>NC_013489.2:13434572-13436740 GCF_000004555.2 Caenorhabditis briggsae | reverse complement strand
TCCAGCTCCTCAATCAACGCCAGACGATTCTCAATCTCTCCATTCAACAATTGCTCATCTCGTTTTGCCTCATGAAGTGCAATCTCGGTGAGGGGGAGCTCCACAGGTTGTCTTGTCGTCTCTGACGTCTCCTTGGCCCACGCCTTCAGATTCGCAACTGCCTGTTTGACACCTTCAGCCTCCGCTTTTCGTGAAGCCGCTTCCTTCAGATTCTGCTGAAGTCTGTCTAGAATTTCTTGATGACGTCCTCGTCGGGATTCTTCATTTTGCTGGTGACGCTGTCTGACGTCATCTGCCACATTAGTGCCTTCCAGTGCGTCCAGAAGACTTCTAGACGCTGATTTCGCTTCATCCAGTTTCGACGATCCTCCAGCAGCCATTCTATTCAGCTCTTCGATTCGTTGAATTCTAGAATCATCTGAGATTCTGGCATCTCTCTCAACGTCTTCTAAGCTCCTCTGAAGGCCCTGCAGCCACTCATCAGCACGTCTCGCCAGCTCCGAATGCTTATCGTTTATCGCATTGACATGATTCTGGAACTGAATCAAATCCTGACACTGTCTGAGCAATTGTCCATAGTCGTCCTCCACACGTCTTCTGGTCTCATGAACCTCGTCAACCGAGACTCCGACGTCTTCTGTCGATCCACTGGCTCTCACATCGTCGTACATCGATGCGATTTCTTGCTCGATTTTCAAGACGGATGCTCCAATCTGTTTCAGTCGGGATTCCTCCCGAATCACCTCTTCCATCAGTGATTTCGCTTCGAATCGAGCGTCATCGATTCGTGAGGGGTCTCCTGAATTGTGACGAATGTCTCCAGCCAAACGGGTACGGTCTGTCATCCAGGATTGCATTGAGGAGGTGAGAGAGGAGAACTCGATTAGGAGAGATGATAGGATGTTGAGTCTGGAAACATGGCATAAATTAGTGGGAAATCAGCTTTTTTCCAAGTCTGGATTACTGTAGTTTCAGTGAAAAATCGTCGAGTTTTAGAAATTGAGCGGCTGAAAACTCTGGAAATCTCTAGCCAAAAATCTATCAAATTAGAGCTAATTTTGGAGCCAAGAAAGGCCTAAAAACCTCGATTTTTGGGCCCAAAAACTACAGTAATCCAGGTCAGAAAACCGGTCCAAAATGACCCAAATTCTAAAAATTTCAGACTGAAATCCGAGGATTTTCAGACCTAAAAATCTATCAAATTCGGCTATTTTTGGAGCCAAAAATGGTCGATTTTTCGCCTAAAACTACAGTAATCCAAATCAGAAAATCGGTTAAAATCGGTCTAAAAATGATCCGAAAATGACAAAAATACTAAACATTTCCGACTGAAGCCCAACTTCAGAGCCAAAAATTCATCAATTTAAGCTAATTTTCGAGCTAAAAATTGTCAAAACTACAGTAATCCAGGGGTTAAAATCCGTTAACATCGACCAAAAACAGTCCAAAATCGTCGAAAAATGACCATTCCTCTCATATTTTCTATCTGTCTCAACCCCTCGTGTGTGTATCAAAATATCTATAATCTATGCACGGCAATCTACCCTATCCTATCTATATATGTACCCGTATGCATATTCATATGGTATCAGGCCCTACAAATCTACACACACGTTCGCAATGATGTTCAGCGGTTTCTCTGCGTCTCTCCATCTCTAATTCTAGTCGAAAACTGTCAGGAAAAAAAGGGAAAAAGAGGAGAGCGAGAAGTCAAAAGAGAACTGAAGGGAAAAGGGGGAGGAATGTGGGAAAATTTGCATACTAGCCGAACTAGTTACTATATCGTCCTCATATTTTTATTACCATACCACCGACCACCCCTTTCTACAAAACCGGGGGCGTGAGAGATTGGCAAAATGACACAATCGGAGGTTGGGGGGGTAAAATCANAGCTTTCGAGTGTGGTTTTGTTAGTGTTGGGGAAATTCAAAATTCTTTTAGAATTCATTTTTTTATTATAATACTTATATTTGTAATTTTTGATTTGGAAATTGTAATATTCTTGGGGATTTTAGTTTCTGATTTAAGTTCTTATGTCAGATTTTTGTTAATAATTTTTTTTATTCTAGGTGGTTTTTATATGGAGTGATGATATGGAAAACTTGTGTGAGTGATCTAAAATTAATACTTTTATTTTTATTACTTTATATATTTTTAGGTGGTGTTAG
>NC_013489.2:13401108-13433470 GCF_000004555.2 Caenorhabditis briggsae | reverse complement strand
GCAGTCTCAACCTCACTCTCAACCTGTCTCTCAACCTCACCTCTCACCCTCCACCTCAATTTCAACGAAATTTGGTTTGCTAGGGTTACTGTAGCTTCAGCCTCACAATCTACCTCTACTTCTACCTCAGCCTCAATGACCCTTTGGGATTACCTGTTTCTTTAGGATTACTGTAGGCAGCCTCCGCCTCACTATCATCATCACTTTAAGCCTTAACTCACTCACTATCAACCTCAATCTCAATTTCAAAGTTAGGCTCAGCCTCAACGGCACTCTCACTGTCATCCTCGATTTCAACGAATTCTTGTTTCCTAGGGTTACTGTAGCTCAGCTCTAACTTTCAATGCTCTCACCTCGTATGAATGCCCTCGACAGTCCTCAAAACCGTATCATATTCATCAGCCAACTGTCGTCGCATCTCTCGAAGTGCCTGATACTGTTCTGGTGTCATCGAATCCGCTTCGTCTCGACACAGCTCATCGATGGCGTCCAGCCGTTCCTTGATAAGATCACGCCACGTGTCAAGGGACTCCTTCATTTTCTGGAATATATGGGGGTTTTTGGGGGATCAAATTTTGAAATTTCAGGCTTTCCTGGCTCATTTCAAATTGTCTTTTTTCTTTTAACAAAAAGAGCTGAAAACAGGAATTCTAGCTAACTGAGCAACGGCCTAGATACTGTAGCTACCGTTACTGAGCTCTAGGCTGTCTCCGACAATTTTCAGCAGCCGATTTCCAGACAAACCTGAACATTCTTGCTGGCCGCATCGACTGATTGAGTGTTCGGATTGAATGTGAGGTGTGTCGTGAAGATCTCCTGTCTGAATCGTGTCAAATCGCCCATCATATTCGCCACTTCGGCTTCACGGAACGACACGACTTGAGTCACACTTTCCTGAATTGATAGGGATTAGAATGGTATCTTCTAGTGACTACAGTAATCTTTAACAATGATTAGGGGCTCGGCAACTTTTTGTGGAAGTTCTCTAGAAGGTTCTGACTACAGTAATCCTTCCCCCGACTAGACGATTCTAGAAGTTTCCAGATCGGTTTTTTGGTCCAACTTGCCCTAGAAATCCCAATCATAACTTCAGTAACCCTTGGAGGATCATCTAGATTGCTCATATCTAGCATCCTAATGCTACTGGGACTATCTGGAACTACTGTAGTTTTGCTGAACTATTGCTCATTCAAAAATTCAAAATTTCCGATTCGTGTTACTGTAGATCGTCTTTTTCAAAATTCGGAGTTAAAAAAGGCGGTTTTCAGTAGGGAAAAGGTTCTACAGTAACCTTTAAAATCAATCAATTTCAGACCCAATTTTTTCGTGTCGAAAAAAATGACAATTTTCAGGTTGAAAATATATTTCAAAAATTCTACAGTAATCCAGCCCCCAGCCAAGTTTCAGCCATTTTCAGACCCAATTTTTTCGTGCCGAAAAAAATGATCATTTTCAGGTTGAAAAAAAGGGAATTTTCAGGAAAAAATCTGGAATTTTATGTTCAAAAATTCTACAGTATTCTACAGTAACCCTTATAATTATCCTAATTTCAGCCAATTTTCAGACATTTTTCGGACTGAAAAACGGGCGGAAATTTCCACAAATTTCTACAGTAATCTTTGAAATCAGTCTTTTTCAACCGCGAATACTGACCATTTTCAGAGAAAATTCTACAGTAATCCTTAGAATCAGTCATTTTTAGCCAAATTTTCAGACGGAATTTCAGTCATTTTTTGTCATTTTCAGACCGATTTAATTTTTCGAAAAATGACCGTTTTCTGGTTTAAAATTGCACATTTTGAGGAAAAAAATTCTACAGTAATCCTTAAAAGCAGTCAATTTTTCTCTCAATTTCAGCCATTTTTTTACCTGAAAATCTGAAAAAAAACATGCACCACCAACTCATTTTCAATCCATTTTTTTTGTATTTCTGAAAATCTGAAATTCCTCACTAATCTATTTTTTTCACTTTTATTTGAATACAAGAGAGACAGAATCGGGATTTCTTCAATATTTCGATATATTGGGATAGAAAAATCACAGAGGAATTGGGCGTTTTTTTACGGGGGGTGATAAGGGTGATAAGGGTGATAATACACACAAAAAAAACTAGATAAAATGGCATAGAAAAGGATAGAATCCGCCGTTTTTCCAGCAGAAATTTCCAGAAGGAAATCCTCAAGATGGAATTTGGGGCGCGCGAGAATTTCAACTGAATTTTTCAGAGGGGGCGGAGCTTCCTGATAAGAAGATGAGCAATGATTCAAAAAAAAAAAAGAAGCGAGAAAAATGGAGTGTATTGATAAGAGAAAAGGGGGGCGAATCTGGCACTGGGAATTATGAATTTTTAAGTGAAAATTATGAGGAGGGAAAACTGAACATTATATGACAAGGGAGACGGGTTTTTTCAGAGGTTCTAGGGAGCAAAAATGGGCTGAAATTGGGCTAAAATGGTCCAAAGAAACCTCGAAAACCCCGAAAAAATCATTCTAATCGAAATTTAATAAAAAATGGCAGTGGTTTTTTGAAAAAAGAGCAATTTATAGAGGTACAATTGAAGCATGTGTGGTTAGCTGTTATTCGGGGATTACTGTCGTCTGGCCCATGATGGAGCGTCTTCAGTGGCTTCGGTGACGTTCGACGTGACTGATGTATAAGGAGCGAGGGGGTCGGTTTTGGAATTTCTGAGTTCTGATGGTTGTCCGTGCCAATTGATGGTTCGGGTGTATTCTCGGGTTCCGGAAGTTCCAGAAGCTTCTGCTGGATGACTTGTAGCAGTGGCGGTGGCAAACACTGGGCTCGACGATCGATGGGTGGACGTAGTGATGGTCTGAGTGGCGTATCCAATCTCCTCAACTGGAACATTCAACTGCTCCATGAGCCTTTTCGCGGCATCTCCTCCAACTAGCTTCATGTGCACAGCTCTTGGAATCGAGTACCTCCTTCCGTTGTCTGGATGCACGATCTCTCCAGTTTGCACATCTAGAAGTCCAGTCTCCGCCGCTTCTCTCACTGATACTCTCTCGTTGGTCTTTGGATTCTCAATCACTCTCGCTTCGGTATCGAATTGGGCGGCTTCAAGGCTTGACAAGAAGTCTTGTTGAATCTCGGCCAGCTGGGATGGATCCTCGATGAACTTGCTGGCTCGATCTCCAATCGACGTTGTGCTCTGACGCATTCTCACCGACAATCCTGGATCTTGGTATTGTGGAGTCAGCTTGGATACTGTAACCGTCTCTCTGAATTTGGGCACCGATTGTCTTTGCTGATTCTGGGCGTCTTCATATTCGGTAATCTTGAATTTATATCCCTCGGCGTCGCGTCGCTTGACACCTTCTGTCACCGCTTGAACGGCTTCTGATGGCGAGGCGATCACTGTGATTCTTCCAGACTTGACGGCATCACTGATCTTCACACGGGATCCTCCATCAACGAATTTCCCGTTAGAGTCAATCTTATTCTGGTGAAGGGCGTCGCGAAGGGTTACGAGGTCTCCAGATGCTTGAAGATGAAGAAGAGAGTCTCCGTCAATGACACCACGATGGACGGCGTCGGCGAAGGTGAGGTGGAGACTAGATTTTTTATCATAGATTCTTCCAGAGTTCTCATCAAAGTCAGACGATTGAAGGACGTTGAAGAGGTTGCTCTCATCGTTTCCTTCGATTCCTTGAACACTTCCAGTGTCGATGAATCCTTCTTGAATGGCCTGAGCAATGCTCATCTGTCTTCCGGTGTCTGGATCCGTGAAGATGTTCTGTTTGGAGTCGATGAGTCCCTTTCCAAGGGCTTCGGCGAAATTGAGTTTGTCGACTCTTCGGAGCTTCTCTCCAATTTCCAGAGGGATTCTTCCATCTTGAACAGCCTTGGCGATAGGGACAATAGATTGACGGGAGAGTTGAATGGTTCGGTTCTTGGGATCAATGAGTCTCTCACGGACGGCTTCAACCAAATTCAACTTTCTATTCGATCGATAATCAGTGAAGAATGGCTTGGTGATAGTCTCATAGGTGGATCTATCAATGAGTCCTCTATCAACAGCCTCGTTGAGTGGAACGTCTTCTCCAGTGATGGTATTCTTGTAGTTTCCAGTTCCAGCATTGATCAGACCATCGTTCAGCGCAGATGTCACTGGTACATGGTGTCCTTTCGTTGGATCAAAGACTCCATCAGTGGCGATAGCTTGGTAGACTGGCTTGAGGATATCCAACCAGGTGATTCTCTCGTTGGATCTTGGATCACGAACCTCGCCGGTTCTGGCATCAATGATTCTCAAATCGATTCCTCTCTTGATATCAATTCGCTCTCCAGTTCCTGGATGGATGATTCCCTTGGGGAGAACTTCGGAGAGAGTGACATCGATGAGTCCACGATTGGCAGCTTGGGTGAGGTCGATGGCTCCATCCTTTGGATGACGGTAGGTCAGCGATCGAATATCAACGATTCCAGCACGAATAGCATCCTCCAAGGATAGCTTCTCATCGTGCGAGTCCTTGACTCCATTGTTGACAGCGTTCTGGATGTTGGATCGGAATACTTGGTAGGTTCTGGTCATCTGCTTTCCCTTCTTGTCAACTTTAGCGATTCCAAGCTTACGTGCTTCATCCAAAGTCATGACACGGTTGTTACGCTTGTCACGGACTCTGTCGATTCCGACGAATTCCGCATGTGGCTCCAACTCGACCGAATGAACTTGGGAGGTGGACTTGACACTGGTCTTGGTCTCAGTCACCACTGGATCTCCATGCATTTGAATTGTGAACTTCATTCCAGACTTTGGATCCGTGTACTCTCCCTTCTCAACACCTCCGGCATCACGAACGACTTTGACTTGAACTTGTTGTCCTCCTCCAAGATCAACCATCTCGTGACGTCCATCACGGCTTCTCGATCCTCCATTGCTTGGTGCAAACGGGGTGAGTTGAAGGCGTTGCTCAACGAGGCGTTGTTGATTTCCTGATGCTGGTCTTCCGGCGGATCCAGACGATGTTAGGTGTCCAGTGGTGAGAGCTTGCGAGAAGCTAGTGGAGTCGCCTCCTCCATGGATCAATCCACTTGCTGGATCGACGATTCTTCTTTCGACGGCTTCTTGGTAAGAGTATTGATGGCCGGTGGATGGATCCCGAACTGATACTGAGCTCTGATCAACGTAGTTTCGATTGATGGCCTCGTGGATTGGCATGGCGCTACCTCCAGATGGTCGGGTGTAGGTTCCAGTGCCAAGGTCGAGTCTTCCAGAGAACAAGCTGGAATCTAGAGTGTCTCCGAAGTTCTTTCCCTTCACAAGTCCCAGATTCCCAGCTTCCAAGAGATTGTGGACTTGTCCAGTTTGAGTGTCCTTGACAGTTCCAGCAGTGTCATCAACAATTCCTTCGTGGATCGCTTCAAGGAGAGACATCTCATTTCCAGATCTCTTATCAACAATGGTAGTGTCGTATGGATCAAAGAGTCCCTTGATGATAGCCTCCTTGAGTGTCATCTTCTTCTGAGTGTCCGGATGAGTGAATGTTCCAGCCGATTGGTCGTACCATCCCAGAGCCAAAGCCTTTCCAAGAGTGTTATCAGAGAGCGGAAGTCCGGAAGACAACGCCTCCTTCTTGGCGACAGCAGTTCGGGTCTGCACCTTGACAGTGGTGTGAACAGCGTCGTGGGCGTTCTCTGGAACTCCTCCAGTTGGATACATGTAGTGTTGCTGGGCAGCTTCCGTGTAGCTCATTCGCTTGTTCTGAGCCTTGTCGACAAAATAGCGGTTCTTCGAGTCGATGATTCCCCACTTCTCAGCCTCCTCAAACGTCATCTCGCGGCCAGTGAGTCCGTCACGAACCGAGATGTCTTCTGGAGCCAGCTTTCCAGTGGCTAGGGCTCGCTCGAGAGTCAGTTTCTCTCCGGTCATATTGTCCACTAGAAGTCCTTGTTGGCTATCGAACTCCCAGGATTGAGTGGATTCTTCAATGATTGGTTGTCCAACTTGACGGAAGGAGATGATTGGTCCGTTTCCTGGTGGGATTTGAATGATATTCTTGGATTGGTTGTTGTAAGGGACCAGGGGTTCGGCATCAATGATGATGATCTTGGATTCGATGGCCTTCTCGATGTTTCTTCCGGCAACTGATCCATCAGATTCCATGACCTTCTTCTCCAAAGCCTCCTTGACTGAGATGGTTCTTCCAGCGTTGGAAACTTGGATGGTGGATGCATCAATGATTCCCAACTCGATTCCCTCGGCAAAGCTGAGCACTCTCTCGACGTTCGGAGCTGAGATCTTTCCATTGGTCAGATCAATCAATCCCTTTCTTTCAGCTTCATAGATATGGTACCCAGTGGATGGCACCTCGATGGCTCCCTTTCCTCCAGTGATTGATCGGTACACAGAGACACCTCCTGGTCCTCCGAGAGCAGTTGTTTCAGTAGTTCTGACTCTCTTCACAGTGGTCACCGACTCCTCGATGTTCTTGTCTGGATAGTACTTTGGAGCAAGCTGTTGTCCAGTCTCCGTCATCGTCTCCGTAGTCTTCTCCTCGATGGTTGGTCCGACTCCTTTGCTACGATCTGGCACAATCCATTCGCTAGCTGGATCGATGAGTCCTTGACTGAGAGCCTCGTCCAATGAGAGATTGATGTTTCCTTGACGGAATCGTTGAGTTCTCGAATCGATGAGTCCTTGTTTCATGGCCTCAGCAATGGTGACCTTGACCTGGTGCTCTCCGACTTCGAGTCCTCCTTGTCCAGGACGGCTGATTCTCTTCTTCCGGTCGATCTTCTTGGATGGAGTGATGAGGGATGGTGGAACGTTGAAGAGTCCAAACACCTTCAGTGCTCCACGGAGGTTGACCAATCCTTGCTCATAAGCCTCCTTGACAGTCAGCTCATGCTTTGTGTTCTTGTTGAAGAAGACTCCCTTCTGTGGATCCACGATTCCATTAGAGACAGCACGGATCAAGCTGGATTCGAAGGCTCCACGATCGTTCTTGATGCCGATTGGAGTGGTGAGGTACTCAAGGAGCGCCTCATCGACGAGGTTGGCAGCACGGTTGTCGGTGAGAAGGTAGGATTCTTGGGTGAGAAGATTGACAACTCTCTCCGCGTTGGGGACAATGACTCCAGCTTCGACGGCTTCGTTGAACGAGAGACTCTGGTTGGATTCGGTGTTCAGGATTCCACGGACATTGAAGATCGTATGACGGACACGTTTAGTGAGAAGACCCTCTCGGACAGCTTCCTCGATTGTGAACTCCCTCTCCTGTTTCTCCAAAACAATCTTTCCAGATGGTTGAAGAAGTCCTCGTTCCAAAGCTTCTGAGACTGAGATGACGTCGTTCTCCTCTGGATCCACGATATGACGAACTTCAGCGTCGATGAGTCCAGCGACGATAGCCTCGAGAAGAGTATATCGTTGTCCCTGAATTCCTCTGTCCACAATGTGTCCAGTAGAATCGATAATCGACTTTCTGGCAGCCTCTTCAAGTGTCAGCGCCTTTCCAATCAATTCATCACGGTGAGCTTCCTTGAGTGACATCGTGTGCCGCGTGGCCAGATCCGTATACTTTCCATCCTTGACACCAATGGCATTTCGGACCAAGGCGGCTCCAAGGGACACACGTCGGTTTTCAGAAGTGTTGACGACTTCAACAATATCATTGTTGATGAGCTTGTTCTTCTTGGAAACGGCCTCTCTGAAGTTGAATTTGTCGTTCGAATTGCGATCCTCGAATTCTGCATTGTTCGCATTCACGAATCCATTCTCGATGGTGTCGGTGAGAGAGATTCCGATGGTGGTGAGGTGTTCTGGATTTTCGATGGAGAGGTATCCATGGTAGATGGCCGCCCAGAGTTGGAGCTCCATATCGGTATGTTTTCCCTTGAAGACTCCAGTGGCTGGGTTCAGCATTCCCTTGTCAAGAGCGTTGGCGAGGGATGTTGGTGGCAGTTTCATGATCTTCTCCTTGATCAGCTTCATCACAGTTTCCATATTGGCGATTCTCTTGGACATCAGTTCAGATTGAGATAGAATCTCTCTAGTGTGAATATCTCTGAACTGGCGGATATTGGAATCATAGAGTCCAATTTGGATAGCTTCAGCCAACGTTATAGGGGCGCCAGTCTCCGGATGGTAAATTCCCCAACGAGTGTTGAGTACTGTAGGCAGATCCTTCTCCACCAATCCATACTTGGCAGCTTCTTCCAGAGACATGATGGATGCTGATGGGACATCGAAGAACTCTCCAGCGGCGGTGAGATTTCCCTGTCGGATGGCCTCGAAGAACGTGAGCACTTCGCCAGTCTTCTTGTTCAGATTGCCTTCCATCTCGTAGAACTGCGTGTTGGTGATGGTCTCCTCGGCGAACGTCTGCATCTCGTCCTCGACTTCACTGATCTTGGCACGATCACCGATCGGATCAACGATTTCCCATTCATCGCCGGTCGAGGTGACAATTGGCTCCAGATTGATGATGGGCTTTTGGATTTTGAGATCGATGTCTGGCTTCTGAAAGAAATAACGTTAAGGGGGTCTAGATAAGGAGAGACCATCACCAGTTTAAAACCCATGCTATCTGAACTAACACTGTATCAAAGAAGACTATCACCACTAAAAAGGTCCCAAGGGTCCGGGAAGTGTCAAAATTAGCAAAAATGCTCCACAGATTCCCTAGATGGGAGCGGGATGAGCGGAGGAGCTCATCAAAAACCTCGAAAAGCCAGCTAGATCTTGGGCTCCATGACAAAATCTCAATTTTCCTCAATATTCGGTTTCTGCATGGCTACAGTAATCCAATTTTGTTTGGAAACCGAATTTTCGGGGGCTACAAACTGAAAATTACAAGTTTCTGGGTGAAATTTCATTTTTTTTTTCCCCAAATTTTTTTGGGTACTACAGTAATCCGGAAATTCCAAATAACCGAATATTTTGAAACTCTGAAAATTCTGAAAATTTGAAAAATTCCAAAAATTCGAAATTTTGAAAAGTTCCAAAAAATTCTAAAAATCCAAAACTTTGAAATTTCTAAAAAATCGAAAATTTCAAGAATCCGAAATTTTCGGAAAATCCAAAATTTCGAAAATTTTCAGAAATTTTCAGAAATTCTGAAAAATCAGAAATTGTAAGAATCCGAAATTTTCGAAAAATCCAAAAATTCCAAAAATGCTAAAAATCCGAAAAATTTCAAAATTGAGCCAAAAACTCGTAGTTTTCACTATCAAGCTCTAAATGTCGTGGGAAGTCCTAATTTAGGATTACTGTAGCTTTAAAAAACAAATCAAAATTTCAGGAAAATTGAGATTTTCCGCTTATTTCGAGCCCAAGATCTAGTCGGCTCATTTCCGTGGTTCCTGATGAGACAAAGAGCTAGCAAACTACCGTATTCCCTCTAATAGAAGGGCCTCGAAACCATCAACTTTGATCTCAATTATCTCGGTTCCTATGAGAGATATCAAAAATCTGTCTACTGATAAAATATTGCTGATATGATAAGGAATATTTAATCAGTTGAAAATTCCTTGATATCTTCAACGGGAAATGAGATATAAGGGCTCAAAGAGGGGTACGGTACCGCTGATCGCTTTGGAATCTGTGGACCAAAAAAAAAGATAGTTTTAAGATTTGGGTTGGATTGGGGGGTTAGTAATGAATTGAGAATCACTGCAAATCATCACACTTCACTCCAAATAATCAACAAAAACTACCGTACCTTTCGTCTCTCCTCCTCCTCCCGACGCCTTCTCTCCTCCTCTTCTCTTCTCCTCCGATCCTCCTCATCCTGACGTCTCCTTCTCTCCTCCTCCTCACGTCTTCTCCTTTCTTCCTCCTCCCGACGCCGTCGTTCAGCCTCTTCAGCCGCACGACGTGCTCTTTCCGCTTCATCTGCCAACCGACGTGCCCGATCGGCATCGTCTTTGGCACGACGACGTGCTTCGGCCTCTTCACGCTCACGACGAAGACGTTCGGCGTCTTCGAGAGCCTTCAGACGCGCCGCTTCGAACGCACGTCGTTTCTCCTCCTCTTCAGCGCGACGACGATCTTCTTCTTCCTGTGAGAAGCGGTTCAGATAGATGGTTTTTGGAAATCAGAAGCTTGGGGATTTGTTCTAGGGACTACTGTAGACTAGACTACTGTAGTTGTGGTGAGACACACAGAGAGAAGCACACTACACACCAGAAGATAAGTTTCAGATTTTCAGACAAGTCGAATCCTTATTTTTGGGATCGATGATGATGATAAAGGGGTCTCAAATTGCAAAAATAGGACCAAAAAGGACCATTTTCAGTCAAATTTCAACCAATTTCAGTCAAATTACCACTATTTTCAGCCAAATTAGGACTATTTTCAGCCAGTTTCAGCCAAATCTGGATCATTTTCAGTTAAATCTGGACCATTTTCAGCCAATTTTGAGCCAATTTCAGCCAAAATCGGACCATTTTCAGCCAAATTAGGTCATTTTTACTCCATCATCATCAAAAATTCCCAAAAAAATCAAGAAAATCCGCATTCTGAAAACCAGAAAATTCCAAAAAAGGGGATTAATTCCAAACCACACTCACACACACAACATAGACTTTTAGGGGGTTACTGTAGATAGACGACATGAAACTATCAAAATAACTATAACAGATAAGGATTAGGGGACTACTGTAGAATGGACAACGAGAGATAGAGAGATAGACGCAGAGAAAGAGAAAAAATCGAATTCAAAGAACGTGTGAGAGGCTGGTTGATTGAAAGGAAAAACAGGACAGAAACACACTTCAAACAGGCGAATATCAGAAAATTAGGGAAACGAAAAAGCTGAGCAATCTAAGAGAGAGAGAGATACAGTAAGAAAATTCGATTCTGGAAGCAAATTCCGGGGAGAGAGAAAAGCCAGTTTCAGCCAATTTCAGCCGAATTCGGACCATTTTCAGCCAAATTTGAGCCAATTTCAGTCAAATCTGGACCATTTTCAGCAAAATTGGGCATTTTTGGGTCAAATTTAAGGGTTTTTCGGGTCAAAAAGCTTCAAATTCAGGTCCAAATTTGAGACTTTTCGGATCAAAAATGGGCCAAATTTGGGCGTTTTTGGCGGGAAAAAATATATAATTTTTGAATGGAATTTCAATTAAACTTAAGGCTTAAAAACAAAAAAAAAGGATTTTTAGAGCGTTTGGGACTAAATTTCTGATTTTTGAGATCGAAAATTTTCAATTCTTATGATTTTCTGCTCAAAAATATGGTTTCGTATCGAAAATGTTCAACTGGACCATTTTCAACCAAATTTGGACCAATTTCAGTCAAATTTGAGCCATTTTCAGTCGAATGTGGATCATTTTCAGCCAAATTGAGCATTTTGGGGTCGAAAATCTATGAATTTTGAACTGAATTTCATGATTTTGGGCTTTAAGTCTGGCATTTTTGGGTCAAATTTGACTTTTTTTTTTGATTTTTTCACATTTCAGGGGTAAAAAAACGAGATTTCACAATTTTCGGAATCAAAAAAGTCCAAAATTTGGTCATTTTGGGATCGAAATCCTCAAATTTTGAGCCAAAAATTATGATTTTCAGGCTATTTTCCCCCAAAATTTGCTTCCAATTTGCTTTTGGTGTTGTGTGTGTGCGTGTTTGGCGTGATAAAAGCCATGGGCGGCGGGGCGGGGCACAATTATCGATTAATTAACTAATTAGGATTAATTAATTAATTAGGCAGCAATTGCAATTAAGGAAAATAACTTATCCACACACATATACATATACAATAAAGAAACCTAGGGGCAAACAATTACATACATACATTGTTTTAATAAATTACAAACAAGGATAAAAAAAGAGGGGCAACGGACCTGAAAATTGTCGATTTATCGATTTTTGTCACAAATCGATTATCGATTGATTGCTCATGTAATTAATAAGATGTTCAAACTTCTGTGTTAAAGATACAACGTTACCTGGGTGAAGAATGAATCCGAGATTCAGGGTGACGACGACGACGACGACGGTGAAGACGTTGATTATCAATTTATCGATTTTTTGATTTATCGACTTTTTTCAAAGATTGGTGGTGCATTTTTTTTTTCAGATTTTTCCAGATTTTCAGACATTTTAGGTGCTTAAAAAACTCAAAAAAAAGCGTGTGTAGATAGGTGTGTGTGTGTACATAGAAAAAACTGAAATTTTTGAAAAAAAAAAGCTGAAACTGATAAGAATTGATTATTGATTGATTGATTAGAGAGGCGGCTCTGCTGTGGGGAGGGGGGAAATGGATTACTGTAGGCTGGGCGGGGCGGGGTGTGTTAAAACTCAAAAATTGTTGTTGCTGGGTGCTCTGAATTCGATTTTTTTTTGATTGTGATAATGATAAGAAATCAATAAAGACTACTGTAGATGGAGAATGGGATTACTGTAGGACTACAAAAAAGACTACAAAAATGGACAATTTTTGCTATCACCTTACTATCAAAACCCATGGATAAAGCGTTGTGAATGGGGGCGGAAAACGAGCAATTTTGGGGGATTTTTGGGGCTGATAATGTCGAATTTCAGCTATTTTCAGCTCAAAGAATGATCATTTTCAGCCATTTTCAGCCTAAAAATGAGTATTTTTCGTCTAAAATTGAGCATTTTCAGTCAAAAAATTGTCATTTTCAGTCATTTTCAGCCATTTCAGGCCTGGAAATATCGATTTTCAGCCATTTCCAGCCCCAAAAACCCCCAAAATCGCTCATTTTCATGTTAATCTACTATCACCAACGGCCTATATGAACAAGACTAGAAACGAAATAGGGACACCCATTTGGCGGGAAAACCAGAAATTCAAAAAATACAAAAATGGAAAGAGAGGACTAACCTGTTTCTGACGTTTCCAGTTCTGAATGAGCACTTGCATCGTCTCGCGACGTTCGAGAATCAGCGAGCTGAGTTGAGCGAAACGGCGATTCAGCAGCTGCAAAATGAATCATTTTCAGCCAAATTTGGACCATTTTCAGTCAAATTTCGACAATTCGCAATCAAATTTCGACCATTTTCAGCCAAGTTCGAGCCGTTTTAAGCCGAATTTTGAACAATTTCAGTCAAATTTAGATCATTTTAAGCCAAATTTTGACTATTTTAAGCCAAACTTGAGCCATTTTTCAGTCAAATTTAGACTATTTTCAGTCAAATTTGAGCCAATTTCAACCAAATTCGAATCATTTTCATTTTCGTGGGAAATCATAAATTTTCAATAATACAAAATTTAGGAATTTCAAAAATTTCAAAATTCCGGATTCAGGGAGCTGAAATTCGTTTCTTTTGCAGAATTATAAAAAATCCCAAAATGTGGAAAATCAGAAAACTGTAAATTCAAAAGTTCTGGAAATTTGAATTTTTTCAGAAATTCAAAATTTTTTGTGAATCTTAGAAAAATGGGGGACATCATTTGCGGCTTGTTTAGAGCTTCAACACGAGCCCCTATTGTGGGGTTACTGTAGTTCTGAAACGTTCCTATTTCTTCTGTGATAAACCAACTATAGAACCAGGTGGCCTAGGAATCTAAAACTAGTCCCCCCCCCCCATGACAAAACACTCACCTCCAGCTCCTCGGTCACAATCTGTGCGCCATTCTTCGGCTGTGGCTTCGTCCGGCGGAACAACGAACGAACGTCGGGTCCGTGTATTCCAACGATCGCATCTCCGTACTGTCCGAGTTTCGCATCGAACATCTTGGCCTTATGAATGAACTCTCCACCCTCTTTGTTCACATTCTCGATGGCTTGAGTGTGTTCTTGAAGATGGGAGTACATCTGGGTGAGCGTATCCAACTGATGCTGATACTCCTCGGGACGCAGCTCATCTGGTTTCCGGAGTCGATTGATTGTCTCCTCGACGTCGTCCAACCACTTGATCTCCGTCTCGTATTCCGATCGATAGACCATTTGAATCTGGAGAGCTTTCTCGACGGCCAGAAGGCGTTCGGCGATTTGAGCGTTCACATTCTCCCAACGCACGTTCAGCTTTTGCACTTCTTCTTCGATAGCGTCAACGTCGGGGTGGCTGAAATTGGGATTACTGTAGTTTTGGAAACGGCTTATGACAGATGGCTTAGAATCCCTAGAACTCCAGAGCCTAGAATCTCAAAACTAGGCCAAGACAAGCTATAGCTAGGAATTTCAAAGCGAGCACAACGGTCTTATTTAGGGTTACTGTAGCTAGATGGCCTAGAATCCCTAAAAATCAAATCTAGGCCAAGGCAGTTTCGTTTGGCTTGTTCAAGAGGTCCAAATTGAGAACACAACTTGGGCGGTGTAGTTACGGAAAACGCTTATGGCCTAGAAACCCGGAACCTTGTCCCTTATCAAATTTTTTCGAATTTGAACAATTTTGGATTACTGTAGTTAGATGGCCTAGAATCCCAAAAAGTTGGTGACCCAGAATTTCAAAACTAGGCCAGCAAAGCCTATTTTTCGCTCGTTTGGAGCTCGCGTCAACAGTCTAGCTAGAGCTCCGAAGCGAGCGCAACGGTCTCATTTAGGGTTACTGTAGCTAGATGGCCTAGAATCCTTAGAAATCAAAGATAGGCCAAGACAGTCTACATTGGCTTATTAAAAGCTCCAAAATGAGCACAACTTGGACGGTCTCGTTTGGGATTACTGTAGTTATTGGAAAAGGTCTATGCTAGATGTCCTAGAATCCCAAATCTAGGCCAGGTTGGTTCGACCGATTTCCTACTATAATTAGAATATATCTATTTGGGATTACTGTAGTTAGATGGCGCTAGGATCCTTAAAGGTTGGTGTCCTAGAAATCCCAAAACTAGTCCCTCTTCAAATTTTCCCGGATTCCCCGGGTTTTTTCTAATTTAAGATTACTGTAGTTACAGGGACCATGACCTATGGCCTAGAATCCCAAAGTAAGACCAGAAAAAAGTTCCAAAATGAGCACAAATTGAAAATTGGGATTACTGTAGTTTCGGAAAAAGGCTCCAGTTATAATCATGATAATTTTGAAGCTCTCTGGGACTACTGTAGTACGTTTGAGTCTTTTGCATTAACCAAATTTGCACCAGCTGGCCTAGGAATCCCCAAAACTAGTCCCTCTTCAAATTTGGTCAGATTTTCACGAATTTCAGCTCAAAATTCCCAGATTTTCAGCCAAAAAATTAAAGAAAACACTCACTGTCCCTCGTTGATACGAGTACGGGCGACGTGTTGGCGGAGCAGTGCGACATTTCTGTTCAGCTGATCGATGACGGTTTGTTGTTGCTGGAAATTTGAAATTACGGATGATCAATCGCTAAAAATCCGATTTTTAGAGCTCAAAATTGCTCCAAAATCATGATTTCAGGGTCCAAAATCATATTTTAAGGTCAAAATCCATGATTTTAGGCTCAAAAATCATGATTTTAGGGTCCAAAATCATGATTTTAGGGTCCAAAATCATGATTTTCAGGTTAGAACCTTCAAAAATCTGACTTTCAGAGGTCAGAATCGCTCAAAAATCACGATTTTAGGGTAAAAATCGTTCAAAAATCATGAGTTCAAGCTAAAAAATCTCGATTTCGAGGTCAAAATTCATGATTTCAGGGTCCAAAATCATGATTTTAAGCTCAAAATCATGATTTTCGGGTCAAAAAGCCTACTTTTCAAGCTCAAAATTGCTCAAAAATCACATTTTCGAGGTCAAAAATCATGATTTTAGGGTCAAAAAGTCCACTTTCCGAGTTCAAAAGTGCTCAAAAATTACACTTCGAAGTTAAAAAACCCCCAAAAAATTCAATTTTCAAGGCTGACAATTGCTCAAAACGCTGCTCACCCTGAGCACCATGTTGATCTCGAGCAACTGCGAGTGGTGTCCACGCAGTTTGTCGAGCGCAGCCGGCAGATCGTCGAATGAGTTCAACGTTATCTCGTGCTGCTTCACGATGTCAGCGACTTCGACCATGCCATTCAGAACCGACTCCAATACCTGCAAAATTGGGAAAATTAGCATATTTAAGGGTATTTAAGGCTGGAAATGAGATTAGAAATCGTTTCTTTTTTTGGGGGGGGGCTTATTTCAGCTGAAAATGGCCCAAAAGGCCATTTTTAAAAGATTTTCAGAGTCGTTTTCAGCCAAAATAAGCCAAGATGGCTCAAAATTCCCTATTTCAGCTGAAAATGGCTCCGAAAACTCACATTTTCAGATTTTTAAGAACCGTTTTCAAATAATATTCTGCAATTTCAGGCCTATTTCAGCTGGAAATGGCTTTTTTCAGTTCTCGAAGCTCAAAAACCACCTGCTCACCTTGATTCGCTCGACATACATCCTCGACAAGTCCCACAAATCATCCCAAAGTCCATTCAAACGATCATGATTGACACGTTGCGTCGGCGTGGGGTTTGGCAGTTGACGGAACAGCTCCTTGACGTTGGCAACGTCTCCATCAAGGGCCTGAAGGGCATCCTCGAATCTCTTGTGCTCATGAATCACGCGTTCCAGCTCTTCCGGTGATCGAGAGACTGGCTTGCCGACGGCGTCGTTCAGCTTTCTCCACGCCTCCTCCAGTTTTCTGAGCAATTCCGACATCTTCTGATCGTATTGAGACGCCCAATCGGGCTCTGGTGGCTTCTGCGAGGCGTTGAGCAGATTCCAAAAGTGTTCGTTCGTCTTGCGGAGTTCCTCACGGAGGCGGAGGGCCAGCGGATCGTTGGGATCCAGTTCGGAGAGCAGTTTGTTCGCGTCGTCGTTCAACGCCTTCATGATTGCGTCACGTTGGTCGGGATCGATCGAGTTGAACGTGTCCAGGTCCCAGCCTCTGCAAAATCGCGAAGTTTAGGGGCCGTTTTCAGGCTATTTTAAGCTATTTCAAGTTAATTTCAGACACTTTTTAGGTCATTTAAGGCTATTTCAGAGCCATTTTGAGGCCATTTTCTACTATTTCAGACTAGTTTTGGTCATTTTTAGATGATTTTCAGTCAATTTTTAGATCTTTTTTAGAACTATTTAAGACTATTTCCGGCTACTTTAGGTCATTTTCCCCCCATTTCTATCAGAAAATTCGATGAAAATCGGGTCTAGAATGTTCTAAGAACACCGAAAACAGTCATAAATCGATTTTCAAGGCTAATTCTTCGGCCATTTTGGGCCGTTTCAGGCTATTTTAAGGTTATTTAAGGCTTTGTCACGCTATTTAGGTCTATTTTTGGTAGTTTCAGACACGTTTTCAGATGGTTAAGGGCACATTTATTATCCATTGCCAGACTTTTAAAAGAGTCTATTTTAAGCTATTTTCAAGCCGATTTCAGGCTTTTTAGACAAGTCAAGGCCCTTTTAGACCGTTTCCAGGCTAGTTTTCGGCCTAAAATGTTGTAAAATAGGACTGGAACGGCCTAAAAATAGCCTTCTGAAGGCCATTTTACTATTTACTATTTTTAGATAATTTTTGGGGCTATTTCAAAACTTTTTCAAGCCATTTCAAGGCCAATTTTAGGTCATTTTAGGCTATTTTCAGGGCTACTTCAGGCCATTTTCAGCCCATTTCCCCCCTTAAAAGTTCTAAAAAAAACTCACTGAATAGTTCTCATTGTGTTCAGAACCATGTTGAATCGAACCATTCGATGCTTCTTCTCCCACAACTTCTTGAGCTTCTCGAATTGTTGAAGTAGGCGATTCAAGAATGCCGTCAGACGGGCATCTGGTGGTGGGATACGGAACACAACCGATGGTACTTGTCCCTCGACTCCCGACAAATCCCTCACAGTCCATTTGATCAAATCCGAGTTGTCGAGCAGAACAACATCATCTCCCGCCTTGATTGTGATGTTCTGATCCGCGTAGTCACACAGGGCAGTTACAGTAATCGGATGCGGAATCCTCTCTCCTCGCTGCCACAACGGCGAGATTGAAGCACATCTCTCGGTGAGTGCCATCAGCACCTGATGGTACTTGTTCAGAATCTCCTTGATCTCATCAAGCTCCCTCAGGAACCTCTCTCCCTCCTCCAAACTGAAGTCCGTTCGATTGTAGTTGTTCTCAAGACGTGCCGATTGTTCCTCAATCCATGCTTCCGCATCGGCAGCCTCCTCCATAAACGACTTGAGGTTCAGCGCGTCGCGGAGGTGCTCTTCAAGGCATTTGGATAGGGCCAGCAGCCAATCCCATTGAGTTTGCATTGTTTTCAGATAGATCTCGATTACTCGCACAGCCGGATGTCCTTGATTGAGAAGAGCCGCTCCTTGATTATGCACATCGTTGTATTGCTTCTCTCTGAGCTCCATCTCGTGCAGCAACTGTTTGTAGTAGTTGGTGAGCATTGGAAGGTCCAGCTGTTTGATATCGCTCCAATTACGGGTCACCTCGATTCTCTCCCGATCTGAAACCCAGATGAGCTCGAGCTGTGCAGCACGTACAAAGGCAATCAGAGAATCCAGATCCAGCATTCTTCCAGCACTCAAATCCCTCAGCTGCTGGTATTCCGACTCCAAGACTCTCAGCAATTCACAGTATTCGTAGGTGTCTTCAGCGGAGACTTCAGCTTGTCGGGCGATGCATTCATCAACGTTCTGTCTGAAGTCCTGGATGTCTCGGTTGTCGAGCTTGTGCTGCTCGAAGATGTGTTCCAACGTCTCCAGATCCTCCAGGAACTCCATCGTCGTCAGTTTCTCCATTCTCACTCGGACCCATTCGATACACTCTTCCACTCTGCTGAACGACGTCTGTCTCATGTTCTCCAGACGTGCTTGATTCTCTTTGTGCAGTGTATCCGTACGGACTCCCAGCCGAACCAGAATCTGATTGGTGAGCCGGTCGAGATAGGCGGTTCTTCGTTGGTGCAGTCCGTAGACTCTTCGGTAGAAGTCGTTGGCTTCTGGATGTTGCATAGTCTTCAGCTCTTCGACCAACTCGAAAAGCTGAGCAATCGGTGCCTCGAGGGCATTCAAATCGTCCACGATCTCGGTTACGGTACGCTCGACGGCTGCTGGTGGGGAGGTGTCGACACGAGCCTCGACGTCTTCAATTCTCTTCAGAATCAGGTCCAGCTTCTCGTTGACGATTCCGATTCCACGGTCCAGACGGCTGATGATGTCCGATGAGTTTCCCTGGAATAGAAAATAGGGGTTTTGGGGGGTAATTGGCCAATTAACTAGTTAATTGGGGGAGGATCATAGGGTAATGAGGGTCTAAAATTGCTCAAACATGACCCATTTTTCATTTTTCGAGGGTCTAGGCGCCTTTAAACTGGCAAAAATTGAATATTTAAGCAAAATTTGTCGTGTTTGAGCTCATTTCAAAGCATTTTCGGGCCTTTTTAGACTGAAAAATGAGCTTTTTAGGTCAATTTTCGACATTTTTTGGAATTCAAAATGCCCAAAAACGGAAGATTTAGAGTCCAAAAAAACGTAGATTTAGGAGATTATGATTCCTGGAAAATTCTTCGAATTTAGGCGAAATTTTTTAGAGAAAAAGCTCAAAATGCGTTGTGTTTTTACTCATTTTTGGGTTGTTCCAAAATCTGAGTTTTCAGATTTTGAAGCAATTTTTTACAAGTTTCGAGCTCAAAATCTTGATTTTTAGGTCAATTTTTGAAATTTTCGCATTCTTAAAAAACTCAAAAACCGGAAATTCGTCATTTTCAGCAATTTCTGTGGTTCGAAAACTGGAAATTTTGAGATTTTGAAGCAATTTTTGACAAATTTCGAGCTCTAAATCTCGATTTTTTGGAGCATGTTCATCATTTTTAGGTCGATTTTTGACACTTTTTGGAACTTTCGAGTGCCCAGAAACGGCAAATTTAAGGCCGGAAGGGTGGATATAGGTCATTTTGGCACCAATTTTCAGCATTTTCAGACAAAAGGTTCATTTTTAAGCAATTTCTGGGGTTCAAAAACTCGAATTTTCAGATTTTTAAGGCGATTTTCGAGCTCTAATTCTCGATTTTTGGGTCATTGTCATCACTTTTAGGTCGATTTTTGACATTTTTGGTATTTTTAAAAGCCCAAAAACGGCTAATTCGTCGTTTTCAGCCATTTTTTGGGTTCCAAAACTTGAAATTTCAGATTTTTAAGGCATTTTTGACAAATTTCGAGCTCTAAATCTCGATTTTTTGGAGCATGTTCATCCCTTTTAGGTCGATTTTTGACATTTTTGGAGCTTTTGAGTGCCCAAAAACGGCAAATTTCAGCCTAAAAGAGTGGATATAGGTCATTTTGGCACCAATTTTCAGCATTTTCAGACAAAATGAGGCGTTTTTGAGCCATGTTTTGAGTGTTTTTGCATGCAAAGAGTGTTAGTTATCACAGAGACAATTATGGTTAGTTCTCACAAAGATACCTCCTGTACACGATGATGTTCCAACAGATCGAATCGTCGATCGATCGAATTCAACAACTCCTGCCACACCTTCTGAAGCTCGCGAGCACTGAGCTCATGGGGAATCGCAAAGAGCTCCGTGGACCTCATCATCTTCTCTAAATGATCGTAGACAAGGCATAGGCGTCGTTTCTGCTCCTCTCTTGGTGGTAGGTCGTCGTCACGGAAGCGTTGAAGTTCGTAGATCAGTTCAGATGACGTTCCTTGGAGAAGGCGATCGTTGACGAGCTGGATGGCACGCACCACCCATTCGCGCCATTCGTACGCCTCTTCGATGTACTCGTCTTGCACTTTTTGAAGCTAGAAAAATTGCGACACATGGACACACAGACAGACAGACAGACATGTAGATGTGGGGTTATTTTGACATTGAAAAACTGATGTTTTGTGGGTCAAAATCCCCAATTTTTGACATTTTAGGAGTCATTTTTCATCAAAAATCCATTGTTTTAGGCCAATTTCAGGCCAAAATTGACATTTTCAGCGTCATTTTCCATGAAAAATCCAATTTTCTGGACCTAATTTAAGCCAAAATTGACATTTTCAGAGTCATTTTTTATCAAAAATCCCATTTTCCAGGGGCTAAAACCCACCTTATTAAGCTCTGGAAGGTGTGGAAGAGCATTGTAGAGAGACGAGACGTAGGTGATGATCGACTTCTCGTCTGGATTATTGGTATCGACGTCTTCGGCATCGAGAAGACGTGAGACGCCGAATTCGCGTTCCGCCGCGGCGAACGCGTTGTCGAGACGCTCTCGGTTGGACACCGATTCGTCGCTGATCTGCAAAATAGAGGGGGAAAATTAGGATTTCTAGGCAATTCCTGAGCAATTTGGAGCATTTCTAGGCAGTTTTCAGAGAAAATCAAGGTATTTTGAGCCATTTTTAGCCTATTTCAGCCTAGATTCTAAGCCTAGCTTTCCAGTAATTTCTGAGCGATTTGGAGCATTTCTGGAGCAATTTCAGCGAAAATCGAGGTATTTTCAGACATTTTCGAACCATTTTGAGTCATTTTTGGACCATTTTCAGTTATTTAACGACCTATTTTAAGCCAATTGCAGCATTCTGGCTTATTTTCAGCTATTTTTGGACCTTTTTCTGTAATATAAAGGCCGATTTCTAGCCAAATTTCAAGCCATTTCTGAAATTTCACACCTCAAAGCCTCATTTTTAGACAGTTTTGCCCTTTTTGCGGGATCAATCTCAGCTAAATTCCGCCGAAATTCATCTAGATTTAGGTCGAAAATTTTTTGATTTTTAAGTCGAATTTCAGCTAATTTCAATCCAATTTCAGCCTTATTTTAAGCCATTTTCGGGGCCTTCTAAACTCAAATTACAGCATTTCTGCCTCATTTATGGCAGCCTGTTCTAGGCCAATCGCAGCGATTTAAGCCATTTTTCTTGAATTTTACCGATTTCAGCCTATTTTCAGCCTATTGTGAGCCAATTTCAGACTACTTTTATGCCATTTTTTTGCCATTTTCAGTCAATTTCAGTTTATTTTGAGCCAATATCAAGCCTTAAAACCCCTCATTTTCGTCCCTTTTCAAAGTTATGGCAAGCCTCCAAAAATTCCCGTTTTTTCGCGAATTTTCAAAATTTCCACTTATCACTTATCACCTAGGGGGGGGGGGGGGGGGGCACACCTTCTTCTTCTTAACCCCTACAGAAATTCCCATTTTCCTCTTACACAACAAACAAAAAAAGGAGGCACTTCCAAGGTCTTCTTCCGAGAACAAGGTGTGTGTCTTCACTGCTTTCTCTAGCCACTCTCTTCCAATCATACACTCTCTAGCCACGCCCATTTCTCTAGCTACTCTCTTCAAATCCCATACTCTCTCTCTCTCGTCTTTTTTTCCTTTTTTTTGCAGTCATCAGAAGAATCTAAACAGGAAATCAGCGCTCTCCTCTAGATGCCACACTATTTCTCTCTACTGATAACACTAATCACTTCCCCCTCTTCAGATGCCTATGAATTGTGAATTCTAACGTCTTCTGATGAAGAAGAAGACGTCAAAGAAGAATACTTATTACACTATCTCTCTGTCTCCAATCATCATGATTATCGTTATTTCCAAAATGATTGAAGCATCTGAATTCTAGAATTCTGGTTTTCGCGTTTCGAGTGATTAGTGGCAATCAAGAGGTGATTGGAAGAGAGAGAAAGTACTAATACTAGCACTGATTAAATGATAAATTGATAAATTATAGGAGAAGGACGGGTGTGTGTGTACTAAAACTGGAATCATTTTTTGGCCTGAAATTGGTTTGGGATGTAGGTCAATATAGGCTTAGAATAGGCTTGAAATAGGCTTGAAATAGGCCTAAAATAGGCTTAAAATGGCTTAAACATAGGTCTGGAAATGGCTAAAAATAGTCTTAAAATGACGACCAGATATCAAAACATTTGGTCCAGATTGGTCTAAAATAAGCGGAAATGGCTTAAAATAGGCTGAAAGGGACTTAAAATGGGCTAAGAGCGGTTGAAAATAGCCTAAAAATCGCCGGAAATCGCTGGAAACTGGTCCAGATGAGTCTAAACAACCTTTTAGGCTAACTGGACCGATTTTCAGCCAATTTTTAAGGCTAAAATCGGCTCAAAATGCCTATGAAAGTGGTCCAAAATCGGTTCCTGCTCGAAAAATCGCTCATTTTGCTCATTTTTTTGCTGCAAAAAAGAAAGACTCACCTTATTCCAATCGATAGCATTCGGCCGATATCGATGGAGAATTGCGTTGAAGGCGAGTCCGTCACGCCATGAGCTCGAGAAGTTGTTCACATTCACACGAGGATAGCCGGCGGTCACCTGAAGCATAAAGGAATGAGTTACAGTAATCCAGAAGAGCTACAGTAATCCAAAACTAGTGATCCTAGGGGGTACAGTAATCATACATAAAAATCGACTAATCCTAAAAGACGAAGCAATTCGAGAGCTACAGTAACCCCGGATGGTATTGCTCATCCTAGATTTCTACAGTATTCCTCTAAAGGTACAACTACAGTAATCCATATTGCCACAGTAGTCCTAATAATCAGAGGTACAGTAATCTTCTTCAGACTACCCTAAACGGTTTTTGTATTCGATTACGCATGCTAACTCCTACGGTAATCCTAAAAGAAGAATCAGTAGTATATTGCTCATGTTAAATTCCTACAATAAGCCTCAGTTCGTCAAAAAAGGAAAGCTTTCGAAAAGTACAGTAATTCTAAGCGATCCAAAAACTTACAGAAAAATGTTATAAAGCAAAATACAGTAATCCAAAATTAGTGATACTAGGAGATACAGTAACCATCTCCGAGCTACAGTAATACAAAAAAAAATACGGTTTGCCATAAACGAAACTTTTCCAAGTACAGTAATCCTAAAAGACGAAGCAATCCGAGAGCTACAGTAACTCCGGATGGTATTGCTCATCCTAAAAACTACAGTAATCAATAACCTACAGTAAACCCATGTGGTACAGTAATCCTAATAGTCAGAGGTACAGTAATCTTCTTCAGACTCCCCTAAACGGTTTTAGGTTATGGTCAATTGCTCATGCTAGGTAGAAATTACAGTAATCCTTGAAAACTATAGTATTCCAGGATCTACAAAAAGAGTCCTAGAAAGCTATCAATATCTACAGTAATCCTTGAGGACCTTCGGTCCAAACAACAGTTGTCCCGGCGGATTGCTCATCTTCTAGATCCCTATAACTACAGTAATCCTATTCCTCCGTTTTTCGATGATTGTACTGTAGCATTGCTCATTTCTAGACTCATTTTTTCTCGTTTTTGCCGATTCTGGCGTCCAAAATACTGTATTTTTCGAAGTGTTTCCTCCCAAATTGCTCACCTTTCGCGCCCATTGAAGCAGTGCGTCGCGCGCCGATGTCGCATCGCTTCCATGTAACGCTTCGGAGACCTGAAAGTAGATTGAATTGGAACATTTGGAATTGGCACAGGACTTTTGAAAAGCAATCAACATGTGGACAAAATAGGGGGGTTCAGGGGGCTTTCAGCAGTGTGTTTAATGCTGAAAATTAGGATTTTATCAGGTATTAATTAGTGAGCAAAAATCACGGTTTTCCGAAAATTTTGGCTCATTCCGAGTCCAATTCCACTCAAAAGATGCTCATTTTGGGGGGGGGGGGGGGGTTCAAAACCCATTAATTCCGACTTTTTTGCATTCAAAATTGCTGGATTCTGGCTCATTTTCGCTCATTTTTCTGCCTTTTCTGCCCCCTCTTTTTGGGTCCATATTTTCTCTCAAAAATCGCTCTTTTTGGCTGATTTTGGCTTTGGGATCGAAAATGCCAATTTCGAGTGAAAATGAACCCAAAATTGACGGTTTCCGGTCGTTTTGGCTCAATTTTGCAGTAATTTTGCGTCCGTTTTCACTCAAAATCTGCTAGTTTTTTGGCTCAAACTTCCCCCCATTTTCGACTCTTTTCCCCTCATTTTTCCCTCAAAATTTTCCTCTAGTTCCAAATGTTCACCTTGCCTCCGCTTTGGTAATTCATGTGTCCTCTCTTGTATGTACCTACCTAGGCCCCCCCTCCCGGGTTGTGCATACATACAGAAACCGCTCTGGTAGGCAAGGCGCTGTCTCTTTTGTATTCAAAACTATGCGGGGAAAAAAATGGGTTGGGTGGGGAGAGAGAAACTAGTCATAGAAGTGAAAATTAGTGGAAATTTGATCGGCTAATGTCCATAGGGGGGGGGGGGGTCCAGAATTAAGAGTTTTCTGCTAGAAATGAGCCAATTTAGATCCATTTTTGGACTCCAAAATGAGCAATTTTTGGCTGGAAAATCAAATTTTGGCATTCTAAAAACGGATTTTCCAGGCTCAGAATCCTTAAAATCAAGGGTTCTAAGCCATTTTTGGACTTCAAAATGAACAATTTCTAGCACGGAAAATCGAATTTCGGCCGCTGAAAATGGGATATTTTTCAGCTCGAAATCTGGACTTTTAGAGTCCAAAAATTGGATGCACGGAAAACCCAATTTCGGGTGCTCTAACATTGGATTTTCGGCTGAAAATCTCGGTTTTTAGACAAAAAAAAACAATGGATTTTCCAGGCTCAAATTCTTGGGTTTTTTTGGACTCCAAAATGAGCAATTTTCACTCGAAAATCAACATTTCGGGGTTTTAAAAATGGATTTTCCAGACTCAAAATCCTTGAAATCAAGGGTTTTGAGCCATTTTTGGACTCCAAAATGAGCAATTTTTGCCCGAAAAATCGAATTTCGGGCTCTAAAACTGGAATTTTCAGCTCGAAATTCTTAAAATCGATGATTTTGGACTTCAAAACACTGGTTTTTGATGAGTTTTAAGCATTTTTCGATTCCAAAAATCTTATTTTTTCTAGTTTCCCTGACCTTGATCCCCCCCCCCCCTATTCCCATTCTTATTCCTCCTCTTCTTCTGAATTTCGTTTATCAAAATTCCTTCTTCTTCTTCTTCTTCTTCTGATATCAACATATCAACACTTATCAATAACAAAACCCCCATTTTTTGGCCAACTCTGTATACTTCAAGAAGACGAAGAAGAAAACAAAAATAGGGGTTGGTTGGGTGTGGTTCTTCTTCTTCTTCTTCTTCTTCTTCTCCTGGCCACATATAGAAATTCAAGATGGGAAGAAGAAGAAGAAGAAGAAGAAACCATCACATTATCAATCAAAAAAGTGGGAGAAGAAGAAGGAATTCTTCATCGAGAGAAGAATTTGTTACTGTCAAAACTAGATTCAACACGTTGCAGGGTTTCAGAAGACATCAAATTCAGAGGAATTTCGGATCTCCAAAACGTCAAAGTATGCTCTGTAATCTAAAAATGAGCAATTTTGACTCAGGGAAATTCGAGGATTTAGGGTCAAAATGAACCAATTTTTGAACTCCAAACGACTCTATCCAAGTTAGAAGTGGACACAGAAATCCGAATTTCGAGCCTCAAACAACCTTGGGATCTAGGATCTAATCCATTTTCGAGCTTAAAATGAGCGATTTTTTGACTCTAGCCAGGATCGCTCAGGGCTCAAAATGAGCTCAAAAAATCCGATTTTTTCTCTGACCCCTCTCTTTGAATCTCTAGTCTCTAGTCTCCCTAGTGTCGAACCAGGATCTATTCCCACCGATTTCTGTTTTTTATTCGTTTTCCCTCTCTCTCTCTCTCTTCTTTTGTATTCACATTCAAACATCTCGAATTCTACCACCATCCGTTCATCCATTCCCTATAGCATATAGCCAATTCATCGGGACGGTTCGGTTCGGCGGACGATGCCTCCTCCGACAACACAAAGGTCGAGACTTTTGGAAATGCGCGAAATGCAAAGATTTAAAGGGGGGGGGGGGGGGGAAGTCTCAAGCGTATCCTCCTCCTGTTTTGCATATATACATCGTCGGGGGTATTTATGAAAAACGACGTCGAGAATTGGATTCTAACGACTACAATTTGGATCATAGGAATCTTCTAGAATCCAAGCAGAATCCTGACCAGGCCATGAAACTTCGGAATCGGTTGGAAAGTGTCTAGAGGGACCATTCTCCATAGAACTCTCAAGCTGTTCCTTGCTGTGTAGATAGTGCTTACTTATTCTAGCTGACCTGGCTAAGCCAGAATCGCTAGCTTAGCTCATCTAGCTGAGCCCTAGCTGATCCAGGAGAGCCAGAATTTCTAGCCTAGCAGGCCTAGCTAAGTCAGAAGTTCCAGCTAATCTTGCTGAGCCTTAAGAGCTATCCTAACTGATCAATGAGCCCTAGCTGATCTTTTTCTAGTTGACCTAGCTTATCTAGCCGAGCCAGAATTTCTAGCCCAGCTCATCTAGCTGATCCAGAAGCCTTCAAAATCCTCCTAGGGCGTGTTGCCAAGGTTATTTTCCTACTCTCCATAAACCTTTCTCTCCCCTCTTCTTCTTCCTTTTATGACTCTACAGTACTACTACTACTTCTGCTGATGAATTCATTAATCGAGGGAAGAAGAGGAGATAGATGAATCGAACAGATATCTCTGTCTCTCGGGGGGGGGGGGCGTGTACCGAGAAATAAGAAGAAGAAGAAGAAGAAGAAGAAGAAGACGTCAAGGTTCTAATTGCGGAAGGCGGCGGTGGTGGCCGAAAGTCATAAACAATCTCTCCTGAGAGAGAGAGATAGATAAGGAAGAGGTCAATTGGAAAATGAGGAGAATCAACAGGAAAGGACCGGATTCTAGATTCCAGTCCTTCTAGAAGCCCTTAGAATGATTTAGAAGCTTCTAGAAATGTTTTGACGAGGTTATCAAAGATTCTAAACAGCTCTAAAGACTCTAGAACGTTCTAGAGGGGGGTTCTAAAAGGATCCACTCCTAGAAGGGTCTAGAAGCGCCCTCAGGATGGTCTAGCAGAAGCCAGAAGGATCTAAAAGCTACTAGACGGCTCTAGAAAGATCCTGAACCTTCTAGAACGATTCAAAAGCAGGTAGAAGTCCAGAAGCAAAATGAGAAAATCAATCTAGAGGTCAACATAGATGACGTTGAATCAATCTAGAAGACATCAATATAGAAGTCAAGCTAGATGGAAGCTGAATTGCTCCAAATCGATTTCTAAGGATCCAAGAGCTCTAGAAGTTTCCAGATAGTCCAAAAACTCTACCTCGTCCCTCCTCATGGATCTGGATCGTTCCCGCTCGCCACGCGTCTTCTTCACCCGTTGCACCTTCCTCTCAAAGTGCTCTCGCGTCTCGTAGCTCGAGCTCTCCGAGAACCCTCCCTGCTGGTGTGTCTGATACGCATTCTGAAGGTGTCGATTGTCGGCGTGATGCATGATTTGTCCGTTCGCTCCGACGACGTGTCCGTTGCCAGATCCTCCATAACCACCAGCACCACCGTTTCTATACTCCTCATAGTAGCTCGACGAGTTCTGTCCTCCTCCTCCTGCGGATCCTCCGATTGCTTGTTGTTGTTGACTGTTGCTCGAATGAAGGTGTTGTTGACTTCCGGCACGAGAGGACTCCGACTTCCGCTCGGCCTTCTTCGAATAGCTTCGCACCACTTTCAGCATGGTTAGCGTTGTGGCGACGGCGAGTAAAAGTAGTGATGTTGTGGCTAGTGACGATGTCGCATGCCAAACGTACGAGTCGCAATGATCGCACGCGTGTGAGCTAGAAGAAGATGTATAAGGATCGGAAGGAGATTCAGAAGGTTCCAAAAAACAAAACGATTGCGGTTTCAATGAAGAAGACGTTGATGAAAAAAGAAATGGAAACTTTCGAATCAACGATGATTCTGCTGAAGGCGACGACGACGACGACGACGGTGGAAAAGAAGACGCAGAAGTCAAAGGAATCATTGCGTCTCCTCCTAAAGTGGGCGGAGTCTCGGCGCCTCGCCCACCGCCTCCCACACCCTCTCGGCCGAACTGTACTAGTTCTCGGTCACCTCCTCCTCCTCCCAGCCTTCCGCCAGCGCCTTGTTTAGTGCTGCTTGTTGGCACTGGGGTCGGTGGAATGGAACAAGAGATGCCAAGTGTGTAGCACAACATTTCGTGAGCCAAGTGCACCACGAATTCCACTATTGAGAGCAGCATTTCGATTTTTTGTGGAGTTTTTGAAAATCGGGATCTCCAAAATGCTCCAAAAATTCATTCAATGTAGAGCTAAATTTGAAGCTCAAAATGTTTCAAAAACTGTCAAAATAGTTCCAAGCAGATTCCAGAAGTCTACAGTACTCCAAAAATCGCTTCGGAGCCAAACTTGAAGCTCGAAATGCTCCAAATCGCTTGATACGGCTCTTGGGATCCTCTAGACTCTTCTTCAAAAATGGGCGGAGTCTTCTAGAAAGCTCAAAAAACTCCAAATCTCGCTCAGGAGATGATCCAGAATCGTCAGAATCGCTTATCACGGATTGAGGATGCTCCAAATGCTAGCCAGAAGCTCTAGACGCTTCAGACGCTCCAAAACGCTTCTGATCTTGCTCAGGATGCTCCAGAATCTTCAGAATCCCTTCCAACACGTTCTAGGTTCTCCAGAAGCTTTCCAGGCGATCCAAAAGACCCCTAAATCTTGATTAGGCTGCTCCAGAAACCTCCAAATCGCTTCTCACGAATTCAGGATACTCTGATATTGCTCAGAAGTCTCCAAACCCGTCAAAATTGTTCCTTAAACGAGCAACATAATCTCTTGAAGCTTAAAAATGATATCCAACCTATGTTCAAAACTCTAGGACGTTCCAGGAGTTTCTAAAAGCGTCCAGAAGAGATCCAACTCCAAAATTCACCGGTTCAGAGCAATAGTGTAGTAGAATGGAATCCAATAATTAGTGTATCTCCATTAACAATATGAATAGTATTACTGTCAAAATGAGAGGGATCAAGCACAAACACAGTGTGTGTGTTGGCTTCTGCCTCCTGTCGGCGGTATCTTTCCGTATATGAAGCAGGGGGGGGGGGGTCGATGCAGTTCTCAATGTGTGTGCATTTTTATTATATGCATATAAATATAACAAATATTTCCTTCTCTTTCTCTCGTCTTCTCTCTCTTTTTTCGACTATAAAAATCGCTGCATTTTCAGCTTTCCAAACTGTTCTCAGTTCATTTTTCTTCGTCTTTTTCGCAAAAAAAGTTCTCAGTCCGCTGAGAGAAATATGTGATTCCGCTTGCTTGCACTGTTTGCGTTTTGGCTTCATCATCTTCGGTTGGGTCGTCTTCTTCTTCTCCAATGTTTCTTTTCGTTTCTCAGTGATGATGGGAAGAAGAAGGAGAAATTTCGGGAAGAGGAGCAAGTGAGCGGGTGTTAACCTTTCGGAAGAATGTTCAGGGAGCCTCAGGGATCTAGGAATCCAAGGAATCCAAGAATCCAGAAACTCTCAAAACTTTAGGGAATCTAAGAATCCTCCATACTCCTTAGAATCCTCTAGACGCCTCGAGTTTGCTCCAGAGTCCTCTAAAGTCCTCTAGGACCCTCTAGTATCTTCCAGAGCCTTCCAGAATCCTCCAGAAACCTCAGAACCGAGGAATCCAGGAATCTTTCAGAATCTAAAAATCTAGGAATCCAAGGATTTAGGAATCCTCAAGAATCCAGGAATCCAGGAGTTCTCTAGAATTCAGAAATCTAGGAATCTGCAAGGATCTAAGAATCCGGGAATCCAGAAATTGTCTAGAATCGAAGAATCCAGGAATTTAGGATTCCAGAAATCCTTAAGAATCTAGGAGTCTAGGAGTTCTCTAGAATTCAGAAATCCAGGAATCTGTAAGGATCTATGAATCCGGGAATCCGGCAAGTGTCTAGATCTAAGAATCTAAGAATTTGAGAATCCAGGAATCTAAGTATCCAAAAGCCTCCAAAATCCTCTAGGATACCCAGAATTTGCCAGAATCATCTAGACTTCTCTAGAATCTTCTAGGACCCTCTAGAGTCCTCTACGAACCTCTAGAATTCTCTATTCGTCTCCAGAATGTTCCAGAATGTTCCAGAATCTTCTATTATCCTCAAGGACCCTCTAGTATCTTACCAGAATCTTCCAGAACCCTTCGAATCTTCTAGGAACCTCCAGAATGCTCCAGAATTATCTAGAAACCACTAGGCGCCGCCAGAATGCTCCAGAACCCTCGGCAACCTCTGGGCGCATTCAGAATGCTTCAGAATCCACCAGAACCTTCTAAAAAAGGGACCGAGCTCTCCAAAGTGCTCCTGGCACCTTTTAAAACTTTCCAATGCTTCTTCCTCTCCGTTTCCAGCCTTTTTCAAAGTTTCACCCCAAAGAGAAAATGAATGACGGCGGCGTGCTGCGTGCTGCCACACCCATCATCAGAAGCAGGCATCTACCGTTTTCAATGTTTTGTCTCTCTCGAAGGAAGGGCGTGAACCCAACACAACGTCTTCTTCTTCTTCTTCTTCTTTCATGTGATCACCTCTTCTTCTTCTTCAGGCGTACACACAACAATAGGGCGGGGCAGGTAGAGGAAGAGAGAGAGAGACATCGAAACTTGTCAAATTGATTGATTCATACTAGGGAAGGGGCGAGAAGTAAACGATTTGAATCATCCTCATCCTCCCACCTAGGCAATCATCATCATCATCCCAAATCAATCCGTTGTGGCCTCCTCCATGAAAGCGAAGGGGTCTTCTGTTGAAAAACACCGTTGGATAGAAAACACTCTAATTATCCGCAAGCATCCGTGACCTCCTCTTGGGGTAGTAGCTAAAACGGCAATCGTGTGAATCCTCCACCGGGGGATATGAGGTATTAGGGAACGTCCAGAACCATCACTTTCCAGATTTCCAGCATCCAAAAGTCTAGAAGCCTCTAGAACCCTCCGGCGCACAGTCTGGGAGTCTAGGTTTCCAGTCTAGAAGCATATTCAGAAGCATCTAGTCTAGATTTGAAGACTCAAAGCGTCCTGAACCTTCTAGAACTCTCTGGACGTGCTCATCTAGCTTGTCAAGGTTTCAGATTATTCCAGAGCGTTTAAGAGGAGCTGGGAACGTCTAGAACCATTCAGAACTCTCTCTTGCTCAGTCTCGAATCTTTTTGTGATCCTCCAGGTCTCCCATCTAGATCTCATCTTCCAGATCTTTAGGCCTCATCTTTCAGATTCAGATCATCAAGAGGTTCCAGATCATTCCAGAACAGTCTGGGGGGCAAACCCTCTTTTCCTACCTCAAAAAAGGGTAAATCGCCGCCTACGACATTTCGATTCGTTTTGTTTGGGGTTGACATGTTCTCTGTCTCGCTTTCTCTAATTCCCTTCGTCTAGGTGTCTAGAATCTCCATTTCCTGTGGTGCCTTTTGCAACACAAAATAAGACGATCGTGGCAGTCTTGGAGAAGACATACAGGGCAATTACAGCTGACACATTTTGTTTGGAACACACAGCGAGAGAGAGAGAGAGAGGGGGGAGGAAAGAAGAGAGATTCTGTAGGCGTAGCTTCCTGAGAGCTCATAACTCGTTTGAAAATCCACTTTTCGAATCAGTCCAAATTGCAGAATGTAGATCTTGTTAAGCTCTACAAATCGATACCAAATTTCGGGAATCAAATCTTAGAGCTTTTCGCCTATTTTTGAATTCTCGCTTTTGTGAACGTACGCCAAGACTTAAAGGCATACTTGTAACGGACCGGGGCC
>NC_013489.2:13391281-13401017 GCF_000004555.2 Caenorhabditis briggsae | reverse complement strand
TAGTTTCGAAATTTTAAAAAACACATAAGGGGGGACCCTTATGTGATTTTTTTCGACCAAAAAAATTTTTTTGCGAGTTTTTCGATCTTTTTTGATCAGACAGACAAACAATCCGAAATACGAAAAAAAAATGGAAAAAATTATATTGAGAGCTCAAAATTTGGCTCAAAAACACAGAATTTTTGACACCGGGCCTTCCGGGCCGGGCCCGGGCCTTGAAAATTTCCTCAGGCCCGGCCCGGCCCGGGTCCGGGCTTTGGCGGGCCGGCCCGGAATTTTACAAGTATGCTTAAAGGTGGGGGGACAGGAGATTTTTCGTAGTTTTTTTGTAGCTAGAGTATGCATTCTACCGTGACGGTGTACAACGCTTAATGTCACTCTGCGTACAGCTGTCGTCCTCGCCTTTATGTATGCAATCGGGAGTGCGCTTTCTCTTTGCCCGCGTGGCTCAGTCGGTAGCGGCGCCGCACCCCCATTCCTCGTCCTCACAAGTTCAACTCCTCGAGGGGCATCTTTGAACGGAATTTCGAGAACATTTTCATTTCCCCCCACCTTTAAACCGTCACAATTTGACATCGTTTTGTAGAGCTTGTCGAGAGCTACAGTACGCATTTTAAATCGATTCGAAACATCGATTTTGAGAAGAGTTATGGGCTCCAAATGATGCTAAATTCGGTATCATTTTGTAGCCGCCCTCTTCTTTAGCTCTATCTTTCTCAACTGGAATCGCTTGGAAATTTCCAATTTTTCGAGGAGAAATTTGAAAATTCGGAAAGCAAAGATAAGGGTTCCAGAGCCAAATTTGAGGCTCAAAATGTTCAAAAAGTATCCAAAAACGTCCCGCAGAACAAAATTTCAAGCTTAAAATCGCTCCAAATCCGTTGCTAATGCTGCTGGGAGCCTCTAGATTCGCCAAAAGTGGGCAGACAATCCAAAAGAGCCCCAAATCTTGATTAGGCTGCTCCAGAAACCTCCGGAATCGCTTCCAACAAATTCAGGATGCTTCAGCAACTCTCCAGAAGCTCCAGATGCCAAATTCGGTATCATTTTGAAGCTCTCCTCAAGCTCTACCCTATCCAACTAGAATCGCTCCCTATTTTGATCTCCGATCACTCCTCATTGTCCCCGGAAACGACGACTACTACTACCGCCCAACAACACATCAAGTGATTAGAAATCACCTTTTTCTCCTTTTTCTTCTCCTAGTACACAAAACAATCTCTTCTCTTCTCCTTGTAACCCCAAGAAGACCAAGAAGACGAAAGAAGGCGTGTCGTTCTTCTTCTTCTTCTTCTCCTTTTCAGAGATTCAGATGAGAGGGAGAGAGAGAGAGCGACACACCCAAAAATTCCTCTCCATTTTTTTTCGTTGTTTTTTCGACGAGTCAAGCTATTTCCACATATAAAAATGTGTGTTCGAAAAAACGATGAAAAATGGACAGAATTGGCCCAAAAACCACACCAAACATGTTGAAAAATCATAGAAAAAAATGGCCTAGAACGGTCGAAAAGGAAGAGGAATTCGTCATCTATTTCAGGGTGTGTGAAGAGAGGAATTTGATAAAAAAAGGGGTCAATTTTGAAGTACTTGGAAGCATACTTGTAATCCGGGCGTTTGCCGGGCCTTCGCGGGCTCTGCCATAATTTCTCTCAGAATCGATATTTTCGAACCAACTCAATCAGATATGATAGAGCTCTACGAGTACTACAAAACGGTATTATTTGGAGTACTGTATCTTATCTATAAACAAAGTTACAGATCATAAAGTGGCTTTTCTCGCAGGGCACGGCTGCTTTTTTGTTCCTTTTGCTCCGTAACTCTGTTCATAGATAAGATACAGTATTCCAAATAATACCGTTTTGTAGTACTCGTAGAGCTCTATCATATCTGATTGAATTGGTTCGAAAACATGGATTCTGAAGGAATTTATGGCAGGGCCCGCGAAGGTCCGGATTACAAGTATGCTTGGAAGTGTTAATACCAATTTTCGACTCAAAAACGGGACCAAAATAGGTATAATATGGATCCGCTGGGTTCGTTTTTGGGCCGCTTGGGCTTCATTTAGAGTTAAAAACCTCGATTTTTCGCTCAAAAAGTCCCCACAAAACTTCAAATTTAGCGTTAAAAACTGAAAATTAAAAATTCACACACACACACAGCAAACAGCAAAAATATGAAAACTAAAGCTGAGCAATAAGCTAGGAAGGAGGGAATTCAAAATAGATATCGTTAAGTGATAAGCAGGCGGTACTATACCTGTGATTTTCTAATAAAAAATAGCATTTTTTGATGGAAGAAATGGACCAAAAATCACATTTTTAGCCCAATTTTCATGAATTTCCAGTCGAAAATTCCTTAAAAATCCGCTTTTGGGGTCAAATCTTTGATTTTCAGAGTCTTTCCAGGCTTAAAATCACCCATTTTCGACGAATTTCGAGTCGAAAATTGCTATTGAAACGATTTTTGGGGGTCAAAAACTCAATTTTTGATAGTTTAGACTGAAAATCCTCAAATTTCCGAGCTTTTTCAGGCTCGAAATTCCCCCATTTTTGAATCTGAAATTTCTGAAATGCCCGCATTTTCCACATGTTAATAGCTTGGTCAACAAAAAAAAGGACCTGTGAGGAGGAGGATTTGTGCATAGAGCCACTCATTTGCTGTTCGTGTTGAGACTCCATCAGAAGACGTTGTCTGATAACTGAGACCTGGAAATTGAGGATGATCGTCCAGATGAGGCCGAGTGTCAGTTTTCCGTTTCCTTCGACAATGTCCTCGGGTCGAATGTTCACCAGTTTGATCTGCAAATTTTTGCGAATTTTCGAATTTCAGCACTTAGCAACTATAAGACAGATTTACGAATTTTGAGGAGATTCGTGAAATACGAAATTTTGGAAATTCGGAATTTTAGATTCTCTTCAGAACTTCAAAAATTCGAATCTTCGATATTCGGGATTAGGCATTAAAAGAAAAGTAATTTCAGAATCACATGTTTCCAGAATTCAGAATCTCGAAACTTGAGAATCTCAGACTTTCAGATTTTTAGAATTTCGAAATTACAGAAATTCAGACTGTCGGAACTATGAATTCTAGATTGTCTGAATTTCAGAATTCCAAATTTCAGCACTTCTAATTTCAGATTTTCGGATTTTCAGGTTTTTAAAATTCCGATCATCGGATTTTTTCAAAATTCCTAATTTTCGGATTTTCAGAATTTCGAATTTCAGCAGTTTAGAATTTCGAATTTTTCAGAATTACAGACTCTCGGAATTTCCTCATTTTCCAGCATAAAATCTGCCTGACTTAGATTTCCCCTGTTTTTTTCCACAAAATTTCTAATTTCAGATTTTCACAATTCCTCAAATTCTCGAAATCTCAGAATATGAACAATTCATACTTTTCAAATTTTGAATTCAGAATTTCCAGAATTTTCAATTTTTTCAGAATTTCAGAACTTCTAAATTCAGATGTTCAAGACTGCGAATTTTCAGAATTTCCGATTTTCAGAATCTCAGAATTTCAGTGCTTCTAAATTCAGATGTTCAAGACTGCGAATTTTCAGAATTTCCGATTTTCAGAATTCTCATATTTCCAGAATTTCAGTTTTTCAGGTTTTTGAAATTCCGATTTTCGGATTTTTCAAAATTCCTGATTTTCGGATTTTCAGATATTCAGAATATCTCACTTCAAACTTCAAAATTTCAGAATTTTTTTTTGAGTTTTACAATTACAGAATTTCAGACTACGATTTCATATTTTCAGAATTTCATATTTCCAGAATTTCAGAATCTCGAAATTCCGAAATCTCAAAATTTCAGAATTTTCGATTTTCAGAATCTCAGAATTTCAGTACTTCTAAATTCAGATGTTCAAGATTCCGAATTTTCAAATTTTTCAAAATTCAGAATTTCAGAATTTCAGAATCTCGAATTTCCGGAATCTCAGATTTTCAGATTTTCCGATTTTCAGAATTTCAGAATTTCAGTACTTCTAAATGTTCAAGATTGTTGTTCTTCAGATGTTCAAGATTCCGAATTCCCAGAATTTCAGATTTTTGAATTTTCATATTTCCAGAATTTCAGAATCTCGAATTTCAGAATCTCAGAATTTCAGTACTTCTAAATTCAGATGTTCAAGATTCCGAATTTTCAAATTTTTCAAAATTCAGAATTTCAGAATTTCAGAATCTCGAATTTCCGGAATCTCAGATTTTCAGATTTTCCGATTTTCAGAATTTCAGAATTTCAGTACTTCTAAATGTTCAAGATTGTTGTTCTTCAGATGTTCAAGATTCCGAATTCCCAGAATTTCAGATTTTTGAATTTTCATATTTCCAGAATTTCAGAATCTCGAATTTCCAGAATTTCAGATTTTTGAATTTTCATATTTCCAGAATTTCAGAATCTCGAATTTCCAGAATTTCAGATTTTTGAATTTTCATATTTCCAGAATTTCAGAATCTCGAAATTCCAGAATTTCAGATTTTTGAATTTTCATATTTCCGGAATTTCAGAATCTCGAATTTCCAGAACTTCAGATTTTTGAATTTCTGAATCTCAGAGAAACTCCGACTTTCAGATTTTTCAGATTTTAAGAATTTCCAGAATTTTCAAAGCCAAATCTGGACCATTTTCAGTCAAATCTGGACCATTTTCAGCTAAATTTGGACAATTTTCAGTCAATTTTTGACCATTTTCAGCCAAATTTAAACTATTTTCAGCCAAATCGGGACCATTTCCAGTTAAATTTACACAATTTCAGTCGATTTTTGACCATTTTCAGCCAAATTTTTCAGATTTTCAGCCAAATTCGGACCATTTTCAGCCAAAGTTGGACCATTTTAAGCCCCAAAATCCCCCAAAAAGCCTCACATTCTTCTTCTTCAAAAAGTCCAGACAGTACTGCACATTTTGAATACGGTGGAATCGTGTGAATCCGTTCTCCTTCTGAATTCGTTCGCCAGTCAGTGCTTCTAAAAGTGCAATCAGTGCATATCCGTCGCGGAGGTCCACAAACAAATCCTCCACTTTTTGACCCGTCTGCAAATTACAGTAAAATCGCATTTTCAGTCAAAAAATATTGGAAATTTCAGCTCTAAAATTTGACGAAATTCAGAGATTTTAGCTTTAAAATATCGATTTTCAGCCAAATTTCAGCCTTTTTACGCTCTAAAATATCGATTTTCAGCTGTTAAAAACGGCTGGATATTTGAAATTTGAGCCATTTTCAGCAGAAAAATTCGGCATTTTCTCGTCAAAAATGGCAATTTTCAGTCGAATTTTAGTCATTTTAAGCACTAAAATATCGATTTTCAGCCAAATTTTTTAGATTTTCAGCCAAATTTGGACTATTTTCAGCCGAATTTTAGCCATTTTAAGCTCTAAAATATCGATTTTTAGCTATAAAACGGCTGGAAATCTGCAATCTTAGCTTCAGATTCGGCATTTTTTCGTCAAAAATCCCTCAATTTTTCAATTTTTTGCTCCAAATTTCCAAATTTCCAAGTTTCCAACCCCGAAAAAAATCTCAAAATTCAATATTGACATTTCAGATAACAAGATGGATGCTAGGAATTTTTTTCCAAGGAAAAAGCGGGGGAAAATGTTAAAAGTATACTGTAAACATGGAATTCCCAGTGATGTTTGGTCTTTTGGAGGGATTTTCAGCCAAATTTGGATCATTTTAAGCCAAATTTGGATCATTTTAAGCCAAATTTGGATCATTTTAAGCCAAATTTGGACCACTTTCAGCCGAATTCGGATTATTTTAAGCCAAATTTTTCAGATTTTCAGCTAAATTTGGACCATTTCCAGCTAAAGTTGGACCAATTTCAGCTAAATTTGGACCATTTTAAGCCAAATTCGGACCATTTTAAGCCAAATTTGGAACAGTTTCAGCCAAATTTGGGCTATTTGCAGACAAAAAATCGAATTGTCAAACAAATTTTCATGAAAATCTGGATTTTTTCAGGATCATCTTTGAGTCAAATTTCCACTTTTTTCAGCGAGTTTAAGCTGGAAAAATGACTGGAAGTCGGAAAATTTTTCAACTTAAAAACAATCCTTTTTTCGATGAAAATCTGGATTTTTTCCAGATTTTCTGGATCATTTTCAGACAAAAATGACAATAAAAACTCGAAAAAATTACCTTTGATAAGTGCTTATTGACCCATTTGGTGAACGTCTTCTTCTGCACAGTGTCTCGCTCATCTGAAACACGGAAAATAGTAATTTTCAGCCATTTTTGTGGTCCATTTTCAGCTTATTTCAGGCAGTTTTAGCCCATTTTTCAATCATTTTGACACTTTTTACCCCATTTTCCGAAAATTTTCAACCCAAAACTCCACTTTTAAGCCATTAAATTCCAATTTCAAGGTCCCCCAGACCCCAAAAATCCCAGATTTACATTTAAAAAATCGAGATTTCCATCGAATTTCATACCCCCCCCCCAGAAGTTCACCAAAGCTTGATACCGTAACCCCTCTAATAGAATGGCCCCCCATAGATTTCAACTTTAAGCCAATTTATCTCACTGATAAATTGTTCAACATAATATCAGTAGCATTTTATCAGTTGATCACTTTTCGGTATCATTCCCGAGAACCGAGATAAAGTGGCTCTTCTATTAGGGTTACTGTAACTCTGCTCATAGACAAGCTACAGTAGCCCAAATAGCGGCATTCTGTAGTGTTCAGCGAGCTCTATCCAACATTTTATCAGTTGATCACTTTTCGGTATCATTCCCGAGAACCGAGATAAAGTGGCTCTTCTATTAGGGTTACTGTAACTCTGCTCATTGACAAGCTACAGTACTCCAATTAGTATCATTTTGTAGAGCGTTCTACAGTGCCCAACTTAGTCGATTCGAAAGTATCGATCCCGAAAGAAGCAATGGATGTTCGGTCCCTCGCATTCTTCCTTCTTCCAGCTGTCACTATTTTCCCCCAACAAAAAACCCAGACGCCAAAAATTGTCTCATATTTCCTTCTTCTCCTACCACCCATTCATGTTGCTCATTCTTCTAACAAACAAGCACAACAACAAAGGAGAATAGTCACCTTGTGTGATTCTGATTGTTTGTTAGGCTAGAGAGAGAGAGAGAGAGAGCACATGCGTACGTCGGACGGGTACTAACACAACCCATCTGTTTGCTCTCTCAAGCTTTAAGCAACAAAAAAGTGCGAAAAGGCATGCGTTGTCGGGGCGGCTGTTGGTCAAGCGCCTTTAACAGTTTTCTTGTTAGGCGGAAGGAAATTTCGAAAATCAGAGAAACTTCAAGATTTCAGAGCTCTTCTGCCTTTCATGTCAGCTAGGCTGTGTCCTATCCCAGAAGTACAATAATCCCAAGGCTATAGGCTCACTGGCTGCTGCAACCTGCTAGAAGTACCGCAATCCTGCGATTTCAGATAGGACTTCAGGCAAAGTCTCTAGACATTTTCAGGACCATCATAGGACTTAAGGATAGCTGAGCAGCCTTCCTATCCCTGAAATACCGTAATCCCCAAAGATGCTGCCTTGGACAGTCTCAAAATCCAGGACATGGACCAGTCAACAGCCATTGTCCTGATCCTTATGACCCTTAAAATGAACATTAGGCAGACTCCTGAGCCTCAAGAGTCTGATTGACTCTTCTAGGACCATCCTTCGGAATTTTAAGCTTGAAAAGCCGGAACGACGTCATTCTAGGACCGTCTTAGCCAACGATCCTGAGATTCCTAGGATCTTGGAAACGCTGAGCATCCTAACTATTGCAGAAGTACCGTAATCCCAAAGATGCTGCATGGTAGTTTCTAAAGTCATTGGAGGCAGAACCTTCCAAACTTCAACAGCTAGGATTTCGCATCTCCTAGTCTAGAAGACTTCCAGGCATTATTCGATTCTTCTGGGACATTCCGAACTTCAAAAATCTTCTGCTCTAAACCCCCTTTCCATTGTCAAGTGAGTGTCGGTCCGTTCGTTTTCTATGTGATCAGTCTGACCATATCATATTAGGGACAGAGGATTAATCTACTTGACAGTTATTCAAGGGGGGGGGGTGTCTCCCCGAAGATCATTCGGCGTCAAGTTGTTCGTGCCTGGGTTTAATAGAGAGATTAGGATCGTAATTCCAGGTCAAGAGGAATGATGAAGTTTCCCGGAAGTCTAAGAGCCGGGAAATAGAAAAAAGCCCACAATCGGCAAAGCATGGCTCCACAACCGCCTAGCTGCTCAACGGATAGCTCGCATGCGCCTTTAAACTCTCGAGATCAACTCTTCAAGAGGCTGCAAAGCTGAGCTAGACGATTGCCACCTTCGCTGAGCTTTCTGATCTATACAGTTACAACCTTCTGCCCGCTTTCGACACCTCAAAATCCCTCGCTTCCTGGGGGCGCGGGGTTTCAACGCTGAGCTAGCTTTGATCGCCAGCTCTCTGAGCTACACAGTCACCACCTTCGGTCGTGTGACCTCAAAATCCCTGAATTCCTGGCTCGGGGGCATCAAGGCTTTGCTACTGGCTCGCAAGCTTCTGTCAGTTTTTGACCCGAAAAAATCCCTCATGTCCTGGCTAAATTCCGCCTAATTATATCGCACTTTTTTCCACGCAAAGTGTCTCTGTTCACAGAGAAAGAGAGTGCGAAAAAGTAGTGTTGCTACTAATCCCCTTCCAAATGGATCGATCGAACCTTGCAATTATCTCCCTCCATTTCGATCAAAAAGGGGAACAAGACATCCATCGTTAATGAAGCGACGCACATGCCTCGGGCGGCACACTTAGAAACGATTCTCGACAGTCTGGAGGCGTGGAGGGAGGAAATTGGGTCAGGAGGAGAGCGATTTAATGCCTATTTTTGCGATTTGCCATTAAAATTGCTCCCGGAGCAGCTGAACTAGCTAGCTAAGCTAGCTAATAAGCTCCAAATCCCATTCTTAGTTCCCAGGAGCTCTAGTTTCAAAGAAAAAGCTCGGAACTTCAGAGCCCAAAGCTTTCTGAAGAAGCACTAAATCTCAGAATACAAGAACTCACTTTCAACAGACTACAGTAACCCTAAACTACAGTAACCCTAAACTACAGTAACCCTAAACTACAGTAACCAGCTACAGTAACCCTAGGGGAAGATCGCAGGCTTTTAGATAGCAAGGTTACAGAAACCTAAAATGACAAATTGGTGCACTTCAAGCTCCAGAAAATCCACAGAGCCATCGCCCAAGATCATCCGGTTTCATCGAATTAACTAATTACAGTAACCCATAGAGGTTACAGTAACCCTAACTGACAAACTGGTGCGCTTCAAGCTTCAGAAAATTTTCACCGGATTGCACAATTACAGTAATCCCAAGCCTATCGATTCCAAAAGTGCCTATTAAGCTCGTTTTTAGGTCATTTTCAGCCAATTCTAGCTCAATTTTCAGTCTTTCAGCCACCTCTAATCCTATTTTCAGCTCCAAAAACCTGGTTTATGATCCGGTGTGACACCCCTGGAACCTAACCGAAATCCCTACACAACACCTCTCTCTATCGAAATCTAGCCCCATGCTCCTAAAGTCTGCGTCTCTTTCTGTCTCTCCCTTCATCTCTAACCAACCATATATGATCTATTTGTCTGTTTTGGTCACATTTCTTTTTCTTCCTATATGATATTTGTCAACTTTTGTCCCTGTCCGTCTCTAGCTATGCTGACCCCTCGACGTGTCTCCTATTCTTTAGCATACATTAAAATGTATAGGAACCGAGACGAGACAACAGACAAACCATACTTGCG
>NC_013489.2:13375691-13390947 GCF_000004555.2 Caenorhabditis briggsae | reverse complement strand
TTGAAACCCCGCGCCCCCAGGAAGCGAGGGATTTTGAGGTGTCGAAAGCGGGCAGAAGGTTGTAACTGTATAGATCAGAAAGCTCAGCGAAGGTGGCAATCGTCTAGCTCAGCTTTGCAGCCTCTTGAAGAGTTGATCTCGAGAGTTTAAAGGCGCATGCGAGCTATCCGTTGAGCAGTTAGGCGGTTGTGGAGCCATGCTTTGCCGATTGTGGGNTTTTTTNTCTCGCAAGTATGAGACAAACGGAGAGATTGAAATCGCCGTTTTGTAACGGTTTTTCGCAAAAACGCCAAAAACCTACAGTAACCCAAATAAAAAGCTACAGTAACCCAGAAAAAATCTACAATAACCCAGAAAAAAATCTACAGTAACCCAGAAAAAAGCTACAGTAACCGAGAAAAAAGCTTCAGTAACCCAGAAAAAAGCTACAGTAACCGAGAAAAAAGCTACAGTAACCGAGAAAAAAGCTTCAGTAACCCAAATAAAAAGCTACAGTAACCCAGAAAAAAGCTACAGTAACCCAAATAAAAAGCTACAGTAACCCAGAAAAAAGCTACAGTAACCCACATACAGTAGAAAAGTCTAGAGAGAGAGAGAGATAGAGTTTTTGAGCTAAAAAAGCCAATTTTCAAATCTTCTGGATATGGAAAATGGCTCAATTGCTCATCTCTGCTTACTACAGTAACCCCATAACCTCGACTCTTCGGGGGTCATTTTCCCTCGAAAATCCCGGTTTTTTCAAGGTCTAGTCCCCCTAAACCCCTCGAAAATCCTCCAAACCGCGAGAGTGAAGATTCAAATCTACGTCTCCGAAATCTGATTTCCTCCGCTTTTTTGGTATAAAGACCTTGAAATTTCGTCGTTTCTGGTGTCCGTTTATTTTGACACGGAATGATGAATTGCTGATTGGAAGAGGACGAAAAAACCAAAAAAGGCGATTAGAAAGGATTCAGTAGACCGCGAGATAAGAAGATAATCCAAACGGAGAGCGTGTGATAAGGACTTGGCACGGTGCCAAAAATCTCCAAAACGAAGAAAGACAGCTCGAAATCCTAGTACTTCAGAAACTCGATTTTTTGAATTTATCCCAAAATATCGAAAATCTAGAAAAACTCCAAAAATCAACAAAAATGCAGAAACTACAGTAATCAAAAGCTACAGTAATCCCTTCAAATCCCTTTAAAATTGCAGAAAAGCCATTTCCAGCGCCCAAAAACTCAGTTTTCAATGAATTTTGGACCATTTTTTCGCAAAATTTGCCCCAAAATACCTCATTTTACACTAATTTCGGGGGTCATTTCGAGCCGAAAAATGTCATTTTTGGACTATTCTAACTGGGTTTTCACTATATTCACCCCACAAAACACCCCCAAAAAATGCACATTTGGTCCCTTTTTACTCATTTTGAATCATCTTTAGCCCATTTTTAGCGGTTTTTCCCACAATTTTCACCCGAAAATCGTCATTTATGGTCCATTTTTCACTAGTTTTTGGTCATTTTGAAGCCAAAACATGTCATATTTCGACACTTTCAACTCATTTTAGATCATTTTCGCTAATTTTGAGTCATTCCTGGACGAATTTCAGTCAATTTTCACGGATTTCAGGTCATTTTGAAGCAAAAATTCCATTTTTGGACGATTTTTCATGATTTTTTGGATTTTTTAGAATCATTTTTACTCACTTTTGGTACTTTTTAGGCCATTTTTCACAGATTTCAAGTCATTTTAAAGGCAAAAATCTCATTTTTGGGCCGATTTTTCATGATTTTTCAGCCATTTTCAGCCTCAAAAAAGCATGCATTTTCTTACCATTATGTTTTCCACGATTCAACTCATAATGATCTAGAACCTCTTTCTCGAACGCGTCCGACGGGTCCGGGTGCTGGTGATTACTACGGTACCTCTCTCCAACCATGACTTCTCATTCCATACACTTTTTCTCTTTTAATTTCCAAGCGATTTTTGAGAGGGATTTATGATATAGATGGATAGGATATATCACTAAAAAAAGAGAGATTTAGAGAGAGCAAAAGAAAGAGAGAGAGAGAGAGAGAGAGTGAAGAAAACGAGGAGAGTCTAGAGAAAACCAGCGAAAAATCCAATTTTTAGAAGCTTTCTGCGCCTAGAAATCTTCGAAAATCCCAAAATTCCATGAAATTTTCAATTTTCGACACTTTTCAAGTACAGAAAATTCGGTTTTCAAGGGTTTTTCTAGCCTAGAAAGTCGAAAAATCCAGATATTAGGCCTAAAAATCCCGAATTTTCAGATTTGAAAACCGAAAATTCGGTTTTTAAGGGTTTTTGCTGGGCTAAAAATCTACAAAAATCCCGAATTTTCTAGACCAAAATGCCATGAAATTCCCAATTTTTGACAAATTTTGAGGCGAAAAATTGGGTTTTTCAGGTTTTTAAGGCTTAAAATTTTGAATAATCGTCAAGAAGGCCTCAAAATTAGGGATTTTCTAGCATCAAAATCTTCGAAAATCCCAAAATTCCATGAAATTTTCAATTTTCGACACTTTTTAGTACAGAAAATGTGGTTTTTCAGAGTTTTAAGGCCTAAAAAAATCCACAAAAATCCAGAATTTTCAGATTTGAAAACCGAAAATTCTTTTTTTCTGGTTTTTAAGGGTTTTTTCTGGGCTAAAAATCTTCAAAAATCCCGAATTTTCCAGACCAAAATGCCATGAAATTCCCAATTTTTGACAAATTTTGAGGCGAAAAATTGGGTTTTTAAGGTTTCTAGGCCTTAAAAAATTTGAAGAATCTAAAATTTTCAGGTCAAAAATCCATGGATCTTTAATTTTTGACGCTTTTCAGCACAGAAAGTTAAGTTTTTCAGGGGTTTCTACCATGAAAATCTTCAAGAAATCCAGAAATTATGCTTAAAAATCCCAAATTTTCAGAATTAAAAAAACGGAAATTCGGTTTTTAGGGGTTTTTTCAGATCTTTAGAATCGTCAAAAAGGTCTCAAATTTCGTAAAAATTAGGCCAAAAATCTCAAAATTTGACATTTTCAGGTCGAAATTCCATGAAATTTTCAATTTTCGACACTTTTTAGTACAGAAAATTCCGGTTTTCAAGGGCCTAAAATGTCGAAAATCCCGAATTTTCCAGTCAAAATTCCCAATTTTTGACATTATTTAACACAGAAAACTTGGTTTTTAAGGGTTTTCTAGCATAAAAATCTTCAAAAATCCCAAAATTCCGGGTAAAATTCCATGAAAATCTCAATTTTTGAAAAATTTTGAGACGTAAACTTGGGGTTTTCAGGTTTTAAGGCCTAAAAATCCAGAATTTTCAGATTTGAAAACTAAAAATTCGGGTTTTTAGGTTGTTTCAGACCTAAAAATGTTCAAAATTCCAATTTTCCAGACCAAAATGTCATGAAATTCCCAATTTTTGACAAATTTTGAGGCGAAAAATTGGGTTTTTAAGGTTTCTAGGCCATAAAATCTTCAAAAAGGCCTCAAAATTAGGGATTTCTGGGCTAAAAATCTACGAAAATCCCAAATTTCCAGGCAAAATTTCATCAAATTCCTTATTTTTCACAATATTTTGAGGCGAAAAATTGGGTTTTTTGGGTTTTTTCTAGGCTAAAAATCTTCAAAAAATTCAAATTCGGCTTTTTTCTGGGCTAAAAAGTACTTTGTAACACGGATAATTCGGCTTTTTTAAAGTTTTTAGGATCTAAAACCCCAAATTTTGAATTTTTTGAAGAAAAGGAAAAAAAAAGAGACAAACAGCTGTTCGCGGTGCCAGGGAACAGGGAGAGAGAGATAGAGAGAGAGAGACGCAGAGAACGGAAGAGAGGGCGCGAATTTGGAATTTTGGCCTATTTTCCGAGAGTTTTTATGTCGAAAAATATCAAAAAATCGTGAATTTTTGGGGTTAAAAAAGGCGGGAAATTCAAAATTTCGCGGACTTAAAAATGTATTTTTTGGGCTAAAATTCAGGTTTTTGAGCTTGAAAATCGATTTTTTCGCGCTTTTTTCCCGTCTTTTTTAGAGCTAAAAATGATTTTTAGCTCTAAAAATCCTGAAAATCGACTAAAGACTGGATTTTAGACTCAATTTTCGACCTGAAAAAGCTCAAAGATGCCGAAAATAGCAAATTTTTCAAAGCTAAAATTGGCATTTTCAGCTGTTTTTCAGCCTAGAAATCCCCAAAAATTGGCGGGAAATTCAAAAAAATATCAAAATTTCAACAATTTCGCTGACCCCATCTCTTTTCTTCTCAATTTCAAAATTAACGCAACAAACTGAGGAAAAAAGAGGCGAAGGGAGAAAAAGAGAGTGACCCGCGATCTCTTTTTACATTTGAACGGCTGTGTGGGGTATGGAGAGAGAGAGAGAGAGAGAGAGAGAGAGAGAGAGAGAGAGAGAGAGAGAGAGAGACGCAGAGAAACGAGACACACGATCTCTTCTCAAAGGTGCGCGGTGGAGGAGGGAAGGAAGCCGGAAAAGAGGTTGCAATGTTCGAAAATGGGGGGGGGGGGAATTTTTTGGATTTCTACTTTTTTTTAAAAAATTTTACAAAAAATTGAATTTTCAATTTTTTTTTTCTAAAAAAAAAATGAAAAAAAATTCTGAAAAATTCAAAATTTCAGGACATTTTTTTTGCTATTTTTAAGGTTTTTTTCAGTAGATAAATCCCATTTTTTCAGTGCAAATTTTCAAAATTCAAAAATTCAGATTTTCAAAAAAACATTTTTTTTCGATTTTTAAGTTTTGAATATACTTGAATTTCGAAATTTTTCAGTGTATTTTCTGATTTTTAACTCAAAAAATGCTAGAAATTTGATTTTTTCAGCCTAAAAATTCCAAAAATCCGATTTTCACAAAAAATTGTTTTTTTCGATTTTTAAAAACTTTTTTCAAAAAAACAGCCTGATTTTTATTTTTCTGAAGACTTTCCATCTAAAACTAATCAGTTTTTCAAAATTCTCGCTTTTTTTCAGTCTAAAACTTTCAAAAATTCAATTTTCAGAAAAAAAAATTTTTTTCGAAAAAAAAAATTTTTTAACTAAATTTTTGTTTTCAAAACAAACAAAAAACATCGCTTTCATCATCCGTTAGTCTTCTCTCTTTCTATCTGCCGCTTTTTTTTATGAGTCAGAAAATATATAAAAATTTCTCTTTTTTTTCTCTTTTCTCTCTTTTTTCATGCAAATTCCGCAATTTTCTAGGTTTTCAGCTTCAAAAATGGCACAAAATCGCAAAATTCAGATGGAAAACCCCGAAAAAACGGAGAAAATCGATGAAAAATGAAGAAAATCCACAAAAAAAATCTGAAAAAAACAATGTGTGCAACTTGTCGTGACGGTGTTTGCACACTTTTGCGATTTACTACAGTACGAAAAATCGGAATTTCAGCGAATTTCAGCCGTTTTCAATGGATTTTCAGCGAGAAAAAGCCAAGAAACCTGAAAAATTGAGAGAAAAAAAGGAAGAGAAACTAAAAACATTTATTATTGGGTGTCTCTTGTGTGCAGGTGTCTCATTAAACTAGCCTCACTGGTGGTCAGCCGAGAAGAGAAAAGTTTTTAAAATTGAACCAATTTTTATGAGTCATTCGATTCTCATTGTTTAAAAACACATTTTTAGGCGAAAAAAGCGCTCAAAACCACCCGGAAATTCAAATTCTGTGCATTTTGGCGTCAGGGCGCTACAGTAATCCCTCAAAATTGAATTTTAGCGTTTCCAGTCGATATTTAGCCAGAAAAAAGCTAGAATAGATGAAAAATTGCGAGAAATTCGATTTCCAACAAGAAACTTCCAGAAAAATGGAGGAAAAATCGAGAAAATCGCTCAAAATTAGCTAAAATTTGAAATCTGTGCATTCTTGCGTCAGAGTGTTGATTTTTAAGCATTTTTCGAGTTTTCTTAGGCTGTCAGACGCTTCAAAAACAAAAATAGACCTAAACATCCAAAAAAGCGCCCAAAACCACCGAACATTCAAATTCTGTGCATTTTGGCGTCTGGGTGCTACAGTAATCCTTAATAGTTTATTTTCAGCGTTTTCAGTCAGTTCTAGGCCGATTTTCAGCGGGAAAAAAGCTAGAATGGGTGAAAAACTATGAGAAATTCGATTTTCAGTAAGAAAATTCTAGAAAAATCGAAGAAAAAGCGGGAAAAGGCTAAATTAAATGTATAATCAGGCGAAATGGTGCGACGAATCGCATAAATTTCTATGTACAGAGTATAAACAAGAGAATTTAGGAGGGAGATTTGATTTTGCGAAGGTCAAGCTGTCTCTTCCGTTCGGTTTTTCGCTGGAGAGAGAGAGAGAGAGAGAGAGGGAAGAGAGAAGCAGAGAAAGAAAGGAGGCGATAATCCGTTTATACGGAAAACTCTCTTCGCCGGCGATGACGAATCGTAAATTGATTTGATCAATTTACAGGAGAAGAGAGATTTGGCGGGAAATTTGAATAATTTTCGAATTTTAATTTGAAATTTGGGTCGGAAAAAATTAATTACTTATGCGAAAATGGCCGAAATTTTGAAATTTTCTCATTAGAGCGCACTTGCTAGAAATTTGAAAATTCCACAGAAAGTTGAAAAAAACTTGATTTTTCGAAAATTTCGAAAAATTGCATTTTTCTCACTAGAGCGCGTTCTCAATGCAATGCTAAATTTTAAATTTTGAGCAAATTTTTAAAAATTCTGATTAGAGCGCGTTTTCACAGAAAAAACTTTCGAAAAATAGAAATTAAAAAACTCAAAAAATTGAGCATTTTAATTTTTAGAAATTTCTAAATTTAAAAAATCCAGAAATTCAAAAATTCAAAAATTCGAAAATTCGAAAGTTCAAAAATTCAAAAATTCAGAAATTCAAAAAATCCGAAAATTCAAAAAATAGGAAAATTCAAAAATTTAGAAATTAGAAAATGTTCTAAAAAATTTTCAAAAATTGAATTTTTCAAAAAATTCTCTATAGAGCGCATTTTTGCAAAAACTTCAAAAAATCCGAAAATTCAAAATTTCGAAAATTCAGAAATTCAAAAATTCAAAAAATCAAAAAATCGAAATCCGAAAATTCAAAAATCCAAAAATTCAAAAAATCAAAAATCCGAAAATTCAGAAATTTAAAAATCCGAAAATTCAAAAATTCAAAAATTCAGAAATTCAAAAAATCCGAAAATTCAAAATTTCGAAAATTCAAAAATTCAAAAATTCAGAAATCGGAAAATTCAAAATCCGGAAATTCAAAAATTCGAAAATTCAAAAATTCAGAAATTCAAAAATCCGAACATTCAAAAATTCAAAAATCCGAAAATTCGAAAAAAAATTTTTTTTTTTCCCAAAAATTCAAAAATTCCAAAATCAGCTAATCCTAAAAATCAAAAATTTTTGGAAAATTTAAAAATTTTCAGAATTTTCGCATTAAAGCGAATTTTCCAATAACTGAAAAGCGGTAGGGTAAAAAAAAAGTGCTAGGTGAAAAATTGAAAAATCCAGAAGTTTCTTCTTCCCGAAACTTTTTCCCTCTCTTCTCTCTCTCTCTGCGTCTCTCAGTTTTCATACTCTCTCATTTTTCGCTTTTTTCAACGACCGTAATGTGTGGATAACGGATTATTTTTCTTCCGAATTGTGGGAAGCAAAAAGAGCGGGAAAAAAAAAACTAGAAACATGGAAAAAGGAGGTTTTGGGGGGGGGGGCTACAGTAATCCCAAAATAGTACAGTAATCCAATGAGAAAGCTACAGTACCTGAGCATCGTGTCGAAAACAGAACAACTACCGTAATCCAGAATCTTCAATACACTCAGAAATGTGCAGTATTTTGGGACCTTTAGTAATCCTTGAAGTCTACAGTATTCCAGGATCTACAGTAATCCCAATATGAACAACAGTAACCCACAAACTCCTTGGCAGAATTACTGAAGTAATCCTAGAAATCTACAGTAATCTAGGATTTACAGCTCCTTGTCATCGAAAGCTACAGTAGACCCAAAAAACTACAGTAAGCCTAGAAATGTGCAGTGTTCTCGGCTATCTACAGTATCCTAGGAAACTACCGTATTCCTAGAGCTACAGTACTCCCAAGAAGAACAAAAAACAAAAAAAATACAGTAATCCCGGATCTACAGCTCCTTGCCAGCAGGATCTGTAGTAGTTACAAAAAGCTACAGTAATCCTGGAAAGCTACAGTATTCTCGGCTTCATACAGTAATCACAGGAAAATACCGTGTCCCAGAATCTACAGTAACCCTGAAAGTTACTGTAACCCCAACCAAAACTCTGTAATTCACTTTGGTCTGTTTTTGAGCCGTTTTCAGTCCGTTTCAACATTTTTTGATCATTTCAGACCATTTTTAGCATTTTTAAGTTTATTTCTCACTATTTTTGGACCATACTGTACCCAATTTTTACCCAAATTTTGACCAAAATCTCCCAAATTTTCCCACTTTTTTCGTCTAAATCTCTTCTTCTTCTTCTTACCAACTATACTGTGCAATGAATACGATGATAATCTCTGGTGTGGAGAAATTCCAGAAGACGAATTCTGACTACTGTAGCGTTGAATTGTGTCCTGAGCCATGGAATAGCGGGAGTAACTGCCGGCGCTACTCCCATTTCCTACCATTTGGACAGGGATTTCGCGCTGAAACTACCAGATTTTCGAGAATAGTTATTTGCAGAATGTGTGCGATAGAGCGAGAATTCTACACCACTTTGGAGAACTCGAAAATTCCCATTTTGAGCCGAGATATAACAATTTTTAGGTTTACGTGGCCTTGATGACCGAGGTTTTGGTGGCCTAGAAACTCTGAAACTAGGCCAGCGACTTGGAAATTAGCATTTTTGAATTCAGCTAGTTTAGAGCTTCAAAATGAGTATAATCATGACTAAGTTGGGCGAATTTTGATTTTTCGAGGGTCCATGCGCCTTTAAACTTGAAAATTCTAATTTTGAACTAACCTAGTCTTGGTTATACTCATTTTTAAGCTCTGAATAAGCTGAACTCAAAAATATGAGTTTCAAGAAGTGAAATTGAAACAGAAGCTAGTTACGACCCCTTTACAGTGTTTTGAAAAATCCTTGGAAAATGAAATTCGGTCGTATTTCTTTATTTTTCGGTTTTTTCACATTTAAAGTTTGGATTTTGAATTTAGCTTGTTTAGAGCTTCAAAATGAGTATAATCACGACTATGCTAGACAAATTTTGAATTTTCGACTTTAAAGGTGCATGGACCCTCGAAAAATCGAAATTCAGCAAAATGGGTCGTGTTTGAGCTCATTTTAAAGCTCTAAATTTGAGAATTTCAAAAAATTAAGTATTACATTATAAAAATCAAAAATAAGCAAGATAAGATAGTTTTACAGGTTTTTGACTAATCCTTGGAAAACGAAATTTGGTTGTATTTTGTTATTTTTTGATTTTCAGTTTTTTAAAGTTATATTTTTGAGTTTAGCTATTTCAAAGCTTCAAAATGAGTATAATCATGACTAGGTTCTGCATATTTGTAATTTTCCGGTTTAAAGGCGCATGGACCCTCGAAAAATGAAAATTCTCCAGAACATGTCGTGTTTAGGCTCATTTTGAAGCTCTCAACAAGGCAAATCCAAATATAGTAATTTCGAATAAAAATTCCACTTCATCAGCTCAAAAAACCCCATACCTTATAAACTCTTTCTGGCTCGGGCTCTCCTTGCAACGGACGCGCGGTGTGCTCCAATTCTACCGTAGTATGTCGTTGCCCAGTGCTGCTGACCCGTCGTGTCACGTAGTGAAACTGGTATGTCGAAGCGGTTCGGGTCGCACTTACAGGTCTACAGTAATCCTTTTAGAGGGAAGTTCAAATTTTGAAAATTGGAAAAACCAAGCTATTTAGAGTCATTTTAGAGCAAATTTCATGCGGTTTTTTTTGTGAATTTGAGCAAATGCGCTCTACCGAACAAAGTCCAATAGAGCGAATTTGCATTCTACATACGTTGTGGGTAATTCTCGAAACGATGTGCGTGTCTCGATGCCATTGGAAGACCCTCGACCTCCGAAACGCTCAAAATTCCCAAAATCCGAATTTTGGGTCCCGCCACGAAAACTCTCGGATCTTCTCTGGCTTCCAGAATTTTCGATAAAATTCCACGTCGACGATCGAAATTCTGCGTCATCGTCGTCTTCAGAATCGGCGAAGACGTCGTCGAAGTTCCGACGACGAGTCGTCATTGTTAGTAGCGTTACGGTAGTTAGGATTACGGTAGAAGGTCTAGAAAATTGACCAGGTAATTAAGTACGGTTGGCAGAGGTTAAAAACGGCAAAAAATTTAAAAAATCCATAAAATGTGAGCTCGAACAAAGAGGAACCAATTTCTAGAGGTGACGGTGGCCGACTAGTTGTGACCTAGGAATCTTAAAACTAGGCCAACGAGTCTTGAAAACTATGCATTTAAATTTGGCGCGTTTAAAGCTTCAAAATGAGCCCAAACACGGCCTATTTAGCTGAATTTTGGTTTTTCGAGGGTCGATGCGCCTTTAAACTGGAAAATTCAAAATTTGCCAAACCTAGCCATGATTATACTCATTTTAAAGCTAATTAGCTACAAAATTCGAAAATATAACTTTCAAAAAGTCTAACTGAGAATGAATCCATATATGAACGTTTAAAAATTCTTTGAAAAATGTTGAACACAGCGAAATTGGATCAGATCTTGCTTGTTTTTGATTTTCAACTTTTCAAAATTAGATTTTTGAATTTGCCGCTTTATTAGCTTCAAAACAAGTATAATCATGCCTAGGTTAGACAAACTTTGAGTTTTGGACTTTAAAGGCGCATGGACCCTAGACAAAACTGGGAAATTTCAAAATTGAGCAAAATGGGTCGTATTTAGGCTCATTTTGAAGTAAGACTAGTGAATTTCAAAAATAAAAGTTTCAAATGATTCAAACAGAAAACAATAGAGATAAGACGGTTTTACTGTTTTATGAAAAAAAATTGAATCAAAGGAATTGAATCATATTAGTGCTCATTTTCCATTCTCTGTCATTTTAAATAACATTTTCAATTTTACAGTATTTAGAGCTTCAAAATGAGCCTAAACACGACCAATTTCGGTCAACTTTGAATTTCCCAGTTTAAAGGCGCATGGACCCTCGAAAAAATGGAAATAGAGCAAAATGGGTCGTGTTTGGGCTCATTTCAAAGCTTAAGACGCAACAAATTCAAAAATTGAAATTTCAAAATCTAATTATGAATTTTTAGACCACAAAATCAGCGTTTTCCAATTTTCAGTTTTTTTTCAGACTTTTGAAAATAAATTCGTAAAATTAGTGAAAATTGTGGATTTTTCAAAAATTTCTGGAAAATAACTAATTTGTAGCTCGAAATGGAATTTCTAGAAAATTTCTAAAAAAACTTTCTTCCGAAAAAAAAGGCGAAAAAATAGAAGATAGAACCTTTTTTGTGGACCACCTGGGTCTCCGAAATTTCTCTTTTTTGGTTTTCTAGAAGTTTGTGGGGGGTCCAGTACTTCATTTTTTTAAGAAGTGACAAAAAATGTATCCTGATGATAACATTTTTCTCTTAAATGTCAAAAAATAAAGGAATTTTAATACTATCAAAATAGAAATTTCGATTTCTTGAATTTAAAGGCGCATGGACCGATTTTATGGTTCAAAAAACATTATTTTTGAATTTAACTTGTTCCTAGCTTCAAAATGAGCCTAAACACGACCCATTTTGCTCAATTTTGATTTTTCGAGTTTAAAGGCGCATGGACCATCGGATAATCAAAATTGAGCAAAGTGGGTTGTGTTTAGGCTCAATTTGAAGCTACTAACTTGAAAAATTCAAAAATCGCAATTTTTAAAGTCAAATAACAAAAAAATAAGCAAAACAAAACCTAATTTTTCAAGAATTTTCCAAAAAAACTGAAAAGCCGTCATAACTTAGTTAATTTTCAATTTTACGGTCTGAAAATTATATATTTGATTTCAGCTTGTTTAGAGTTTCAAAATGAGCATAATCATGACTATGCTAGGCAAAATTTGAATTTTCGAGTTCAAAGGCACATGGACCCCCGTAAAATCAAAAATTGAGCAAAATGGGTCGTGTTTAGGCTCATTTCAAAGCTCAAAATGCAAGAATTTCAAAAATTTAAATTTTACATCATAAAAATAAAAAATAGGCAAGATAATACAGATTTACATTTTTTTGACTAATCCTTGGAAAATTAAATTTGGTTGTATTTTGTAAACTTTTGGTTTTTGTTCATTTAAAGTCATATTTTGGAATTCAGCTAATTAAGAGCTTCAAAATGAGTATAATCACGACTATGCTAGACAAATTTTGATTTTTCGACTTTAAAGGTGCATGGACCCCCGTAAAATCAAAAATTGAGCAAAATGGGTCGTGTTTAGGCTCATTTCAAAGCTCAAAACACGAGAAATTCAAAAATTATAATTTCAAACCTTAGTTTCAAGTTTCTAGACTAAAAAAAGTGAGAACAAGAAAGTCAAAAGTTAGGTTTTCAGCAAGAAATATACAAAGATTGGGGGTCATTTTGATGAATTTAAAAGTAAATTTTAAGAATAAAATTTCAGAAAAAAAGTGGGGAAAATGCCAATAAATGGGTGTGACGCGTTAAACATAATTTTCACACTCTTCCCTTCCAGAAAAAGAAAACGATTCCAAAAATTTTTGTGTATGTATGTTTACATACTAAAAATTTGTGTTTGATGCCTTTTTTTTGGAGGCAAAATGCGCAAAAATGGTGATACTGATAGTGATGACGACACTCATTTCTTATCAATTCTTTTTTGAATAATACCAATATACACAATCAGCCAAGGTGGACACTTTTTGAATTTGGACAAGGGCCAAAATTTCCTATTGAAACTGAAATTTTCAAATTCGGCTTGTTTAGAGCTTCAAAATGAGCCTAAACACGGCCCATTTTGCTGAGCTTTGGTTTTTCGCGTTTAAAGGCGCATGGACTATCGAAAAATTCCGAAAAATCTAAATTGAGCAAAATGGGTCGTGTTTAGGATCATTTTGAAGCTCTAAATTTGAGAATTCCAAAAAGTTACGTATTACCTTCTAAAAATCAAAAATAAGCAAGATAAGATAGTTTTACAGGTTTTTGACTAATCCTTGGAAAACGAAATTTGGTCGTATTTCGTTATTTTTCGATTTTTTTTGTTCATTTAAAGTCATATTTTTGAATTAGGCTCGTTTAGAGCTTCAAAATGAGTATAATCATGACTAGGTTTTGCAAAATTTGAATTTTCCACTTTAAAGGCGCATGGACCATTGAAAAATTGAAATCCACCAAAATGGGTCGTGTTTGGGCTCAATTTGAAGCTCAAAATGCGAGAATTTCAAAAATATAAGTTTTACATGACAAAAAATAGTGATAAGCTAGATAAAACGACATTAATGTTTTTTTTTTTTTGAAAAATTCTTGGAAAATTAAATTTCATTGTATTTCGTAAACTTTTGATTTTTGTTCATTTAAAGTTATATAGTGGAATCCAGCTAACTAATACCTTTAAAATGAGTATAATCATGACTATGTGAGGAAAATTTTGGTTTTTCGAGTTTAAAGGCGCATGGACCATCGGAAAATCAAAATTGAGCAAAGTGGGTTGTGTTTGGGCTCATTTTGAAGCAAATAACAAATCGAATTAGAAAAAAGCTATATTTCCAAATTTCCATTGCTTACAGCTTCAAAATGAGCTCGAACACGACTTGCGAATTCGGTATTGGACGATGCACCAATTTTTTTGTAGAAACTACCGTAACTCATTTTGTTCTGCTACAATTTTATTGAAAATAAAATTTTCAAATTCAGCTTGTTTAGAGCTTCAAAATGAGTCTAAACACGGCATATTTAGCTAAATTTCAGTTTTTCGAGGGTCCATGCGCCTTTAAACCGGAAAATTCGAAATTCGCCTAACCTAGTCTTGATTATACTCATTTTGAAGCTAGTAAAACGGCAATTTCAAAAATTAAGTTTTCAAATAATAAAACTGGAAATATATCTAGTTACCAAGGCTTTACAGTTTTTTAAAAAAATATTTTGAAAATGAAATTGGATCGTATTCCACTAAGGGTCTGTTTTTTGTTGGTAAAAAACTATTTTTTGAATTTATCGCTTTTTTTGCTTTCAAACGAGCCCCATTTAGCTAAACTTTGGTTTTTCAAGTTTAAAGGCGCATGGACCCTTGAAAAAATCAAAATCGAGCAAAATGGGTCGTGCTTAGGCTTATTTTAAAGCTCTAAACTAACAAAACTCAATAATCTACGTTTGAAAACCAGAGAATCGATAATAAACCAAATTTGGTCCAATTTCAAATTTCAAGAATTTTTCGAAAAACCTTTAAACTGTCATTTATTTTCAACTTCACATCTTCAAAGTTATATAATTGGATTTGGTAGTTTTGTAGCTTCAAAATGAGTATACTCACAACTAGGTTCGGCAAAGTTTGAATTTCCCGGTTTAAAGGCGCATGGACCATCGAAAAATCAAAATGGAGAAAAATGGGTCGTGTTTAGGCTCGTTTTGAAGCGCAAAGCGCGCGAAATTCAAAAATTAAAGTTTCAAAGCTTAGTTTTGAGTTTATACACAGAAATAGAAAGTTTCCATTTTTCAGATTTCCGGATTTTCGGGGTTAATGGGGGGGGGGGGGGTCAAATTAGTACGAAAAAGGAGAAAAACAAAGGAAGAAGTGACCAGTGGAGGGGGTGATAATCGTTATCAGTGTAGTTCTGTGTGTTTTAGTGCTCTAAGTAAGAATTAGCAATGTAAAAGGGAGGGTAAATACGTTTACATGGTCAGTACATGGTCAGTGAGAAAAAGTACAATGAAACGGAAAAAAAATGAGCTTTAAAACCTAAAAAACATTGAAAAAGATAAAAAAAACTAGTAGTACGTCGGGATAAGAGCTTGTTTTAGGGTACTACAAGACATTTGTCTTATTCTCTCTAACACTCTCTCCGTCTTACACACTATTTCTCCCTAGTTGTTTGTTCAAAAATCGTCATATCTCATTTGCACAGCACAGGTCGAAGAGGGAGAAGAGATTTAGAGAAAAAAACCCCAAATTTTTTGAGAGATTTTGGTCAGTTTTTTGGCATTTTTAGGATAGTTTTGCTCTGGAAACATTTTTTTTTTTTAAATTTCAAATTCCCGCCAACCCAGATTTTGGGTTATTTCGCTTTTTTTTCCAACTTAAATTTTTCGAAATCCCGCCAACCCAAATTAAATTTTGATAGCATTTTTGGCTTAAAAATGATAATTTTCTGACTAT
>NC_013489.2:13367789-13375670 GCF_000004555.2 Caenorhabditis briggsae | reverse complement strand
ACTATTTTTGAGCAATTTTGAGCTCAAATTCGGCATTTTTATACAATTTTAGACGAACATTTGAATTCCCGCCAGCCCGAATTTTTCGAATTTTTGGGCAATTCTCAGGATTTTAGCTGTTTCACACCTTTTTTTCTGAAGGTTTTTGAGTATTTTGAGAAAGTAGAGCATTTTGGATTTTTCAAAAAATTCAAACTCCCGCCAACCCAAATTTTGAAATAATTCACATCAATTTTGGTCCGTTTTTTTTTCGGCCATTTTCAGCCGGTTTTGGACCATCTCCATTTTCGATTTCCCGCCCAGCCAGATTTCGATTTTTCCCCCCATTTTTTAATTTTCAAACGGTCCATTTAACCCATTTTGGACCCATTTTTTTTCTAGATTTCGAACCATTGTCCACTTCTTTGAACCCGAAAAATTCGAAAAATTCAAATCTCCCGCCTTCGCGTACCCAGCAATTCCTGGAAATCCGCTTTCTCCTGAAGACTTTGCGTTTTTCGAACCATTGTCACTACTGCGGTTGTCGGTGCTTGGACCCGTCGTTTACTTTGCCATGTCTCTAGCTGTTCGCGTTTTCTGGAACAGTTTGGGTCAATTTTAGGGGAAAAATATAGGAAACATCCAATAAAATGAGTCAAAAGTCATGAAAATCGGTTGGAAATGAGCTGAACTAGGCCTCCAATGATTTTTACATTAGCATTTTTGAATTAGGCTTGTTCAGAGCTTTAAAATGAGTATAATCATGACTATGTTTGGTAAATTTGGATTTTCGAGTTTAAAGGCGCATGGACCATTGGAAAAATCAAAATCCACCAAAATGGGTCGTGTTTGGGCTCATTGTGAAGCTCCAGACGTGACAAATTCAAACATAATAGTTTCACACGACGGGAATCAAAAATAAGCATGATAAGACAGTTTTACAGTTTTTCGGAAAATCCTCAGAAAATTAAATTTGGTAGTATTTTGTTAATTTTGGTTTTTATGTTTTTGAAAAGTTTTTTTTTTTGAATTAGGCTTGTTTAGAGCTTCAAAATGAGTATAATCATGACTATGCTAGGCGAAAAAAAATTTGAATTTTCCATTTTAAAGGCGCATGGACCATCGAGAAAATTGAAATCCACCAAAATGGGTCGTGCTTGAGCTCATTTTGAAGCTCAAAATGCAAGAATTTCAAAAATTTAAATTTTACATCATGAAAATAAAAATAGGCAAGATAATACAGATTTACATATTTTTGACTAATCCTTGGAAAATTAAATTTGGTTGTAGTTCGTAAACTTTTGGTTTTTGTTCATTTAAAGTCATATTTTGGAATTCAGCTAATTAAGAGCTTCAAAATGAGTATAAACATGACTATGCTAGGAAAAAAATTGAACTTTCCACTTTAAAGGCGCATGGACCCCCGTAAAATCAAAAATTGAGCAAAATGGGCCGTGTTTAGGCTCATTTCAAAGCTCTAAACGCGGAAAATTCAAAAATAATAATTTCCAAACTACTAGTACAGTTCCGTATCGAATTTGACAGATTTCCGACCAATTTTCATGTTCTAAAATCCGATTTTTTGGATAAAACTTCAATTTTTAGCTCGAAATCGGTTGAAAAACTTACGTGGTTTCTTCGAAATCATATAGTAGCGTTTCAGACTGATACCGATATTCGACTCGTCGTTCCGATGCGTTTACTCTGAAAAAAGGGGCATTTTGGGAATGAAAATAGACTGAAAAGTGGCTGAAAATAGTCTGAAACTGGTCCCAAAAAATAACAAAAAATTTCGAGAAACTTGGATTCTAAAATGTGGCTAATTTAGGCTGAAAATGGATTAAAATTGTCCTGAAAATGCTTGAAACGGACTGAAAACGGCTCCAAAACGGATCAAAATCATAGCTGTGACAAATGGCCAAAAATCGCCAATTGACACTAAAATTTAGCAGCTCTAGGTTAAAAAAACCTCAAAAACTTAAATTTTCTAGTCTGAAACCTTCAAAACCTTCTCCAACCGAGAAAAATTTCCTATAAAACGTTTGAATCACTTCGAATTACAATTTTGACACTACTGGGTCTAAAATTTCTCGAAACTTTCAAATTTTTACTTGAAATTTTTTGAAAATCAGCTTCAAACCCTTCAAAAACTCACTTATATTGATAGGTAACTTTTCCTGGTCCCTCTCTCGTCGGCGCCATCGTTTTTCCAGATTTCGAGTCTCGAACCACACTTTTTCCAGAAACGTCTTGAAGTTGTCGGGTGAGGGAGCCGGTGCTGAAAATATGACAGATTTAGGGGTATTTTAAGCTGAAATTTCGCAATTTTGAGGTAGAAATTAGTATAAAACATTGATTTTTGAAGAAAATTCGAATATAAACGAGTTTTTGAAGTTGGTTCAAAGAAAGTTTGATACAAAGTACTAAAATCGTTATAACTTGGTTCAAAACTAAGATTTTTTAAAACTTCTGATTGGAAAATGGAAGCTGTTTAAAATTGCCTACAAAATTATATAAAATTGGGCATTTCGAAAAATGTTTCCTGTCTTAAATATTAGCGTCTGTAACGAGAAGAGCCAAATCGGCTACCGTCAAGGGGACCAGACATTGGTTGCCTTGACTCCAGCTTGAGATTTTTCAAACTAGATAAACCATATATCATTTGAAAGCTGTTTTGAAAAACTACAATATGCAATTTGAATAATTTTCAAACTCTACTTTTGAAGAGAGATATGATCCAACCAATAAAATAACCAAAAAAAAAACGGTAAAGTCCGTGTGGTCCATTAAGGACCCTTTTTTTGACCAAAAATAAAAATCTGACTAAATCAACTTTTATATCATTTTGAAGCTCTTTTCAAGAGCTACATGCTCCTTATTACAAATTGTTGCTATCTTGCTTTTGAACAAAGTTACAATCAAGCAACTCACACAACATGACTAGTCTCCACTTTGGATGGCGCTCTTCCGGGTGTCACCCTTACCACAGGTACCGTATCCGATGCTCGTATCGTATGATTTTTGACACGTGGCAATGTCAGTGAGACACCAGCCATCGAATTATTCGGCTGACGGATTTGTCCATTCGCCGCGCCTTCCGATCGTACCGAGACCCTTATTGTAGAATCTCGACGACGTGCCAACGCGGATTCTGGCTCTTTTGAGGTACTTCTTGAGGGAGTATACACTTCGTGTGCCTCATATTCGTCGAGAAGTCTGAAAAAGATGAAATTTTTCCAAAAAGAAACAAATTTTTTGAGTTTTTTTCAGATTTTTTCGAATTAAAAATCTGAAAACTTCAAAAATTGAAAACTCCAAAAAAAAAACTTTTCCATACCAATTTTTTCCAAAAATTCCAAATTTTCATATCCCAGTCATTTTTGGAGCCATCCAGACCACCGAAATCTCACCTTTTCCGAACCTTACAGCTCGATGGAGCGCAACATTTTGCACCCATCACAAATTTCGTTGATAATAATTAAATGCTAATTAAACGAGTAATTAGACATAAAAATGATTAGAAATCGAGTCTCTAGAACATTCCTCTAGAGATCTCTCAAAAAATGATATGAATGATATGAGATATCAATTCGATTTTTCGCAGGGAGGAGAGAGATGGAGCCACCCTAGAAACTTGCAAGTTTTTTTGAAAGGCACTTCAGAAAAGAGATAAAGAAGACAAATATCACCAAAAAGACACCGCGACATCTATTTGCTCTTGTCACCCATGAGCACAAGAGACAAAGCAAAAAAGAAAAAAACGATTCGCAGTCAGCAGGATTCGAACCTACGCGGGCAGAGCCCAATTGATTTCGAGTCAATCTCCTTAACCACTCGGACATGACTGCATGCCGAGGGGGAGTGTGGAAGTGCGTATAAGAAGGAGGGGCAGTGGTGGAGGTAAAGAGACGCAGAGAGGGAGGGAGGGCGAGGGGGGAAATTCTTTTTTTTCAGTTTTTTTTGAAGAAAATTATGTTTTTTGAGAAAAAAGGAATTTTTCAGGGAAAAAAATGAGTTTAGAATATAAAAAATTGGCTTGGAAAAGGAAAAAAAAACCCGCAAAATTCCAAAAAAAAATTAGTCTGAAATGAGACGATTCTATCAATTTCTAGAATTTTCTTGAGGTTTTAAAGCAAATTTTCTAATAAAATGCCCAAAAATCAAAAAAGCGTTGTTACATGAGTCACCTAGATTACGAAATTTATCTAATTTTTCTCAAAACAATTCGAAAACGTTTTTTTTTTTTTGAAAATTTTAATTTTTAGCAAAATTCGACACTTTCCACTGGCCCAATCAATTTTTAGGTGCTAAAACTCAAAAATTTAACCATTTTTCACCCCAGAACCCTCTTTACCCCATAAAAATCGGTTCAAAATGAGTCATAAATGGGAATAGCCTGGCAATAAAAAAGTGGGCGTGGCCTAATAAAAAAGTGGGCGTGGCTTAAAAGAGAGGAGGGTTATAAACCATTTTTTATGGGCAAACAGTTGAGGAAGGTTAGATCTGATTAGGAAATTAAACATTAATAAAAAAGGTGAAAGGAAAAATTGGAAAAATAATGTTTTTTTCAAAATTTCAAAATTTCAAAAAAAGGTTGTTCATGTTTATGCGCATTTTGAAGTTAAAAATGAACCGATTTCAATTTTTAAACTTAAATTTAGAACTCAGCTGTTTGAGAGCTTCAAAATGAGCCTAAACAAGCCAGGGGTTCGGCGATTTTTTAGTTTCCTGGCACGACCGCGACGTCGCGTTTTTAGGTCAAAACTCACAATGAACGGATTTGAAGCGTGTTTGGGCTCATTTTGAAGCTAAAAACTTGTGAATTCCAAATTTTTCATAGCTAAAACATCAAAATGAGCAACAAGAAAACTTTTTTAAGCAAAATATTTTTTTAATCCTAAACCAATTGGAAGGAATCTTTTTTTCTGGGGTCCACTTTTTTCTAAGTGAATCAAAAAGATGTGTGTTTCTTCTCTTCTTCTTCTCTTCTCCAGGCGAACTTTACAAAAAAAGTGGACCCTCTGCGTTTCTCTGCGTCTCTCTGATTCTAATACTCTCTCTCTCTCTCTCTGTCTCTCTAGGCTCATTGTCGATTTTAGATATATTTCAACACACACACACACACAAACTTTATCTCAGCCACTTTAGATCAGAATCTTAACCTTTTAGTGTCATTAAAAATAAAAAATCCGAAAAGTGTCGCATGCGCCTTTAAAGGGAAAAAAACGACAACCGTAACTAATTGAGATTTGAGCAAAATTTTTGTAATTAAAACTATCGAATTTGTCATGTTTAGAGCTTCAAAATGAGTATAAACACGACCTACTTCGGTCAACTTCGAATTTTCGACTTTAAAGGCGCATGGACCCTTGAAAAATCGAAATCAAGCAAAATGGGTCGTGTTTGGGCTCATTTTGAAGCTCTCAACACGTAAAATCTAGATTTTTTAATTTGTGATGTCTAGAGCTTCGAATTGAGCCTAAACACGACCCATTTTGCTCTATTTTCAATTTACCGAGGGTCCATGCGCCTTTAAGGTCGAAAATTCAAATTTCGCCTAACCTAGTCATGATTATACTCATTTTAATGCTAGTAAAGCTGCAAATTCAGCGATATAAGTTTGAAAAAGTAATATTCAATGGAAAATCGATTACCAGGGCTTTCAAATGTGTTGGCTAACCCTTGGAAAATTAAATTGGATCGTATTTGGCTATTATTTCGAGTTTCTGCCGTTTTAAATTACTTGATTGAATTCAGCTTTCTTAGAGCTTCAAAATGAGTATAGTCACGACTAGGTTTGGCGAAATTGGAACTTTTGGGTTTAAAGGCGCATGGACCCTTGCAAAATCCAAATCGAGCAAAATGGGCCGTGTTTGGGCTCATTTTGAAGCTCTTGACCAGTTGAATTTAAATTTGGAGCAAGTTTTCAAAAAATTTGAAAAATAAAATAAAAGTTAATTCACAAACTCAAAAGATTTTTGTTAGTTTTAATCTAATTTCGGTTTTTAGGCTAATGTTGAATGAACTTGGTCACATCACATTTGTTTTTGAGCAATTTGGGACCATTTTAAGTTGATTTTCAGACAGTTCAAAGCGATTTCCAACTAATTTGAGCTAAAATTGACTAGTAAATCAGCCAACAAAAATTCCAATTTTAGTTTAAAAAAAATAGCAAAGTTTAGGGGTCCATAAAAGTAGGTCAACATTTTCAGATTTGTCTGAAAATTTCAGAATATACTAAACAAAACTAGAGCTTCATTTTTGTAGTTGACAGCTTTTTTCGAAAATCAAGTTCTGAAGAGATAGGTCACTTGAAAGGAAATTGACTCAAAAATCAAATAATCGGAAGGAGTAGTTTCCAAAAAACGGCTATAACTTTTTAAAAAAATGATTTTTCTGAAAAGATGTCAATTATAAAATTGAAGCTCTATATTTGATTACTGTATTCTGAAATTTTCAGAAAAATCCAACAATTTTGACCCAGATTTTCGGACATCGCAAAATTGTCATTTTTTACCAAAAATGCAAAATTTTCACTTATTTTGAAAAATGTCCCATAGTTTTCCAGGACTAGATTTTTCTAAAAAGTTGCCAACTACAAAAATGAAGCTCTATATTTGATTACTGTATTCTGAAATTTTCAGACAAATCTGAAAATGTTGACCTACATTTGTGGGCCCTTGAATTTTGCCATTTTTCAGTGAAAAATCATTTTTAAAGCTATTTTAACTGATTTTCATCAATTTTGAAGCTTTTCTAGACCAACTTTTTATGTTAAAACTAATTTTAAAGCTATTTTTAACAATTTTAGACACTTTTAACGTTTTTCCATGCCAATTTTCCTGGAAAATGCTCACCTTTGGGGCCGAGTGACTACTGTATAGAAAGTCCGTTGAATTTCCTGTTGAACATCTCTCGTATGCTCATTTCCACGTGCGTTCGACACTGAATACGCTCCAGAAGACGTTGACGACATCTTTACTTGCTGTGGAACCTAAAAATTGGGAATTCTGGGGAAAAAGTGAAAACCTGATGAAATTTGATACTTGTGGGGGGGGGGGGGATGAAAGACACAAAAAGGACCGAAAATAGGATTTTTGTACTTTTTTGGGTTGTAAAATTTTGAAAATGTGGAATCCCCGCAAAATTTGATACAAAAACTTTTAGTCTAAAAATAAAAACTTAGCTTAAACCCCAAAAATAGTTGATGAATGTAATTTGAAGAATTAGATTAAAAGAGAAAAGCGCTCATAACTTTTTTATTTTTCTAGATTTTCAAAATATCTTGTTCTATTTGAATTTAGCTTGTTTAGAGCTTCAAAATGAGTATAAACATGACCCATTTTGCTCAATTTCGAATTTTTCGAGGGTCCATGCGCCTTTAAACTTGGAAATTCAAAGTTAACCAAAATAGGTCATGTTTATACTCATTTTGAAGCTCTTGACGCGGTAAATTCAAAAATTTAAATTTCATACAAATAGTTCAAAAACTCAATGTGATACAGTAGTTTTCGTTACAAATTCAAAGACGGACAATCGAAAATTACCATAACTGTCTTAAATTTCTATCCAGAACCTTGAATTTAACATTTCTGAGTTTAAAATAAAGAGAGCTTCAAAATTAGTATAAACAAGCCCAGGTTCCGAGAATTTCGAAGATTTTGCGCATCGAAATTAGGCAAAATGGATCATGTTTATATTCATTTTGAAGCACTAAACGCGGGAAATTCAAATTTGTAGGTTGTTCAGTGCATTCAGCTTGTTGAGAGCTTTAAAATGAGTATGAACACGCCCTATTTCGCTGGATTTTGTTTTTTCGCGGGTCCATGCGCCTTTAAAGTGGAAAACTCAAAGTTGACCGAAATACGTCGTGTTTGGGCTCATTTCAAAGCTCTAAAAGCG
>NC_013489.2:13337457-13366418 GCF_000004555.2 Caenorhabditis briggsae | reverse complement strand
GTGTGGCGCTGCGCCCACCCTTCCAGGCGGCCTCTCTTCCACAGCTTATATCTCCTCAGGTCTTGATTTTTCAAAAAAGTTGTCAACAAACAAAATGTAGTCCATGTTTTGTTTAGTATGATCTGAAATTTTCAGACAAATCTGAAAATGATGACCTACTTTTGTGGACCCCCTTCACTAAAAATCGTCAAAAAAGTTTAAAGGCGCAGCAAAGCTAGAAAAGATGCTCTTTTTGTGGGAAAAAAGGAGAGATGACACTATGTTTGTGTATTTATGATGATCATGACTAGAGAGTATTTGTTTAGCTACGCGGTGGGGTGGGATTAATACGGTACTCTCTGAGTGTGAACTTGTCCTGTATATGTAGGTCAAATACAAAAGGGGAGGCCGCTATGTGCCTTTAAAGGCCTTCAAAAGTCTACCAAAATCTTGAAAGTTGAGCTACACAGTTAAAAAAAAAGAAAACCCATGAAACAACATAAAAAAAGAACAACATCCAAATGTTTTGACTTAACGGAGATCAGAGAAGCGAACCCCACTACTTTCAGCTCAATTATCCCACTTCCCATAAAAGATAACAAAAAGTTGTCAACAAAGAAAATGTTTGTTATCAAATTTCCAACATTTTACCACTTTACCAATTTTGATTATCTCTTTTGGGAAGCGAGATAATCGAGCTGGACGGTTGCCAAGTCACTGGTAATTGTTTAAAGGCGCATAGAACCTCTAATTAGTGGGATATTGTCAAAAATTCTGAGAGATTTGAACTCAACCTGTTTGGAGCTTTAAAATGAGTATAAACACGGCCTTTTTCGGTAAACTTTGAATTTCCGAGTTTAAAGGCGCATGGACCCTCGAAAAATTGCAATTGACCGAAATAGGTCGTGTTTAGGCTCATTTTGAAGCTCTCGACGAAAGAAACACAGAAAATTATGTTTCACAAGAATAATTTCAAAAATAAGAAAGATAGTTCAAATTGTGAACATTGAAAAATTTAAATTTTTTTAAAAAAGAAAAATTTAAAAATGCGTCATAGCTGATTAATCTTCAGGTTTTGAGCTCTAAAAACAAATAACTTGAATTCAGCTTGATTCAAGCTTCAAAATGAATATAAGCATGGCCTATTTCGCTCAATTTCGATTTTTTCGAGGGACCATGCGCCTTTAAGGTGGAATTCGAAGTCGACAAAAATAGGCCGTGTTTAGGCTCATTTTGAAGCTCCAAACATAGCATACTCGAAAAACATATAGTTCACAATAACTACTGCAAAGATAAGCAAGATAGAACTAGTTGAGATTATTTAATTTTTTTCAACAAAAATTAAAATGTGCCATATCTGATTAATTGTCAGGTTTTGAGCTTTGAAAACAAAAATATTGAATTTCTTGCGTTTAGAGCCTTAAAATGAGTATAAACATGACCTATTTCGCTCAATTTCGATTTTTCAAGGGTCCATGCGCCTTTAAACTCGAAAATTCAAAATTGAGCAAAATAGGTCATGTTTATACTCATTTTGAAGCTCTAAACGTCACAAATTCAATAATCAACGTTTAATCAAAATCGCTCCAAAGTTCAATGAGATACGGTAGTTTTTGTTTCAATTTTAAAGGCACCTAGACCCCAAAATAGGCCATGTTTACACTCAATTTGAAGCTATTGAACTGACAAATCTGTAATTCCTAATTTTGAACAACTAAATCTTTCAGAAAACAGATTCTAAAAGAATTAAAAAGGTTTCAAAATTGAAATTTTATAAAAAAGACTTCTAGAAACACCTGAAAACATATGTTCTTCTTTATTTTCTCTACTCTCCCCTCTCTAAATCCTATCATCTTTTTCTGAAAATGTGTCCCGAACTTTTTTGTCACCTACTCTATTCCTACTATACGTTTGAATCCCCCTTCTCTATTTCTCTGCGGTCTCTCTCTCTCTCTCTCTCTCTCTTTTCCGAACATTATGATGAGTTAAAAGTAATGGAGAGGGAAAGAGACGCAGAGAAAAAAGAGAGAGATGAGGTTATTAAAATCGGAACAAAAAGTTGTGAGGAATTGAAAAAGTGGGTGAGGAAACTTTAAAAAAATTGAAAAATGTCATGAAAATGTTGAAATCTAAAGTTTAAAAGTAACAAATTTGGATTTGCCGTGTTAAGAGCTTCAAAATGAGTATAAACATGACCTATTTTGCCCGATTTTAAAAATGTTGGGGTCCATGCGCCTTTAAAGTCGAAAATTCAAAGTTGACCTAAACAGGTCGTGTTTGGGCTCATTTTGAAGCTCTCATCAATTCAAACTCAAAAAATTAAAAATCACAATTTTAGATAACAAATTGAACGTGATATTGTCTTTTTTAGTAATATAAACGCCTTTAAAGTTGAAAAAACAACTGTATTTCATTGATCTTTTGAGCAATTCAAACAAAAGTTAGATTTTTGAATTTTTGCCGTTTAAAGCTTTAAAATGAGATCAAACACGACCTATTCCGGTCAACTTTGAAAATTTGATTTTAAAGGCGCATGGACCCTCGGAAAAATCAAAAATAAGCAAAACAGGCCATGTTTATACTCATTTTGAAGCTCTAAAAGCGAGAATTTAAAAAAGTTGAGTTTTATCTTCTAAAAATCAAAAATAAGCAGGATAAGATAGTTTTACAGGTTTTTGACTAATCCTTGAAAAACGAAATTTGATCGTATTTCGTTATTTTTTGTTATTTTCTTGTTGTTGAAAGTTATATTTTTGAATTTGTAGTTTTACTAGCTTCAAAATGAGTATAATCATGACTATGCTAGAAAAAAAAAAAATGAGCCTAAACATGACCTACCTTGCTCGATTTTGAAACTTCCGGAGGTCCATGCGCCTTTAAACCGAAATTTCAGAAATTTACAGAATGTGGGCGTGTTTATACTCATTTTGAAGCTCTTGTAAATCCAAACTCAGAAATTGTAAATTCAGGCTTCTGGGAAGACATTTAACAAAGTTATGTTCATTTTTAGTTTTGGTCCATCCGCCGTCAAATTAAAAAATAGCCGTACCTCATAGGGTTTTCAAACAAATTTCATGAAATTTAAGATTTTAACTTTTTCAGGGTTAGAACTTTTAAAAAAAGCTTAAGGACGACCTGTTTCGGTCAACTTTGGATTTCCCAGTTTAAAGGCGCATGGACCGTCGGAAAACGGAAATTGAGCAAAATGTGTCATGTTTATACTCATTTTGAAGCTTTGAATGCGCTGAATTCAATAAAACAATAAGAAACTCATATTTCCCTCATTGAGAGCTTAAAAATGAGCATAAACATGACCCATTTTGCTCGATTTTGAAATTTTGTAAATTTTATAATGGTCCCAAATTTTGAAACCCCTTGGAAGAGACTAAAAATTTGAAATCAGCGCGTTTTGAGTTTTAAAATGAGCCTAAACACGACATATAATGGTTAACTTTGAGTTTTTGACTTTAAAGGCGCATGGACCCCTCGAAATTTCAGAATAGTGCAAAATGGGTCATGTTTATACTCATTTTGAAGCTTTGAATGCGCTGAAAACGAGCTGAGTTCAAATCTTTAAAAATTGTGAGAGTATCTAGAAATCTATGAGCAATAAACCTCAAAATACATGTCAAAGTGGATGAATTAGGCATCAAATTCTTCAAATATCTAATGGAAAGTTTAATTTTTAAATAAAATTGAAAACTTTAGAGAATCAGACAAAACTAGTAAATTCAAAGAGAAGGAGAATAACCTTGCAGCTACTCAGTCTGTGTGAAAAAGTTGGAAAATGTGGTCATCTCCATGACCATGACAATTGGTCTCCCCCCTCTCCGATGATGGTTATTACCGGCTTTGTGCGAAAAGAGAGAGAGAGAGAGAGAGAGAGAGAGAGAGAAAAGAGGGATTTCACAAGAATTATGAAAGGAGACGGTTGTGTAGGCATGACTTTCTTCTCTACTCGATGCATATAATTAGTAAAAGGCGTTCGTTCTAAGGAATTTGGAATTACTTAAATTACTACAAAGTTGGAAATGTTACAGTAGTTATGATTGATGTATTACACATGAACCTGGAATATTCAGAAAATCGGCCCCTAACCTTTTTATCTCTAAACGTTGTGACGAAAATGTTCGACATTTGAACGCAGCTTGTTTAGCGCTTCAAAACGAGTATAAACATGCCCTATTTCGCTAAAAATCGATTTTCGAGGGTCCATGCGCCTTTAAACTTGGATATTTAAAAATGGGCGGAGACTAGTCGTGTTTATACTCATTTTGAAGCTAAAAACTCGATAAATGCGAAAATTGAAATTAAATTTGCTCAAAAACTCAATGAGATATGGTAGTTTTTAATTTGTTATGCGAATGGCCCAAAAACTGAAAATGACCATAGCTTCTTTCAACTTCCACCTAGAACTCTGAAATTGATATGAATGAATTCAACTTGTTAAATGCGTTAATATGAGTATAAACATGACCTTATTCGGAAAACTTTGAATTTTCGACTTTAAAGGCGCATGGACCCTCGAAAAATCAAAGTTGACCGATATGGGTCATGTTTATACTCATTTTGAAGCGCTAAACAAGCTGAATTCAAAATTCAAAACATTTTCAAGTTCCGGCTAAAATGAAGAAAGTTACAGTAGGATATGTATACAAGGAAGGGCCTCATGAGCCTTTAAAGTACTGTACCACTCTAAATTCAAATTTATAATTTCTGAAATTTGTAGAAATGTTATCTATAAAATCTTCTGGATCACTGAAAATTTTTTTTCAAAAGATAGCCTCTAGTAAGAAACGGACGTTTGGCGGTTTTCCGACGGTTCAAGAACAATAACTCCTCTAGTTTTGGTCCAAAATTTATGCAAAGTGCATGGTCCAACTTGGCTTGTCAAATGCTTCAAAATGAGAATAAACACGACCCATTTGGCAAAATTTTGACTTTTCAAGGGTCCATGCGCCTTTAACCTGGAAACTGAAAGTGGGCAGAAATAGGTCGTGTTTAGGCTCATTTTGAAGCTCTAAACAAGCTGAGTTCAAAATGTTTAAAATTTCCCGATTCCGGCAAAAATGAAAAGAGTTATAGTAGGATGTGCACACAAGAAAGTTATATTTCAAATCTGAATAATTAAAGTGGAGGCTCCAGAAGAAAAGAACATGTAAAATTTATTGTGTAATCATTCTCACTTGTTGAGAGACGCCGAGAAAAAGACAGAAAAGTGCATCAGTGATGGACCCACTGACAGCTGTTGTGATGAGATGAGAGAAGGGGGGGGGGGGGGGGTTTCAAGGGACATCACTGAGCAATCAGAGATTAACATTTTTCGAAGTTTTCGGATTAGGTTAAAGTACAGTAATCCAGAAATCGAAGAATTTACTTTAAAGCATGGAAAGCCCACTTATCTTACTGTACTGTAAGGTTACTGTACTTTTTGATATCTCTTACAGTAACCAAGACAATTGAGCTCAAAATTAGAGATTCTTTCCTTCTATAATTGAGAATCTTCAAAGTTTTCTTATTTTCAGTCTGAATTATGCAGAACGCGTCCTCTGCTTGAAAAGTCTGCTTTCAACCTAAATATCTCGTTTCCTGTTTGAGATATCAAAAAAGTGTTAACTGATAAAATGTTTTTGATATTATGATAACCATTTTGTCAGTTGACCATTTTTCGATATCTCTTACAGTAACCGAGATAATTGAGCTCAAAGTTAAAGATCCTTTCACCTAGAACTCTCGAACTTTGAGCACCCTTTAACTTTAAACCTAAATATCTCGGTTACTGTAAGAGATTTTAAAATGTGGTCAACTGATAAAATATAGCTAATATAGTGATAAACATTTTATTAGTTAACCGCTTTTGATATCTCCTACAGTAATCCAGATAATTGAGCTCAAAGTTATAGGTTAGGAGGGTGCAGCTTCCATTGTAGTTTTATCGCTATGATAGTAAGAATTGTGTGTCCCGAAACGAAAAATTTCAAAGAATCTGAAATTTCATATCAAAAAATTTAAAAATCACAATAATTGAAATTTATGGAATTCCTGAAACCTCGAAAATGCAAACAAAAAAACAGTTTTCAACTTTTTTAGCTACGAAATTTTTTTAACCAGTTGCAAATTCAAAATTCCAGCGTTTTTAGCTTCACAATGAGTATAAACATGACCTGTTTTGGTCATTTTAGATTTTTCATGATTTTTGAAGGGTCCATGTGCCTTTAAACTCGGAATTTTCAAAATGGGCGGAGCCTAGTCGTGTTTATACTCATTTTAAAGCACTAAACTAGCTGAATTCCAAAATATGACTTTAGATGAACAAAAACCAAAAGTTTACGAAATACAATCAAATTTAATTTTCCAAGGATTAGTCAAAAATATGTAAATCTGTATTATCTTGCCTATTTTTTATTTTTATGTGAAATTTAAATTTCTAAAATTCTCGCATTTTGAGCTTCAAATTGAGCCCAAACACGACCCATTTTGGTGGATTTCAATTTTCTCGATGGTCCATGCGCCTTTAAAGTGGAAAATTCAAATTTTGCAAAACCTAGTCATGATTATACTCATTTTGAAGCGCTAAACAAGCTGAGTTCAAAAAGTTGAAAATTTTCAAGTTCCGGCTAAAATGAAGAAAGTTACAGTAGGATATGTATCCAAGAAAGGGCCTCATGAGCCTTTAAAGTACTGTAGTTCTCTTATTTTAGATTAAAATTCTTGTTAAATGCTTCAAAATAAGTATAAACATGACCTATTTTGGTAAACATTGAAATTTCAACTTTAAAGGCGCATGGACCTTCGGAAAATCGAAAATTGCAGAAGTCAGAGAAAAGGACAAAGTTGGCACCGATTTGAAAATTAACTTGAATTTTGATTTTTAATATTTTTGAAATAATTGTTTTTTTTTCAAATTTCGTAACTGGCCAACTACTGTACCTACTTCTGAATAAAAAAAATTAAGCATAGGGTATTGCTAATATTTAAAAATTACAGTAACCATTCTCCTGAAACAATCAAGTTTCTAGCTTCATTCTGAGCCGAGTTACAGTCTTTTGAAGATTGTGGGCTAGAGAGTGGGTCAAAGTGAGAGAGCGCAGAGAAGCAAACACTCTAACTATCTGCGTCTCTTACCTAAAACTTTGAAGCGTCGTATCTCGGCTTCTAGTGGTCGTAGAACGCTCGTTTTTGGACCAAAATGTAGACAAATTTTGAGATTTTCTGAAAAATTTCCAAAATCAATTTTTTTTTGAATTTTTCAAAATTTAGAAAAAAAGGATTACTGTGCTTCCAAATATCACCCTAATTGCAATTATCTCTGAATTCCAAGAAATCCTAGAAATTTGATATTCGAAAAGAACGATGCATTTTGCAGAGTTTTTGGAGGGCTTCAATTGGGGGGTAACTAAGTTAGTTGGCCAATTAAAAAGTTAATTACTACACAACTATTTTCAAAATGAAAAAAATTAAGCAATTCGCCAATTTCCAGAATATTCTCCGATTTTTGGACTTTCTGAAATTCCATAATTTTCCACTACACTCCCCAAAAACTCGATCATAATTGTCGAGTAATTATCGAGTAATTAGGGGTAATTTTAAAAAATTTCGAAAAAAATCAATTTGTTTTCAAATCTCTGGAGTTTTTGAAAAATTCTCATTAGAGCGAACTTGCCTTTTAGTCATTTGTGGGACCCAAAAAAATCGATAAAACAATCAATTTTAATTCAGCAAAAAAGAGAAAAAGAAGAACTCCGAAACTTTTACAATTTAAAGATATAGGGAAAAATTGAGATTTTTGGGAGAAATATAAAAATGGAGAGGGAGGAAAAATTGAAAAATTCTGCTGAAATCCAATTGAATCACTTTTTGAGACGCTCATCGGCGAATGCGTCCTCCGGGTGTCCTTCCATGCTGAAAAATCGATAATTTTAGTCTTAAAATAGTCAAAGACAGGCTTAAAATAACCTGCAATGCCCCTAAAATCAGTTAAAAATAAGCCGAAAATCCAGTAAAAATCGATAAAATTCGACCGGGACCGTCTAATTTTTGGCTTAAAATGGCCTAAAATTTGATAAAAATCGATAAAATTCGACATGGATCAATATTCGGATCATTTTTAACAACATTTTGTCCTTCCATGCAACAAAAAAATCGATAATTTCGGCTCCAAATAGCTCAAAACAGAATAGTCAGAAAATCGCTTTAAAATGGCCAAAAAAACAATTTCAGCCTATTTTAACCTCATTTTCGTCATTCCATGCTGAAAATGAGTATTTTTGAGCTTAAAATGACCTACACTTCCTCTGAAATCAGTTAAAATGGTCCAAAAACCATCTGAAATCAAAAAAATGAGACCTGGACCAACTTTCAGCCTATTTTAGACCCATTTTGAACTATTTTCAGAGCGTTTTCAGCCCAAAAGGGTGTGCCTGCATGCTGAAAAATCGAAGTTATAAGCTAAAAACGACTCAAAATTACCCTAGAATCAGTGAAAAATTATCCAAAAATTAATAAATTCGAGGCAAAACCAATTATTGGCCAGTTCTATACTAACTTTGAGCTATTTTTCGGCCATATTCAGCTTAAATCAAGCTTTAAACGTCTTCACAGACTACAAACTACACTCCACATCCTTAAATTTCCAAAAAAAAAAAACGCACAAATCCTGCAAAAACAATCGCTGCGAGACCTGTGTTCCCTGCAGCTTCGCCATATCATCGTGAGTGAGTTGGAAGTCGAAAATATCGTGATTCTCCTGAATGCGTGCCTCGTTCGTCGACTTTGGAATCATGGTGAGTCCCCGTTGAAGGGTGTGTCGGAGGAGAATCTGAGCTGGCGTCTTTCCGTGTTTCTTCGCCAAATCCTTCACCGATTGATCCTCCATATCCTGCGGTGCTGGCGCCCATTCCAGTTTTCTGAAATTGAACCTTTTTTGGCTCGAAATTTCAATTTTTATCGATTTTTCTCAATTTTAAGCTTCCAAATCCACTGAAACAGGTCAAAAACCAATTTTTGGTGGATTTTTACCCATACAATTGAGCAAAATTCTTAAAAATTAGAGAAATTTGGTTGAAAATCTAGAAAATTTAAAGATCAATCTAGTCAATTTTAAGCCAATTTTCAGTTAGTTTCAGTCTCCCAATCCCAATTTTCAGCATTTTCAGCCACTAACCCTCCATTGGGAAGCTGAAAATCGACACGTCCGGGGCTTCCGAGTGTTGCATACGAGGTGACAATGATATTGTGCTTCTTGCAGAATGCCACGTGCTCGTTTTGAGGGAAATACAGATGAAGTTCCACTTGGGACACATGCACTGGTGTCAGATTCAGGTCGAGGGCTTTCTGCAAAACATTTGGAGGTTTTTTGAAGGGTTTGGGTGTTTTGGGGTCATGTTTAGCTCATTTTTAGCTGGATTTAGGGATAATTACGCTCATTTTAGGCCATTTAAAGACAACATTTGAGGTAATTAGACTCATTTAGGGTCATTTTTAGCTAATTTTGGGATAATTAGGCTAGTTTTAGGTCATTTTTAGCTGAATTTTGGGGTAATTAAGCTCGTTTTAAGGCAAATCTTGGGGTAATTAGGATCAATTTAGATCATTTTTGGGCGAAAATTGGGGTAATTGGGCTCGTTTTATGCCATTTTAAGCTAAATTTAAGGGTAATTAGGCTCTTTTTAGGTAATTTTGCGGAAGTTTTTCTCCCCTTTTCAACCGATTTTAGACCATAACTTTCTCAATTTTGCTAAAAATTTCATAAAACCTTGATTCTCGAGATCGAGGTTCACACTCAATTTGAAGCTCTAAACGAGTAAAATACGCCTCGAGACTCAATTTTTCAAATTTTTTGGCAATTTCCCCGTACCTTAATCTGTTTCTCATTCCAATTCGAGACTCCAACGGCCTTTGCGAGTCCCTTCTTGTGAATCGCATCGAATTGTTTCCAAATCTCCTCTACAGACACTGCTATCTTCTCCGTCATATCATCGTTGAACGCCGTTGGCATGTGAGCCAGATACAAATCCACGTAGTCTGTTTTCAGCCGTTTCAGCGACTCTTCCAGTGCTGGCTCCAGCTTTCCGGGGGCTATTTCGTTGGTCCACGCCTGGAAAAATTGAATTTTTGAGGATAAATAGCTCTAAAAGTCACAAAAACTGTGGGTTTTTGAGCTTCATAAACCTGAAAATATGCTTTTTGAGCTCAAAAATCACATTTTTTAGCTTAAAATGTCATATTTCTAGCCTAAAATTTCATTTTAGTCACAAGAAATCACACTTTTCTGTAATTTTACAGCTCATAACCCCCCCCCCCCCCCATTTTCCGCTCTAAAAATCATCATACTAGCTGAAAAATTCCGATTTTCAGCTCCTCAAAATTATATTTCTAGCTCGAAAATCACATTTTTTAGCTTAAAATGTCATATTTCTAGCCTAAATTCCCATTTTAAGCACAAAAAATCCCACTTTTCTGCGATTTTTCAGCTCAAAACCCTCATTTTCAGCTCAAAAATTTCAAAATTCCACTCCAAAAGTCGCAAAAACTCGGTTTTGTGGATTTTGAAAAGCTTGAAATATGCTTTTTCAGCTCTAAAAATCAACATTCTAGCTGGAAATTTTGATTTTAGGCGTTAAAAATCCATATTTTGCGCTGTTTTGGTCCAAAATGCGATTCTTGTTTGCTTGAGAAGCTAGAAATCTTGGTTTTGGGGCTCGAAAATCACCCTTTAGCTTTTAAAGCTATTTCTAGATTAAAAAATCACTCTCCTAGCTCAAAATTCCATCTTCTAGCTCAAAAATCACACTTACAGCTCGAAAACTACCAATTTTCAGCTTTGAAAATCACATTTCTAGCTCAAAAATCGTAATTTTCAGCTCAAAACATCACATTTTTTCTTTGAAAATTCTTCTAGCTTGAATTCCCATTTTTTAACCCAAAAATGCGATTTTTCAGCTCAAAAAGCACATTTCCAGCCCAAAATTAACGGTTTCCTGAGTGTTTTTTTTCCTGTTAAAATCGATAATTCGGGTTTGAAATCGTTTTTTAGCCCATAAAAATCGCAATTTTCTTCGATATGAACCTTGGTGGTGATGAAAAGATCCTCTCTCTTGACGACGCCCTCTTTGATCAGCTCCAGAATCGCCGTCCCAATCGCCTCCTCATTCTGATAGCACGTCGCCGTGTCGATCAATCGATAACCGGCCTTGATTGCGGCCTTCACAGCCGCTCCGACGACGTCTGGAGCTGATTGCCACGTTCCAAGACCAAGAGTTGGAATAGGGGTTCCGTTGGAGAGAGTGAGGGAATGTGGAGTGCCAGACATCATCTGGAAAGTGGAAAAATGGGAAAAATCGATAGAAATTGGGCAGAAATCCACTAAGAACAAAGAAAAGTGAAATTTTATTGAAAAATTCGAATTCGGACAATTCTGGCTGAAAAACCACGAAAGTGCACTTGCGCGTAAGATTCGGTGCAAAGTGTGCAAACACCGCAATTGTAGGAAAAACGCCGGGAAACTCCAATTTTTGAATCTTGTAAACTGAAGTTGGACAATTATCAACAGAAATCGATCGAAACTACATGAAAAACACTTAGAAATGGGCCCAAATAATTAAAAATCGATAAAACTCGGACATTTTTGATCCAGAAACTCGAAAAATCGATTTTAGGCCAGCTTAGTCGATTATAGTCAAAAATCGATGGAAATTACATGAAAAATACTCAGAAAATCACTCCAAATCATTTAAAATCGATTGAATCTGAAAATTTTGACCCAAACACTCGAAAAAACACTGAAAGTTGATTATAAAAATCCGAAAAATCGGCCTAAAAATATTTTGGCGCCCAAAATCATTCAAATCGACGCACAGGTGGACGCATTTAGGAGCGTATTTTGAAAGCGGCGCGAAACTCAAATTTTCAAATTTTTAAACAGAGTTTTATGGATTTCATCGATAAAGTCCTGAAAATCTAGTGTAAAAGAAGGATTTTAAAAGAATTTTATTAGGATTCAGGATAAAAAACACCATAAAAATTTGAAAAAGTGTCAAAAAATAACAAAAAAAATCGATAAAACGATCAAATTTTGGCTCCAACTACAGTGCACTTGATTGTTGAGGAGCTGCTTGAAATTTGAATGTATATTTTCAGCCTATTTTCAGCCACTGAATTTCGTTTTGGAGCTTTCGAATCATCTCCTCGTTTCTTAATTGCTCTTCTATGAGGATTTCCATGAAATTTGAAGGCTGTGAGTCCGTAAATTCGAAAATTGGAAAAAAATCGGAAAATCAATTTCACCTCGATTTCCGGGAAAATTTCGCGAATTTCCAAGCGGAGATCATCAATTCTAGCCAATAATTTCACTAAATCGATATTTTCCGTCATTTTTCGTGCTGATAATCGAGAAATTCGGCGAAATTTAGGCTGGAAAATGCGGAAAGTCAGAAGTGTGCGCGTAGGGTTCGGTGCAAAGTGTGCAAACACCACTGTAGGCAGGAAACTTCAATTTTTGAATTTTGAACCTAAATTTGGCTAGAATTATTGACTTTTCACCTATTTTCCTCTTAAAATGGACAAATAATCAACTTTTCATTGTTGAAAATTGCCAAAAAAAACTTTGAAATCAATTTTATTGATTTCTGAATTCTTTTCGAATTTTCTGGCGACTTTTAACAATTTAGAGTTAATTTTTGGCTTGAAATTTCGAAAAATCGATATTTTCAGTCATTTTTAGTGCTGAAAATCGAGAAATTCGGCCAAATTTGGGCTGGATCATGCGAAAAATAGGATGTGTGCATTTGCGCGTAACATTCGGTGCAAAGTGTGCAAACACCGAAGCAGCAGGGAAAAGAGCGGGAAACTTTAATTTTCGAATTTTAAGCCTAATTTTTATCGATTTCTGGTCTTTTTTCGTTGAAATTTTTGGAAAAAAATCGATTTTTTCTTCAGAATGAGCCTTCTCCATCAATCTGTCCAGAAAGCCGTCGCTAGAAAATTCGAAAACGACGAATTTACGGATTCAGAATCAGAATCCGGTGGAGAAGACGACGTGATTACAGATTCAGAAGACGTCGCGTTTGATGAGGAGCCAGCGAAAACGGAACGACGAAAACAGGCGGCGCGAATTCAAAAAATTCGGGGAAAAAAACGAAATTTAAGGGAGAAATCCGAGGATTTATTGGAAAAATTGGTCTCCAAAGAGCTAGAAATTTCGGATTTGTTGGAGAATTTGGGCAAAGAAGACGGTAAATTTTCAGAAAATTTTCAAGCCTAGAAATCAATTTTCAGCCGTGGAATTGATGGGAAAACTGGCTGAAATCACTGTGAAACAGCTGAAAATCAAATGCCGACGCGTCGAATTCCTTGGCGGAGAACTCGAATCGGAGAGCAAAAAATCGATATCGATTACTCGGAGAATTCAGAAAAGTCAGGAGAAGAATGAGATTTTAACCAAAAAAATCGATAAATTTCAAGAAAAATTGAAAGACGCTCGAGGGTTTTTGAATAAGCAAAAGGCGACGTGCCGGATGAAATATGGATGCTCACCGGCGAAAATTCGACGAGTTAGGGTTTGAAAAATGATGTTCTCAATGGAGCGAATTTGCTGATTTTTTAGGATTCCTCGACCCGCCCATCGACCAGCCAGCTACCGTACTACATTCCAGACCCAAAGCATGGACCATTCAAATCTACAGGAGGATATGACCTGGATATGGAAGATTCTGATTATTGATTTTTTTTCGATTTTTTTCAAAAATAAACTTTTTTGCTTAAAAAATAACATATTTTTCGGCTTTCTACCTCAAAAATTTGAGTTTTTGGATTTTTTTGCTCTGAAAATCACTTTTTTCAGCCTTGAAATTAAAGGAAATTACGTTTCCCGGATTTCTACTTTGGAATTTTGAGTTTCCCTCCAAAAATCGAGCGTTCAGTGTTTGCGTACAAGCACGTACTCCAATGCCCAACACTTTACGCGCAAGTTTTGGAAATTGAAATTGCGTTTTTTTCGCTAAATTGCAGCTTTTCGAGCTGAAAATTATGAGAAAACTCGATTTTTAAAGTTACAATAAAAAAAATTTATTCGAAAAAAGCACAAGATTCAAAAGAAGGAAGAGAAAGAGAGCCAATGGAGAAGAAGATAAAGATGGAAAATTCTGAAGAGCCTAATTGATTTTTTTCTGATTTTTAATAAATTTTTGTTTTCTTTTTGTTTGGAAAACAGCTTTTTTAGCCTCGCAAATCAAGAAAAATGCTATTTTTCGAATTTCTACCTTGGAATTTTGAATTTCCCTCTAAAAATCGAGCTTTCAGTGTTTGCGTACAGGCACGTACTTCAATACCCAACACTCTACGCGTAAATTTTTAGAATTTTTTAAAGCTATTTTCTCCATTTTTTCAGCTTAAAATGAGCAAATCTACTCGAAAAAAGCACAAAATCCAAGAAGAGAAAGAAGGAGAAGAGCCGACGAGGAAAAAATCGAAGAGTGAAAATTCCGAAGAGCCAGAAGACGTGACGGATTCAGACTATAATGACTCAGGTAAATCGAAACTTTTTCAAGCAACGAGTAAACCTTTTTAAGCGACAGTAAAACTATTATTAGCACTTTCAAACTTTTTCGAGCAATGGATAAACTTTTTTAAGCAACAACGAAACTATTCTAAGCCCTTTATAAACTTTTTCGGCCGTGGCTAATCGGGCACCTTTTTTTAGTTTAATCGTGGCTTGTTCATGGCTCAGAAAGGTTTTCCGAACTATCTGAGGAGGAAGAAGGTTTCCTTGATTTTTGAATTTTGGCGCCAAATTCAAACTTTGTAATTCCAGAAGAATCCGAACTTCTCGCTCTGGAAGAGATGATGCGAAAGATGACAGTGCTAGAGGAGGAGAATCGAGAGATCAAGGAGAGAGTGAAGACGGTAGAGAAAGAGAATGAGGAGTTGAAGGAAAAAATTCGAGAGCTGGAGAAGAAAAATCCGGAAAATTGATCTTAATTGCTCTGTAAATATCATGTAAATCAATAAATTTTTGTGTATTCTTTCCGTTTTTTCTTCGTTTTTTTTAAAATTTTTCTGAAATTCTGGTCGATTTTTCTCGAATTTTCGTCAATTTTCCTACAAAAATTAACGATTTTGACCCCAAATATCCGTTTTTCAGACCTTCCAAACTTTGCGCGTAGAGTCTGGTGCATACACTACTGTAGACGGATTTTTCGAATTGTTTCGCTTTTAAAGCAAATTCGTAGCTAAATTTTGATTTTTAAAATTAAATGTGTCGTTTTTCCTACTAAAAGTATTTTCTCCCAAATTTCCATCAAAAACCCAAAATGTTTCGTTTGTTAGACCTCCCAAACTTTGCGCGTCAAGTGTGGTGTATGAACTTGTACGCAAACACCGAATCTTCGAATTTCGAATTTTCGCTTTTCTTTTCGTCATTTTTCTCCTATTTTTCTGGAATTTTCGCCAAATTTTCTATAAAAAAAGTGATTTTTTGAAGAAAAGACCTCTTTTGGAATATTTCGCGCTGTTTTTTTCGTATTTTTCGCAGATTTTTCTGGAATTTTAGCCTATTTTTCTGGAATTTTCTCGAATTTCAGCCGATTTTTTTGGAATTTTCGCCTGAATTTTCTAGAAAAAGCGTTATTAAAGTTTTCAGAATGGCTACCATCAAACAGGAAATAATCAATGCCGCTGAGCCGGATGGATCGGATGGTCCAGACAGAAAAAGACTCAGGAGAGCAGAAGATCAAGGTAAAAGACCTAAGAATCGATAATTTTCCCCAAGTTTAGGCCCAAAAATCGATAATTTTTTAAATTTTTTCGGCCTAAAAGTCGATATCTCCCCTGATCTTAGGCCTAAAAATTCAAATTTTCCAGGCTCCTCCGACGACCCGAACGCTCAAGTTATCAAGCTGCTTCTCGCAAACGACACTCTGAATAATGAGAATTCAGAATTGAAAATGAGAATCCAGCAACTAGAAGAGGCTCTCCGGAATCGGCCATCGATCGATATTGGGAATAAGGTGGAGGAGATGGATAATTGGATTAAGAAGCTGGAGAAAATCCACGACGAAGATATCGATTTGTTGAAAAAATCGATAAGCGATTTGGCCGGAAAAATCGATGGAAAAATCGATAATTTGAGTCAAAATGTCGATAATTTGAGCCAAAAAAACGAGAAAGTGGAGAAAAATCAGCAGAAAAAACTGGATAAAATGGCTCGAAACATCGAGCAAAACGAGAAGGATCTTCAAAAATTCAGACAGAAAATTCAGGCGAAAATCGATAAATCGATGAAGGCGGAGAACGAAAAGTCCATGAAGCACATGAACGAGAAATTCGAAAAATTTCGGAAACAAATTTCCGCAAAAATCGAAAAATCCGCCAAAAATGAGGAGCAGGATGGCCAGAAAAAGGTAAATTTTTCAAAAAAAAATTTTCTATTGTTTCAATTTTGAGGCCTAAAAGTCGATAATTTTCCTTTTTGTCTAACTTTAGGCTTAATTTTTTCAATTTTCTTCGATTTTCAGCTGCGCAGAGGACGTCCCAGATGCCCACCGAAGTAAATGATCGTTTAAAAAATCATGTTCCAATTTTTATCTGTCAATCCTGTTTTAGCCCCCTAGAAAATAAATTTGTTTTTGTCGTAGATTTAATTGATTTTTTTATCGATTTTTGAGATTTTCTAGCCCATTTTTCTATACTTTTTTTTCTATACAGACAAATATTAATTTTCAGGTCGAAAATCGCTGGAAGAAATCGATGGGATCGTTAATTTTTTTGGTTTTTATATGTTGCCGAACCCAAATGCGCTCCATCGCACTCCACATGTCCCCGCCAAAATGTCGAGTGTAGTTTGTGCTCTTCCGCCAGCCGCAACTACTTTCATCACTTGTTTTTGTGCAATTTCTATTCGATAGAGAAGCCGACGGAAGCTATGGTTAGCAGATTTGAATTTTGCGGTGTCGAAAACCCCGAAAATCGATAATTTTTAATATTTGAAAAGTTTTGAAAAATTATCGATTTTTCGCTTTTTCAGCCAAAAATCGAAAATTTATCGACTTTCAGCAATTTTTTTCTGAAAATTAATTGATTTTCCATTTTCAGGAAGCTAAGCGCGTCATCGAGATCGCTCCGGGACCCCAATAATCGATAATTGATCAATTTTTGGAAATTTTCCATTTTTCGTCAATAAATTGTTAATCTTTTATTGAATCACTATGTAGATCAAAAAATTCACAAATTCACACCAAGAAAAACGCTCAAAATCCAAATATTCAAGTACAAAAAAATTAGTAAAAATGGGTAGATCAAAAAGTACAAAATGGGGAGGACAATTAAAACAATGGCGATGCTCAAGCAGATTTTTTTCCAGAAATTCCATTTTCGATGCGATTTTTCTTTTGAATCGGTTCGCGAGCCGGTGTAGAAATCGATAATCTGCAAAAATCGATTTTTTTTTGAGAATTCAGCGCGATTTTTGGCGATCAGAACCCTTCTAAAAAGATTTCTAGAACAATTTCCAGGTCAAAACCTCAATTTCTGCAAAAAAAAACAACAAACATCGACTTTCAGCGAAAAAAATCGATAAATCTGAAAAACCGCTCTAAAAATTGTTCTAGAAAGTGTTGAGCGATAAACATAAGTGTATTTGAATCGCCGAAAACAGGGGAAAATTTTCTATACAAAAAACGGAGCTTCTGTAAAATATTGACTTATCGATTTTTCCGGAAAATCGATTTTTTTTCACAAAAACTCACCTCCGGCATCGCACTTGGATAGGGATCGTAATCCAATTCTCTTTGTGCTCTGGCAATGCTAAAAGTAGTGCTAATGAGCAATAAATCCGCTTCCAATACACTAATAAATGGGTCAAATTTGAAATAATCGGCGATAATTTCCGCCCAAAATGCGGCTTTTCTGAAAAGGAATCCAGGAATCACTATCATATTATCGGGATATCCAAGAGCACGATTCAATGGAGCCCAGAATGAGAATGTGCCGCATTGCTCACGATCCATTATGTGATAGGCCTGCAAAAATCGATAAATCGATAATTGAAAATAATCGATTTTTCAACATTCCAATTTTCGGTCCTTCGTCATATTTTCGTAACTTTTAGGAACTCAAATTGGTCGCAAGAGTTTGCAGGAAACTTGCTATGGCGATTTTCAGAATTTCAGTCAAAAATCGAAAATTTGAAAATTCCCATTTTATCGATTTTTTCACCCTAAAAACTTCTAACTTTCCATTTTCAGAATTTCTAACTTTTTTCGATTTCGGAATTTCCAATGCATTCAATGTTTTTGCTTAAAACTCTTTTAAAAATTGATTTTTAGATTTTTCAGCCGGAAAATCGATAATTTTGAAAAAATCGATTTTTTTTTCGAAATTTTGAAATTTCGGCGATTTCTAGTATCCTAATTTTCGAGCAAAAAAATTAGCAGAACATTTGAAAAGCTTTTTTTTCAGAATTATCAGAATTTCAACCAAAAGTCGATATTTTTGAAATTTTATCGATTTTTCATTTTTTCTCATGTTAAACGACTTCTAGTTAACCGATTTTTATGAGTTTAGACTTTTTTGAATCGCAAAAACCTGCAAAATTCAGTAGATCAAAAATCCGAACCTGTCCATGTTCGGAATCACTGTGTCGAAGGGCCAATTCCGCTTTAATTAGGCCTTGGACACAATTATCGACCGATGATAATTGGGTCATCGCCTCAACACCTCCACTTTTAGCCATTGCGATCCACCAGCCAGATTTTATGAAATCCTGAAAAACGTGACCTACAAATTTTGATCTACCAAAAAAATTTTTTTCGAAATTCGCGACATACCAATGCCCTCTCGGTGACTCGTTTCTCGCCAACACCATAAATCCCATTAAATCGGAGTACTGTAGTTTTGAATGTTCCATTCGATGCTTCTCGAACGATCCGCTCGCCGTGGCACTTTGATTCGCAGTAGTAGTTGTACCACTGGAAATCGATAAATCGATAATTGATTTTTAGGTCATAAAATTTGTTGATTTTCTTTTTCTCATAAAATGATTACATACGGTTTTGTTGCTTAAAACCGCTTAAAAGCGATTTTTAATTTTTCCAATAAATCGATAAAATCGAAAAATCGACCTAAAACATTTTCTAGCAGGTTTCAAACGATGAAAATAGGCGCATTCGGTTCGTCGAAATCTGGCGAAAATTTTGATATCAAAAATTCGATAATTTTGCGAAATTTCGATTTATCGATTTTTGGCTCAAAGCTCGAAATTCGCACCTAAAAGCATTTCTACCTGATTTTTTTGCAATAAATTCAATTTTATTATTAAAGAATCCATGTTTTTTTCCCAAAATTTCGATCTCTCACATCTTGCGGGTACGGTATATCCGACTCTTTTGCATCAATCAGCGGTTTTCCTGTGAAAATCACGCCGACAGAAGATGTATATATGAATCGTTTCACATTTTTCGATTTACAAGTATTGATCAAATGCATAGTTCCCGTCGAATTGACCTCCATGCATGTTGAGCGGTCTCGCTGGAAAAAATCGATAATTTATTGAAAAATTTGAGAATTCCGGCTTTCCGGCCGAAAGTAGATCATTACCGCATGTTGTCCCGTCATTCCAACTGCTGCTAAATGGAATACTGTATCCACGTCGTCCAGTAGAGCGCGAATGATAAAGTTGTCGGCGAAGGAGCCCTAAATTATCGATTTTTAGGACAAAACTCAAAAATCACTGTAACGTTTTTTCTAGAATATATCTTTGAACGAAAATTAGTGCGATTTGATCGTCGAAACATAGCGGAAATACTGAAAACCAAAAATTTCAAAAAATGAAAATTATTGATTTATCGATTTTCATGTCGATACTTGAAAATCGCTCTAAATGGTTTTCTAGCTTATAGTTTTAAATGAAAACTAGTGCTATTTGATTGTCGAAATACAGCGAAAATTTCTGAAAACGAAACTTTCAGAGTAGTCTTCACAAATTATTGATTTATTGATTTTTACCTTAACAAATGCACAATAGTGTTTGAGCATATCCCTCGGCGGCTCGATCAAATCCAATAAAATCAATTGAATTCGATCGGGAATCCGGTTTTCGATTTCACCATCGATTTTTTGAGAAATTTCGTTTCAGACATTTTCAGCTCTTGTTCCATTTCCAGCCGAATTTCGCCACGTGTCATTTCTACCAATTTTTCGACTAAGTGATAAGCCAAATGGCCGGCTCCGCCGGTGATAAGGACTCTCCAAGTTCCAGATTTCAGTGGGGGAAGATCTGGAAAAATTTTTTGTCTGAAATTTTTTGTCTGAAAATTTCAAAAAACATTTTTTTCAAAAATTTCAAAACTCACCTGGCTTCTTCAAAACTTGAATTTCTTCGGATTTTTTCAGCTTCATCGTCTTTCGTTTCAATTTTTTGAAACTTTTTTGAAAGCTATTTTGAAATTTCGATTTGAAACTTTTTTGGAATTTCCTTGAAAATGTTCGAATCATTTTGTGGAAATCTGGAAATTTGAAAAATTTCAAAAAATTCAGAAAAATATCAAAAAACCGAAAAATCAAAAAATTCTGAATTTCAAGAATCTGAAAATTGATAAATTCAGAAATTCAGAAATTCAGAAATTCAGAAATTCAGAAAATCAGAAATTCAGAAATTCAGAAATTCAGAAATTCAGAAAATCAGAAATTCAGAAATTCAGAAATTCAGAAATTCAAAAATTCAGAAATTCAGAAATTCAGAAATTCAGAAATTCAGAAATTCAAAAATTCAGAAATTCAGATATTCAGAAATTCAGAAATTCAGAAATTCAGAAATTCAGAAAATCAGAAATTCAGAAATTCAGAAATTCAGAAATTCAAAAATTCAGAAATTCAGAAATTCAGAAATTCAAAAATTCAGAAACTCAGAAATTCAGAAATTCAGAAATTCAAAAATCCAAAATTTTTTGTCTAAAAATTGATTTTTCAATATTTCAGTTCAACGGTTTCCGGAAAAAAAACACACATCATTTTTTTGGAATTTATGAAAAAAATTTCTGAATGTTTTCAGGTTTTTTAGGGGAAGGAAAAAGGATATTTATTGGTAAACATAATAAAAACAGAAAAGTAGAAAAAGAGCTAATTTTAGAATTTTGTTTTCAAAAAATGCGAAAACTTGGATTCAGAAATTCAGAAATTCAGAAATTCAGGAACTCTGAAATTCAGAAATTCAGAAATTCGGAAATTCAGAAATTCAAAATTTCAAAAATTCAGAAATTCAGAAATTCAGAAATTCGGAAATTCAGAAATTCAGAAATTCCGAAATTCAAAAATTCAAAAAATCTTTTAAAAAGAAATCTGAAAACTTGAAAAATGGTTCCTTTTATACTGTATGTGTATATACTTTTTGTTTTCATGTTTTTTTTTTCTCAAAAAATTTTATTTTTGCGAAAATAAAATTATAGAGCAAACAAACAATTAGGGTGTCTGGGGTCCCCCCAGACCCCTAATTTTTGCTTTTTTTGTTTTTTAAAAATTATATTTGTACAGTAAGACCCTAAATTCTGAAATTCTGAAAGCTAGGAAAAATAGAAAATTTCAAATAAAAATTTCAAAAAAAAAAAATCAAAAAATTGTTTTTTCAATTTTCGAAATTTTTGTCCAAATGTCTTTTCCAAAATTATATTTTCAGATTTTCCTCATTTTCAGCTTCAAAATGAGCCTTTTGCTCCACTTTCAAATTTCCGGTGCACCATGCGCCTTTAAACTTTTGGGATTACTGTAGAAGCAAAATGGGTCATGTTTATACTCATTTTGAAGCTGAAAATGAAAAAAACCCAAATTTTTCAATTCTGAGTTACCTGGAAATATGGAAAAAAATCGGAAAAATATTTTTTTTTACACATCGAATTCTCCCCTTTAATTGTCTTTTTTAGTCTAATTTCCGGTATTTTCATAGTAGAAGAATTTCCTGTAGATAATTAGATTTATATCTTTTCCTTGGAATTTGGTCTGTTAGAATACTAAAAAACCTACTTTTTAGTTTTTTTTTCTTATAACTTAATTTTGTGAAATGTTGTGTAAGTTTTCAAAAATTCTCTAAAAGTTTTTAAAGAATTCAAATTGTAAAATAAATTAAAAATATGAATTTAAAACGTTGAGAGCTTCAAAACGAGTTTAAACATGACTAGGTTCATGGAACTACAGTAATCCCAAAATTTAAAGGCGCATGGTTCACCGGAAATTTTAAAATAGAGAAAAATAGGTCGTTTTTGGGCTCATTTTAAAGCTGAAAATGAAGAAAAACCAAAATTAAAGGCTTTGAATCAAAATTTGAGAGAAAAAATTTTCTGAAAAATTTCGAAAAAATAATTTTATGTTTTCCTGCGACACATGTTTGAGCGAAATTTCGGAAATTGCAATGTAATTTATCGTTTCCACCGGTTTTGGCGGCGGCTTGGCGCACACCAATTAAAGGCGCAAGGAGTTTCCGGCCGCCGCGGGTCCCGCAGCGAAGTAGACCTCCAGGAGCAGCGCCGCGCGTTCGTTCGTCATTCTACGAACTGTGTAGAGCTGAAGCAGGTTGTTTTGTTGATTTTTGGTTGAAATTTTTCGTTTTTTGTCAAGAATTAGACATTTTCGGGTAAAAATTGAGGTTTTTCTTTATTATTTTCGTACGTTTGTCGCAAAATCTTAATTTTCGTTAAGGTTCTTCGATTTTTTCGCGAGAAGAGAATGGGAGACGCTGGAGATTCAAGTATTTCTGGCTCAGGGACAGAATCGGGTTCGAATGGAAATATCGAGCTTGTCATGGCAGAGTTTCTTTCGAAATGCATGGAGGTAGTCGCCGAAAAGTCGGCAAAGAAGGAAGAAAAGGTCCCTCAAGTTGGGCAGAAGGGCTTGTTGAAACAAGCGGAAGCAAACACAAAGTGGATTAACCTGTTGACGGGAGCGGATGAATCGAATTGGCAGAATACTATAAAATCAGTGGTAGATTCGATCCGAGCTCGGAACGCTGAGTTGATGTTGCTCGACAAGAATCCGAATGCTCTCAAGGCGAAGGAACAGTTCGAGGCGATTGCTCAAGTTAACGGAGTTCCTTTGGATTCGATGGATGCAAAATGGATAGCGATGGCTCAGATGATATCAACCGGAGCGTCTACATCTTCGAATCGTCATCCTCCGAAACGGGACCAGTTCTTTCGATCAGCGGGCTCCTCCTACAGGCCAGGGGGAGTCCGCGGCGACTTCTATGGCCGACAAGTCGAGGAATTCCAGAGAAGACCGATTAAGAGAACTTACGACGATCGCGAGGCGAATTCAGAAGATGGCTTCAGAAAATCGACAGTCAAATGTTACGCGTGTCACAGGACGGGACACTATGCAACGGGCTGTCCACAGAGAAGGTATGGTTTCTCCGTTCAGTCTGACTGAAAAGTATGGCTTCTGGAGCCAGTTAACTGATAATGAGTTTATCAAGAGTGTGATAAGAGATGGGTATCTGATACCGTTAAACGGAGCCTGGCTCCCTAGTCCACAGGGACTGAGAAGATCAGCGAGAGAGAACAAACAGTTTGTTCTTACAGAACTCAATAAACTCGTGGAGTCTGGTGTGGTGGTCGAGACGGTTTCTCCGAAGGTGGTGTCGAGTTTACATGTGGCAGTGAACGGTGAGAAAAAACGGTTGATTCTGGATCTATCACAGTTGAATAAAAGTCTGACTCCGCCTCATTTTAGGTTAGAAGACTGGAAAACTGCGTGGCCATTTTTGCAGAGAGCTAAGTATGCTGCGACGTTTGATTTTCGTGGCGGATATCATCACGTTAGAATTGCAGACAATTCTACAGATTTGCTCGCGTTCTCTCTTTCTAATCCCCATGCTCCTCCGTATTTTAAATTCGTGGCTCTACCATTTGGTTTGAGCACAGCTCCATGGCTGTTTACAAAGATTTTCAGGCCTTTAGTAGCGCGATGGCGAGAATTCGGTATAAAAATCTTCCTCTATTTGGATGACGGGTTGATACTAGCAGAAACTAAAGAGCAGGCCCTTTTAGCGGTGAAAATAGTTAGGGAGGATTTGGAAGCGGCGGGCGTGACAGTAGCCGAGGATAAGTCTTTTTGGGAACCAAGTCACCAATTTACGTGGCTTGGGTTGATGGGCGATCTCAGCGAGAGAACAGTGAGACTTACAGAAAAACGCGAGAAGAATTTACGAGCGCAGTTGGAGAAAATGAGGCGGAGTGAGGCTCCGACGATTCTTGATCGTCAGAAATTGTGTGGTTATTTGTCTTCAATGACTGTAATTTCAGATGAAGCCATCAGACGTCAGCGTCGAGTGTCCCATGCGGTCGCGACAACGATTAAGGAGCACCCAGAGACACGTCCATTGGGGTTCCTTTATCCAAAGGTGAGAAAGAAGAGTTAGATTTCTGGAGAGCGCAGCTGGCTGGCGCGACGGTTATAAAGAAAATGGACGATAGTTTTTGCCCAGAGTTGTTTTTGTTTACAGACGCGTCAGCAGAAGGTTTAGGAGCAGTTCTTAAGAATAAAGAGGGGCGAGTGATTCTGAAAATATCAGAGCTAGGCGGGCCAGGTTTCCTTGAGGAATCTAGCGCTATGAGAGAGCTTAGGGCCGTGGAGCTCGCGGCGAGAAAATTAGCAGAGTCGCAGAAAGGTACGATATTGATTCATACGGATAGTCAGGCGGCGGTAGTGATCCTAAAGAAAGGTTCCATGAAAATGAACCTTCAGAACTTGGCGGAGAGAGTCTGGCGGGCGCTAGAAATAGTTGGAGAGGCTCGATTTAGGTGGATTCCGCGTAGCTTGAATACAGAGGCGATGAAGCCAGTCGAGATTTCGACTATGACGATTGGGGAGTCCAGGATTGGGCTTTTACGTGGCACAGAAAAGATGGGGATTGGTCGCCTGTGACTGGTTCGCAGATAAGGATAACACAAAATCAGAGGTTTTCTTTTCCAGGTTCCCGGAACCATGTGCAGCTGGAGCAGATGTCTTTCAATGGATTCGAGAAGCCACGCAGCTGGGATTGGCATGGTTGGTTCCACCTCCTAATCTAGTCCCCAAGCTCATTAGGGAACCGCGGTTACATGGGTTGAAAGGGATTCTAGCGACCCCTATTTGGAAATCACACCCTTCCTATCAAGCGTTGACTGATGATAGAGGGAGATTTTTGGTTGAGATGAGAGACTGGAAAATATTCCCAGTGAATACGAAAATCTTAGTACCAGGAGCAGGGTCCAGTAGAAATGAGAGATTTAGTACTGAGTATTGTAGATCCCCGTTCATTACAACATTTATAGACTTCTCTTGTTAGCCCCCTGGCTTTTCTGGTTCTAGCTTACACCTCTAAAAATGGCAAAAATAAATACTCAAATATAGCAAGTCTGTGTTCTACTAATCCTTTTTTGCTCAGGGGGAGCAAGGAAAACAGATTCCCTCGAAACGTTAGGCGAGAGGGAATTTTATGTTTTCCTGCGACACATGTTTGAGCGAAATTTCGGAAATTGCAATGTAATTTATCGTTTCCACCGGTTTTGGCGGCGGCTTGGCGCACACCAATTAAAGGCGCAAGGAGTTTCCGGCCGCCGCGGGTCCCGCAGCGAAGTAGACCTCCAGGAGCAGCGCCGCGCGTTCGTTCGTCATTCTACGAACTGTGTAGACCCACCCACCCACCCGGGGAAAGGAAGTATAAGGAAGGGATAAAGAGAGTATTATTAATCTGATTTCAGAAGGGCACAAAGCAGCGTTCTTTGAGAGTCTGGTTGAGGAGGCGGAAAGGGCTGGTCTGATGCATCTGGTGGATTCTCTCGGAAAAGCACCAATTGAAGCTAGAGCAGTATCGACGATGAAAGCGTATGCGGGGGAGAACCAGAGAAGAATCAATTGGTCCAAAAGTTTACCGGCATCGCTGTCAGAAGAGCACAGGTTCACTCTGTACTTGGTGGATAGAGCGATGTCAGCTGGGAGTAGTTCATTAGCAAAAGCAGCTGCCGCTTTCAAGCTGGCAAACGACGGTCTGTCTCCATTCGCCAGTCAACTAGTGTCCGATGTCATCAAGGCACAAAGAAGAAAAGAGAGCGAATCTCGTGCACAGCCGACACAAGTGAGCGTGAATACTGTATCGAAGATCGTGGATATGGTTCAAGATGACGAGAAATCGGGAATGCGTTGGTTGTGACACTTTCGTTTTATGGTCTTTTGAGAGCTGAAGAGGCTTCGATGTTGAAGTGGTCGGACGTCCATCAGTCAGGAAATATGCTGAAGTTGAAGATAAGGAGGGCCAAAAACGATCAATTAGCTAGAGGAAGAGAGACGTTCTGTAATTGGCCGGAGGGATCTAAAAGAGATTGTCTGCTTAAAAGATTCCGAGCACGTGCATCGATGAGACCCGGATTGGATTTTGTCTTCCAAAATATCGTAAACGGAACCAAGCTGACGCCGTCAGCGATTTCAGGAATTGCCAAGGATACGCTAGCGGCTGCTGGAGTATCCGCGACACACCATTCACTCAGACGAGGACGTGCCAACCATCTTCAGCAGTCTGGAGTGGATTTCCAAGCTATTAAGGAGACTGGTCGGTGGAGGTCAGACGCCGGACTGCGATGTTATTTGAGCGATTCTCCGAGAGCTCAAGGATTCACAGTGACGGAGTTGGGGGATGAAGTTGGAGGATGAAAATGGGAGATTCCGATGACGATGGACCACCAGTTTTGCAGAAGGAAGTATAATAATAATATGTTCGTTCGTTGCATTCTTTTTCCTTCCCCCCTACCTTATTTCTGCCCCCTTCTCAATATTCAAAATTGTTGCTTAATTGCTATCTTAGCTAATTTGTTTGTTTTAGGTCATTATCTTAAAATCCTGTATAATCAAGATCAAATCCCAGCGTATATCTTTAGTTCATTAATTCAATTGTGACTAGTTTTTAATTGTTGTGTTCTACTTACCCCCAGTACCAATACTTACCAATACGAGTATACTGTACAATCACGTGTATTATCATTACGAGTTTGTAACTTTCAAGCTTAAGCTTCAGCTTACACCTCTAAAAATGGCAAAAATAAATACTCAAATATAGCAAGTCTGTGTTCTACTAATCCTTTTTTGCTCAGGGGGAGCAAGGAAAACAGATTCCCTCGAAACGTTAGGCGAGAGGGAATTTTAATTTTTTTTTGATTTTTTTTCAGATTTTCCGAAATCCCATTATCACGAAAATAACATTTTTGAATTTAGCTCATTTTCAGTTTCAAAATGAGTATAAACATGACCCATTTTCTTCAATTATTCAAAATTACAGTAACCCCAATATTTAAAGGCGCATGGTCCACCGGAAACTTAAAAGTAGAGCAAAATAGGTCGTGTGTGGGCTCATTTTGAAGCCAAAAATGAGGAAAAATCAAAATTAAAGGTTTAGAATCAAAATGTGAACAAAAACAAAGAAAAAAAATTTTTTCGAAAAATTTCGAAAAATAATTTTAAAATGTTTTTTCGATTTTTTCAGATTTTCGAAATTCCTAGCATTATAAAAATAAAATTTTTGAGTTTGGCTTATTCCCAGCTTCAAAATGAGTATAAACATGACTCATTTTGGCGGATTCTGATTTTCGAAGGGTCCATGCGTCTTTAAATTTGGCTTTCTGTAGTTTTCTGGAACCTAGGCTTGTTTATACTCATTTTGAAGCTCTTAACAAGCCAAATTCTAATTTCTACTTTCCAGTCATCCAAATTCTTCACATAATTCAATATTTTGGTTTTTTCTCGGCTCAACTCACAAATGCTTTTTTGATCTACTTGATTATTCTAAAAGCGCGGACACTTTTTGGTGCCTATCGATACGTAATGGGCGCTTTTGCACTATTTTCTTTGATCTACGCATGGATTGAAATTGCCACCCAACCGGTTATGCATATTTATGGACCAATTTTTGTGGTTTATATGGATAGTCCAATGAAATATGAGAAATGGATTGGAAACGATGTTACTTGTAGGTTTTGGACTTGAAATAATGGAAAATTTAAAATCAGCACAAAATTTTAGTCTAGAAACATATTTTCAAAATTCGTAAAATTAGAAATTCAAAAAATTCAAAATCCAGAAAATGAATATTTACACCATCACTTTGAGCTCAAATATCTCGGTTCCTATAAAAGCTATCAAAAATGTATCAACTGATGAAATGTTGATGATATTATGATAAACATTTTATCAGTTGACCACTTTTAGATATCTTTCATAGAAACTGAGATAATGGAGCTCAAAGTTAAAAGGACTCACTCAGATTTCAAAATTAAAAAAAAAAATGTCAAGAGTCATTGACCTCAATAGGAGGTCACTATAAAAGAAGAAAGAAATGAAAGGAAGAATCAGTTCTCCCTTTTCTCTGGGGTTCAGACAGAAGGGAGGGATCCTCCGGGGTCAATGGGGTCCATGGGGGTCATGGGTCCGTACTTTTTTATAGGTTGTGACCTACTTTTTTCTAGGTCGTAGCCTACTTTTTTATAGGTCATGACCTAATTTTTTTTAGGTCATGAACTACTTTTTCCCATACCTTTTACATACCTTTTTCTAGGTCATGACCTAGTTTTTCTAGGTCATGACCCACTTTTTTCTAGGTCGTGACCTACTTTTTTTCTAGGTCATGACAAACCTTTTTTCCAGGTCATGGCATGACCCCATGGACCCCATGGACCCCTGGACTCCATGGAATCCATGGACCCCTGGACCCCTGGACCCCATGGACCCCATGGACCCCATGGACCCCTGGACCCCATGGACCCCATGGAGGATCCCTCCCCCTTTTCTAGACTCTAGAGCCCAGAGAAAAGGGCAAACTGATTCTTCCTTTCATTTTTTCTTCTTTTATCATGATCTCCCTTGAGGTCAATGGGTCTTTTTTTGAATCACGTTTGAAAAGCCTTTGACATTTTTTTTTGAAATTTTGAAATCTTTGTGACTCCTTCAAACTTTGAGCTCAATTATCTCGGTTCCGA
>NC_013489.2:13335679-13337447 GCF_000004555.2 Caenorhabditis briggsae | reverse complement strand
ATTTTGGTTTTTTCTCGGCTCAACTCACAAATGCTTTTTTGATCTACTTGATTATTCTAAAAGCGCGGACACTTTTTGGTGCCTATCGATACGTAATGGGCGCTTTTGCACTATTTTCTTTGATCTACGCATGGATTGAAATTGCCACCCAACCGGTTATGCATATTTATGGACCAATTTTTGTGGTTTATATGGATAGTCCAATGAAATATGAGAAATGGATTGGAAACGATGTTACTTGTAGGTTTTGGACTTGAAATAATGGAAAATTTAAAATCAGCACAAAATTTTAGTCTAGAAACATATTTTCAAAATTCGTAAAATTAGAAATTCAAAAAATTCAAAATCCAGAAAATGAATATTTACACCATCACTTTGAGCTCAAATATCTCGGTTCCTATAAAAGCTATCAAAAATGTATCAACTGATGAAATGTTGATGATATTATGATAAACATTTTATCAGTTGACCACTTTTAGATATCTTTCATAGGAACCGAGATAATTGAGCTCAAAGTGCAGGTATAAATACTTGTTGTCTGGATTTTGAATTTTTGAATTTTCGATTTCTTTTTTGAATAACGAATTTCCCAATCGAATTTCTGAGTTTTTTAATTTTCATGGCTCCCGGGATCCACGGGTGTATTGGTCCATGGAGTCCATGAGCTCCATGGGGTTCATGGGGTTCATGAGTCCTTGGGGTCCTTCGGCTCATGGGGTCCATGGGTCCTTGGCTCCTTGGGTCCATGGGGTCCATGGGGTGCAGAAGATGAAAACAAACTAATTAAGGTCTCTACTGTGGCTCATTTGCGCTGGTTATTTCCCTGCTAGCAACACAGTTTTTCTACAGATTTCTCGTTTTCTGTCGGTTAGTTTTATTGAGTTTTCTAGGCCACGTCCATGGCCTAGAACTCCAATTTTCAAATTTCTAGGCCGTTATTTTCAGGCCGGACCAAATGAAATTCTTCGATGGACCGAAACTGATTCTATTATTCGTTCCATCTATGTTCTCTTTCATTTTTTGGTTCTTTTTTGTGAAATTTGGAATGTGGAATACTGTAGAAAAACAGGAATTTCTGAAACTCGAACTGCAAAATTTTTATGGCGAGGATTCCGAAAAGGTGGCATTTATTTCACCAATGTACTGGAGAATCGAAGAAAATGGAGAGAGAATTTGGAATTTTTTGGATGTTTTCACTTCCGTTGGCTGTATTGGCATTATAGTGAGTTTTCTAGGCCATGGGATGCGAAAATTCGGCCATGCGGTACATGGAGTCTATGGGTCCTTGGTCCTTGGTTCCATGGGGTCCATAGGGTACATGGAGTGAATGGGGTCCTTGGGTCCATGGAGTGAATGGGGTCCTTGGGTCCATGGAGTACTTGTGTCCACGGGTCCATGAGTCTATGGGTCCATGGGTCCATGGGGTCCTTGGGTCCATGGAGTGCTTGTGTCCATAGGTCCATGGGTTCACGGGTCCATGAGTCCATGGGTCCATGGGTCCATGGGTCCATGGGGTCCTTGGGTCCATGTGTCCATGTGTCCATGGGTCCTCGAGTCCTTGGGTCCATTTGTCCATGGGTCCATGGAGTGCTTGTATCCATGGGGCCCATGGGATCCATGGGTCTATGGGGTCCATGGGGTCCATGGGGTCGAATTTCCCAATTCCTGAGTTTCTGAATTTTCAAATTTTCTGATATTTTGGAAGTTTTGAAATCCCATAAATATTTCAAAACCTACAGTAACCCCAAAAACTCCAAAATTTCAGCTT
>NC_013489.2:13333665-13335287 GCF_000004555.2 Caenorhabditis briggsae | reverse complement strand
TTTTTGGGTCATTTTTCGCCGTGTATGGGTTCCATGGGGTGTATGGGGGACCACGGGATCTATGGTGTTCAATGAGGTCCATGGGTTCCATGCGACCCATGAGTTCCATGAGGTCCATGTGTTCCATGGGGTTCATGGGGTTCATGGGGTTCATGAGGTTCATGGGGTTCATGGGGTTCATGGGGTTCATGGGGTTCATGGGGTTCATGGGGTTCATGGGGTTCATGGGGTTCATGGGGTTCATGGGGTTCATGGGGTTCATGGGGTTCATGGGGTTAATGGGGTTCATGGGGTTCATGGGGTTCTTGGAGTTCATGGGTCCTTGAGTCTATGGGGCCCTTGGGACCATTATTTCCAGCCAATTTTCAGCCAAAAATCTCAAAAATTCCAGACTTTACTACCATTTATCATGATGTATTGCCCTGTTGGCCTGCTTATTGCAATTCCATTTTTCGAAATTTCCGTTGGTCGAGCTGCAAATCTCGTTGGAGCGAGTTTGGCTGTTTACCCGTCCCTGGAACCACTTATCGCACTTTTTTGCATCAAAGAGTTTCGGATTACTGTATTTTGTGAGAATTTTGAGAAAAAATTTTTTTTGAAAAAGATTTTTCAGGTTTCTTCTCGAAAACTGAAAATAATTCACCTGGAAATGGTATCACTATGTTCACCAGGACTTTAGTGCAACCGTAACTGGATTACTGTACTTTAGATTTTCCCAAATAAACATTTTATTGTGTTTCAACAAATAAATTATTACGAAAAATCGATTCATTGGGAAAAGGGGCGAGGCTTATATTTTGAAAAATGTGAGAGTAGTTAGAAAAAAGGGGCGACGCTCGAAAATTACAGAAAAAAAGGGAAAATTAGATCTTTGGATGAAAAACTTTTTTTGGCATTTTAAAATGTTCGGCATATTTCAAAACCTATCGTCACAAACTTTCAATTTCCTACGTCTCCTAGGAGCTGAGATACGTCACTTTGAAGTGTCACGGCGCTAGAGAGTGTGCGAAAAGGGGAGGTTTCAAAACCTATAATTTTCAGCTTTCTATGTCTTATAGCCTATATAGGAGCTGAGATACAGGTTCACAGCGCTAGAGAGTGTGCGAAAGGGGAGGGCGCAGGCACTCTCGTCGTTTGCGGCCTCTCACTCTCTCTCGTCTGTTCAAACTTCAAAGCGCCGTACCTCAGATCCCAGGAGGTCTAGAAAGCTGGAATGTAGAGGGGATATGTTTTGAAACATGCCAAATATTTTGAAATAAAAATTTTTAGAAAATACAGAATTTTCAGATTATCCACAAAAATTTTGTTTTCCCTTTTCTTCATAATTTTGACACATTTCCTTTTGCCATTTTTCAATTAGTATTCTCACAAATTTTCAGCTTTTTACGTCTCCTAGTAGCTGAGATACGTCACTTTGAAGTTCCATAGTGGTAGAGAGATTGGGAAAAGGGGCGAGGCTTATATTTTGAAAAATGTGAGAGTAGTTAGAAAAAAGGGGCGACGCTCGAAAATTACAGAAAAAAAGGGAAAATTAGATCTTTGGATGAAAAACTTTTTTTGGCATTTTAAAATGTTCGGCATATTTCAAAACCTATCGTCACAAACTTTCAATTTCCTACGTC
>NC_013489.2:13331944-13333135 GCF_000004555.2 Caenorhabditis briggsae | reverse complement strand
CACACTCTCTACCACTATGGAACTTCAAAGTGACGTATCTCAGCTACTAGGAGACGTAAAAAGCTGAAAATTTGTGAGAATACTAATTGAAAAATGGCAAAAGGAAATGTGTCAAAATTATGAAGAAAAGGGAAAACAAAATTTTTGTGGATAATCTGAAAATTCTGTATTTTCTAAAAATTTTTATTTCAAAATATTTGGCATGTTTCAAAACATATCCCCTCTACATTCCAGCTTTCTAGACCTCCTGGGATCTGAGGTACGGCGCTTTGAAGTTTGAACAGACGAGAGAGAGTGAGAGGCCGCAAACGACGAGAGTGCCTGCGCCCTCCCCTTTCGCACACTCTCTAGCGCTGTGAACCTGTATCTCAGCTCCTATATAGGCTATAAGACATAGAAAGCTGAAAATTATAGGTTTTGAAACATGCAGAACATTTCTAAAAGCCCAAATTTCTAAAAAGTACTTACAATAGCACGATCGGTGGCCAATTGGTAGGTCAAATAGCTCCCAACCAGTTTTCCGTCTTTTGGGAGGAATTCTTGAAGTTGCTTCCCACATTTAAATCCATCTCTTGGCACCATTACACAAACAATATTTCCAGAAAATTTAACAGAATGTTCTGGAAAGTTCTCTCGAAGAAAGTGCTCACAGAAATCCAAATCCTTCTGAACACAGTACTGAATGTGGTCCGGACCATGAAAAAGTGAGAATTCTGGATGTTGGGCATGAGCAATCTGTCCAATTTTGTAGGACATTGGAAAGCGTGGAAAACGCTTGAAACGGCAGGAACGCAGAACTTTGTAGGCGATGCTGCAGATCTGGAATCGTTGGGAAATTTGAATTTGGCGCGTTGAGAGCTTTGAAATGAGTATAAACAAGATTAGTTTTCATAAACTTTGATTTTTGAGTTTAAAGGTGCATGGACCCTCAAAAAATGCATGGACCCTCAAAAACTTCTCGAAACCTAGTCTTGTTTATACTCATTTTGAAGCTTTTAACGTGCGGAATTCAAAAATATAACAAATGTCAGGTTCGATGAAAAATTGACTAAAATATTTGAAAAAAAAAATTTCAAACAAAAAATTTTTTTTTTGGTTTTATAATTTTTTCAACTTTCTCGTATAACTTTGATTTTGCTAAATGCGAATTATGACTTGGGCGCTTTTTGCCCTTCAAAATAAGACTAAACA
>NC_013489.2:13323271-13324712 GCF_000004555.2 Caenorhabditis briggsae | reverse complement strand
CAATAGTTTCGAAAACTTTGAATAACATCCAAAACTCCCCAAAAAAACCCAATGTTTTCCAGATTTCTACCGTACCTCTCCCCTTCCAATTATCTACAGTAACCAGTGTACTATTGCGGATTGGAATAGTGTTGAGACCCATTCCATAAGTACCTCATTATGGAGTTCAATGTCCAGAAAATTATGGATGGCTTTGGACTTGTCCAGAGAGGTAATTTTTGGTTTTTTTCTAAAAAATCTTAATTTCAAAATTTTTCGCATATTTCAAAATGTATTTCTACGAAATTTTAGCTTTCTAGCCCCATTTTCAGCTGAGTTACTGGCCTTTGAAGTTGGCAGCGCCGAGAGAGTGTGAGGAAGGGAGAGGGCGCAGGCGAGGAGAGTGTCTGCGCCCTCCACTCTCTCGCCGGACACTTCAAACGGCTGTAACTCAGCTCAAAGTAACGATAAAAAGCTGAAATTTTGTGAGAATATGTTTTGAAATATGCCAAATAATATGTGATTTTCAAATTGGAAACATATCGAAAAAAGTTTTTGTTAATTTTTTTTTAAATCTGAACCTGTTGAAAATTTTTGCACAGAATTATTTAGCATATTTCAAAATGTATAACTATAAAGTTTCAGCCTTCTAGCCCAATTTTCAGCTAAGATACAGTCATTTAAAGAGTGGGGTGAGATAGTGTGCGGAAGGGGGAGAGCGCAGGCAACGAGAATGTGTGGGACCTCCGCCTTCCTCACACTGTCTCGTTAGAACTTAAAAGGACTGTAACTCAGCTCAAAGTGGTGCTAGAGAGCTGAAATTTTGTAAAGATACATTTTGAAATATGGCAAAAATTTCAGAAAAAAAAGTTTTAAAAAAATATTCAAAAAAACATTTTTTTTAATTTCAAAGTTTTTCAGAACAGTCAAAACTACACTCAATTATCGTTAATTGGTGCTTATGTTTATCCCACCTACATTTCAATCACAATAAATTCACAATCAATGGTCAAACAGCCGGTATACTGTAGATATTACGATTGTCAAAGGAATGAACTTTTGGGGTCGCACTGGAAAAGTACAGTATTCCCAGAATCTGTAGTTCATTGTCCAAGAAGGATAGGGGCCGAGTTTGTGTCAATTTCAAGGGAGATGGATGACAGAGCACCAACTCCAATGAGACTCAAGTTTCGAATTTTTGATAGTAAGTGTTTTTTGTGGAAAGAATGTTTTGAATGTTTTCAAACACCAAAGTTTTTGCCATATTTCAAAATGTAGTCTTACAAAATTTCAGCTTTCTATCTCTATTTTTAGCTGAGTTACAGCACTTTGAATAGCGCGCGAATTAGTATGTAGAGCGAGGGAAACATTTTCCTATATTTCTGTAAAAAAATCTTTTTTCTAGCTGCTCTGGGAGCCGAGATACGTTAAATTGAAGTTTTGGAGGCGAGAGAGTGAGGAG
>NC_013489.2:13321132-13323219 GCF_000004555.2 Caenorhabditis briggsae | reverse complement strand
ACAGTAATCCATTTTCAAAACTTGAAATTTTGATTTTCTCAAGTTTCTAAATTTCAAAAATTTAGAAAATTCCAAATTAAAAAAAAAATTCTGGAAATTTTACATTTTCTGAAATTCGAAAAAAAAACTACAGTATTCCTGAACTTTAAAAATTTGAAAATTTCAAGTTGTATAATTATTCAATTTTTCTGAAAATTTGAAAAATCCAAAAGTTTCAAATTTTCAAAAATTTCAAAAAACCAACCTTGATGATTCCCAAAAACCAGTAAATATACAAACAGAAAAACTACAGTAACCACAATAAAAAATCTATAATTTCTCATTTTCTCTGAAATCAAAAATTTCGGGAAAATTTCCGAAATTTTTAGGGTCCGCCCACTTTTTTTTCGGTTAATTCAGAAGACGTCCCGTTTTGTACGTCGTCTGATTCTTAGAGATTTTGATCGGAGATATCCAGGATTTTTGGACCTTTTTCTCGTTTTTCCGAATCTTTGGATTTTTCATTTTTCCCTTATTTTCATGATCGAATTTGAAAAATTCCAGTTTTCGGGGTTTTTTTTAAATTGAGATGTAGAGATTTCGATTTGGTTACTGTAGATTTAGGAAATTGAGGATTACTGTGGATTCCGTAACACAGTTTGATTTTTTCTAAACTTATGAATTTTTGAAAGATTTTTGGATTTTTGGAATTTTTCAAAATTTTCCAGATTTTGTGAATCTAGGATTACTGTAGACTTTGTATAGTTTTTGAAATAATCGAAATTTTTGAAACTTTTGAAAATTCGAAAGTTTTTTGGCAATTAAAATGTTTTACTGTAGGTTTTAGGAAACTAGGATTACTGTAGATTCTGGAAATTCAGATTTTTCGATTTTTAACGATTTTGGAATTTTCGAGTTCTGAAAATTTTCAAAATTGATGACTGTAGATTTTAGAAAAACGGGATTACTGTAGATCATGCTAATCTAGGATTACTGCATATTTTGCATTGATTTCGAAATATTCCAAACTTTTGGAATTTTCGAAAATTTTGGAAATGCAGAACTACTGTAGTTTTTTGGATTACTGTAACCTAGGAACTTGCCCTCTATGGTCTATGCGTGGAGTCTGGGAGTCCGAGAGTGGCGCAGACAGTTAGACACTCTGCTGTCTGCGCCCTCTCCCTTCCATTTGCTATCTTGCATAAAACTTCGAGGGTTTGTAACTCGGCTCAAAATAGAGCTAGAAAGCTGAAATTTTCAGGATCTGTACTTTGATATGTGACAAAAATAATGGTTCAAGATTTTCTAAAAAACAATTTCCCCAAATTACTGACTAGTATTATATGAAAGATCACTTTTTCGGGTCTAAACTAAACACCATTTTCGTATCTTTCGGAAAAATCTCCGCCGTCGTGTTTCTTCGGATTTCCACCGATACCATCTTATTTTCCGTGTCTATCTTGCCAGAGAAATTGAGACTTTGAATTTTCGAATTCTACGATGAGAAATCCACCAAAACGTAGATAACAAACAAGTCCTGAGACTACGAAAATAACCTTCTGATCTTTGTAATCTGAAAGTTCAAAAAAAAAAGAAAAATTTCAAAAAAATTGTTTACACCAAAATTTTCGCCATATTTCAGAATCTATTCCCTCAAAATTTCAGCTTTCTAGCACTACTTTGAGCTGAGTTGGCAGCCATTCGAAGATTGCAGCCAGCAAAATAGCAAATGGAAGGGAGAGGGTGCAGACAGTTAGAGATGTCTGACTGTCTGCGCCCTCCTCACTCTCTCGCCTCCAAAACTTCAATTTAACGTATCTCGGCTCCCAGAGCAGCTAGAAACTTGATTTTTTTACAGAAATATAGGAAAATGTTTCCATAATTCTCTTATTCAAAAATTGAATTTTCTGCTTTTCTGTAATTCAGTTCAAAGTATTCAGATCATTTACAACCAGTTTCTCAATTTATCTAATTTCGAAATCTGTGAAATTCAACGAAAGAAATGTTGAATCTCCGAGTCCAGGGTACGTAGAGATTTCTATCTACAGTAATCCAAAATAAGAAAACACACATAGCTTGATTGAATGACCCGGTTTTCGTGTTTCAAG
>NC_013489.2:13316348-13320123 GCF_000004555.2 Caenorhabditis briggsae | reverse complement strand
CCTCCCTCCTCCGCCCACTGTCTCGCACGGAGTTTAAAGGTCTGTAACTCAGCTGAAAGTAGTGCTAGAAAACTGAAAATTTGTGAAGACACCCATCTAAATTTGCATTTTCAGAAAACTTGAAAAAATAACACAACCAATTTTTCGAAACTGAAATTCTGGGGAGCATAGATTGTGCCCAAAGTTTTGACATAAAAATTCGAGGAAAAAACTTTTTTTCATCAAAAAACTGTGTAGTCTATTGCAATTCTTTGGTCGGAGATACAAGAAACGGAGACCTTATCTCAAAAAATCTTTTTCCGTGAGAATGTGTGCTTTCCTATTCTTTAGTCTTCAGATTAAAATCTAAATTATATGCACGCAGGGAGAGTGCGAAATAATACCAAAACAGGGGGACAAGAGGACCAAAAAGTTGGAGTTTCCCTGTTTTTTGTTTGTCATATTTTTTCCCATATTCAATAAGGCATCCCTGCAAAATTACATCGTTTTATCTCTATTTTCAGCCGAGTTACAGCCATTTGAAGTGTGCAGCGAGAGAGCAGAAGGAAGGGAGAGGGCGCAGGCAGTTAGAGTGTCTGCGCCCTTCTTGCCTCCCACAGTGTCTCGCCACCAAAACTTCAAATTGACGTATCTCGGCTCCCAGAGCAGCTAGAAACTTGGTTGTTTCACAAAAATGTAAAGAAAAAGTTATATTTGCAGGGTTTAAAAATTTCGAAAGTGAAGTTTCCTATTTTCAAACAGAAAATTAGGATTTTCAGTACTTCTTTTTGGCACCTAACAATAAGACGTCACTTTTCACAGTATAATTCTTATCTGAAATGAAATCTATGCCACGGAATGTCTCATAGATGTCCCAGGTACATACAGATGTCTATCTGACTCATCTTCCGAGGTTTCAACGAAAAAAAAACTCAAATTGATAAAAATCACAAATATGACCAAAACAGAAGCATGTATATCTCAAAAAAATCTTGTATCGGGAGGCACTACACATGGATTAAAATCTAAATTATATGCACGTAGGGATTGCGAAATAATACCAAAAACAGGGGACTAGAGGGACCCAAAAACTGAAATTTTGATGTTTTTTGATTACTGTATTTTTCGCCATATTTTAAAATGTATCCCCACGAAGTTTCAGCGTTTTATCTCTATTTTGAGCTGAGTTACAGCTAATTGAAAACCGCGCGCAATAGTGTGGGGAATGCGGAGGGCGCCGACAGCTAGAGTGTCTGCGCCCTCCTCCCCTCCCACAGTGTCTCGCCTCCAAAACTTCAAATTAATGTAACTTGGCTCCCAGAGCAGCTAGAAACTTGCTTTTTTTACAGAAATGTAAAGAAAAAGCTCTGTTTTTTTAGATTTCCTTGTATTATTTATCATATTCTTCTTTTTTGATTCCAACACAAGAGGATTTTGCTGTCCTGAGTGCATACAGATGTCTATCTAACTGCCGTTTCGATGTTTCAATCATAAAAAACTCAAATTGATTTGAATCACAGATTCCCGACACAAATTTTTTTGGGATGTACATGCTTCTGTTTTGGTCATTTTTGTGATTCATATCAATTTGAGTTTTTATGGTTGAAACTTCGAAACGGACAAACGGAATGTCATCTGTATGTACTCAGGACAGCGAAAACGAGGAAGTCAAATTTTTTGTGACATTCCGAGGGCATAGATTGCATTTAGATAAGAAATAGACTGTGAAAAGTGAAGTTTTAAAAGTACCAAAAACATATTTTTGGCTTCATAATCTAAAAATAGAATTTTCTCTTCACATTTCTGTAAAACAACCAAATTTCTAGCTGCTCTGGGAGCCGAGATACATCAATTTGAAGTTTTGGAGGCGAGAGACTGTGGGAGGGAAGGAGGGCGCAGGCACTCTAACTGTCTGCACTCTCCCCCTTCCCTCTGCTCTCTCGCTGCACACTTCAAATGACTGTAACTCAGCTGAAAATAGTGATGGAAAGCTGAAATTTCGTAGAGATACATTTTGAAATATGGCGAAAATTATAATAAACAAACAACGAAAAAATTTCAATTTTCGGGCCCCATTGTCCCCCTGTTTTGGTACTATTTCGCACTCATTCTACGTGCATATAATTTAGATTTTAACCTGAAGACTAAAGAATAGGAAAGAAAATTCTCACGGAAAACGATTTTTTGAGATAAGGTCTCCGTTTCTTGTATCTCCGACCAAAGAATTGCAATAGACTACACAGTTTTCATCCGGCAAAATTTCAATGTCAAAACTTTGTAACATTTTGAAACCTGTACCCTCAAAAAACGTTTTTAATTTTCTAATTTTCCGAAACCGCATATTCTACTTGGTGTACTCTCAAATTTTCAGCTTTCTAGCACGATTTTCAGCCGAGTTACAGCACTTTGAACTTATCGCCAATGAGCATGGGGAATGTGGAGGACGCAGACAGCTAGAGGTGTCTGATTGTCTGCGCCATCCTTCCCTCTCACAGTCTCTCGCCTCCAAAACTTCAAATTGATGTATCTCGGCTCCCAGAGCAACTAGAAATTTGGTTTTTTGATAGATATGTGGGAAAATGTGTCTAATTTTGAAATTTTTCTGATTTTTCACTTTTTTCAAAATACGAAAATTTCGTATCCCGAATTCCAGAATACAGCTTAAGGTTTTATGGAGTGACATTTTCAGACAATCGTTTCTAGCTGGAAATATGTTACAGTAATCCCCAAAACACAATTTTTCAGTGTGACTCTTTTCCTATCAAGTTCGCGAATGTTCGAATCAGATTCAGTTTTTGCTTGAAACACGAAAACCGGGTCATTCAATCAAACTATGTGTGTTTTCTTATTTTGGATTACTGTAGATAGAAATCTCTACGTACCCTGGACTCGGAGATTCAACATTTCTTTCGTTGAATTTCACAGATTTCGAAATTAGATAAATTGAGAAACTGGTTGTAAATGATCTGAATACTTTGAACTGAATTACAGAAAAGCAGAAAATTCAATTTTTGAATAAGAGAATTATGGAAACATTTTCCTATATTTCTGTGAAAAAATCAAGTTTCTAGCTGCTCTGGGAGCCGAGATACGTTAAATTGAAGTTTTGGAGGCGAGAGAGTGAGGAGGGCGCAGACAGTCAGACATCTCTAACTGTCTGCGTCTTCTTTCTTCCCCATGCTATCTTGCATAAAACTTCGAGGATTTGTAACTCGGCTCAAAATAGAGCTAGAAAGCTGAAATTTTCAAAATCTGTACTTTGATATGTGACAAAAATAATGGTTCAAGATTTTCTAAAAAACAATTTCCCCAAATCAGTGACTAGTATTATATGAAAGATCACTTTTTCGGGTCTAAACTAAACACCATTTTCGTATCTTTCGGAAAAATCTCCGCCGTCGTGTTTCTTCGGATTTCCACCGATACCATCTTATTTTCCTTTTAGAGAAAATGAGACTTTGAATTTTCCAATTCTACGTCCGGTAATCCACCAAAACGTAGATAACAAGCGAGTCCCGAAACTACGAAAATAAGTTGTGTCTAGATCTTTTGATCTTTGGTATTTAAAATAGTGAAAATTGAAAAAAATTACCCTTAAAGGGGGACTCCGACCAGAAATTTTTATTGCATTAAAATGTGTTAACATTTATCTATTTTTCAAATATTATTGCGAAAAAATTCAAAAGAAATCCGAAATCCTCGAAAAAAGCCGTTGAAAAGGAAGAAAATTCAAAAAAAGGTGCCGCAGGGGGACGAGGATTTTCAGTGAGAAACCTAGGCCACGGCAGCGGGCGCC
>NC_013489.2:13309533-13316338 GCF_000004555.2 Caenorhabditis briggsae | reverse complement strand
CCTCCCTCCTCTCTACACTGTCTCGCGCGGAATTCAAAGTGCTGTAACTCAGCTGAAAATAGAGATAGAAAGCTGAAATTTTGTGAATAAACTAAATAAAATATGCGTTTTCAGAAAATGTACATTTTTTTCGAAGAACAAATAAATTGTTTTGAATTATTTTTTTTGAAATTTGAATTTTTCAGAACCGGTCCATAATTTCACCATATGTGTGGCCGCTTTCTACGGTCAAGAACCCAAATGGATTCAAATCGCAGAATTCATAGAGCATCATAAAATGGAAGGAGCCACATTTTTTTATTTTCACATTGGAAATATTTCGGATTACGATCGCCGCATTTTGGATGAGTATCAGAAGTGAGCAATTTTCAGAGAAAAAAATCAATAATTTAAATTTTGCAAAAATTTGGTTACAGTAGCGGTGACATCGAAGTGAAAGTTTTACAAGAGAAATACGAGCGACCGTTCTATGCATGGCAGCTGATTGAAATTCAGGTACAACTTTTTGAAAATCAAGTATTGATTGGTTTTTTGTAAAAATTTGAGTTTAGCTTGTCAAGAGCTTCAAAATGAGCTTAAACATGACTAGATTCTGAAACCTTTGAATTTTTCAAAAAAAATCTACAGTAAACCCAAAATGGAAATTCCTGAAACCTATAAAAGTAGGTCATGTTTGTACTCATTTTAAAGCTCTAAACAAGTTGAATTTGAAAAATTAAGTTTCGAATGATTCGAGACAAAATTGTGAAAAATATGACCTAAAAAAAAAACAAGTCATATTTTTTTTGGTTGAAAAAATGGTCAGGGTTACTGTACTTTTCGGAATTTTTGAATAAAAATTGAAAATTTGAGTTTGGCTTGTTCAGAGCTTCAAAATGAGTATAAACATGACCTACTTCTTCCTGTTTTGAAAATTCAGAGTTTTAGGATTACTGTAGATTTTCGAAATTTTCGAAATTTTACAGAATCTAGTCGTGTTTAGGCTCATTTTAAAGGTCTCGGCGTCCCAAATTCAAATTTTTAATTAACATGACCGAATTCCCCAAGATTAAAAAGTTAGGTCACATTTAATAAATTTTCAAAAATATCAATTTTTCAAACACCCATAACATTGCTCATTCTCAACCAATTTAAGTAAATTTTGGCTCAAAAAAAAACCCAAATTTTTCCAGGATTGCCACATGCGTTCCAAATATCACTCCAAGTGGACCGCATTCATCGATATCGATGAACGAATTCATACAACTGGAAAAGACAAAAAATTCATAGATATTCTGAATGAATTGGATTCAACAAACTCAGCAGAAGTCAAATTACCTCATTTAAAAGTGATAAAAAATGGAGAGACTCCGAAATTTTATGAAGTTCGGATCAGGTGAAAAAAGAGATTTTCACAAGAAAATACACAAAAGCCGCCGACCCCGCATGGTTTGCATCGAAAGCAGTGATACGACCGGACCGAGTAAGGGGGCCTAACTTTTTAGTATTGGGGAATTAGGCCGTGAAAGTTAGTAATTTGAACTTGGGAAGTTGAGAGCTTCAAAATGAGTATAAACATGACTAGGTTCTGAGAATTTTGAGTTTTTCGAAAATAATCTACAGTAATCCCAAAAACTGATATTTTCAAAATCCATAAAAGTAGGCCATGTTTATACTCATTTTGAAGCTCTAAACGCGCCAAATTCAAAAAATTAGGTTTCAAACAGAAATTAAGAATAGACGAGAATTAAAGTTTTTTGAGAAAAAATTCCAGAATTTCAAAAAGCACCTATAAATCTTCAGATTTTATTCGTATTCAGCATTTTTTACGTTTTCTAAATTTTTCCTGTTTGGAGCTTTGAAACGAGTATAATCATGACTAGGTTCTGTAATTTTTGAATTTTCGAAAATCTACAGTAATCCCAAAAAATCAGAAATTTACAAAATCTATAAAAGTAGGTCGTGTTTATACTCATTTCGAAGCTCTAAACGCGCCAAATTCAGAAATCTAAGTTTCATACAGAAATATCTGAAATAGAAAAAATTTCCCAAAAACTACAGTAACCCTGACCATAATTCTTTGCAGATTGGAATAATGTCAATTCATGAGGCAATCGCCTTGGAACCCGGATTCAAAAGCGTGCAATTGGATGCGAATACTGTAGTTTTTAGGTGATTTTTCTAGCTGAATTATCGATTTATTGATTTTTTTCTAGACATTACAAGGATACACTACACCGAGTATCTGGAAATGATTGGGCCCAAAATGAGACGATATCTGAAAATCCCATAGATTCAAAATATACAGATTTTTTGGCTGAAAAAGTGGTCCAAAAAGTGGAAAATGCCTATAAAAAAATTCCAGCCAATTGCTCAACAATTCCAGTTTATATGACGTCGTCTCGAGATTTCCCCGACCCCTGTGATAAAATATTATTGACTTGGTAGATAATAAACTATTGATTTTTGTTGATTTTTTTTTACAAATTCGAATTTGGGACGTTTAGAGCTTTAAAATGAGTATAATCATGACTAGGTTTCATTGATTTTTGAAATTTTGAGATTTTTCGGATTACGGTAGATTTTTGAAAATTTTGAAATTCACAGTGCCTAGTCAAGTTTATACTCATTTTAAAGCTGGCAACAAGCCAAATATGAATAAATTAGATTGGTCAAACTTAGAGAAGAAATTGGGAAGTTATGATCGTTTATAAGAATTTTTGGGATTTTTGGAAATTCTTGATTTGTTAGATTTTCGTCTATTTCCGATATTTTTCTCTGAAACTTGATTTTTTGGGGCGTTAAGAGCTTAAAAATGAGTTTAAGCACAACTAGGTTTAATTGTTTTGCAAATTTCGGTTTTTTGGGATTACTGTAGATTTTCGAAAAATTCAAAATTTTCAGAACCGCGTCGTGTTTATACTCATTTTGAAGCTCTAAACAAGACAAATTCAGAAAAACTAAGAATGACCAAATTCGAATAAAACCTAGAAAGTTATGAGTAATTTTTTTTAATTATGGGTTTTTTTTCAAAAAATTTTGGTTCTGTCAAATTTAAGTCTATCTTGAATATTTCTGTTTGAAACTAATTTTTTTGAACTTGGCACGTTTAGAGCTTCAAAATGAGTATAACCATGACTCACTTTTAAGGGTTTTCAAAATTGCCAGTTTCTTGGGATTACTGTAGATTTTCGAAAAATACAATCTTCACAGAACCTAGTCGTGTTTGGGCTCATTTTGCAGCTCTCGACGTTTTAAATTGAAATTTTTAATTTTCATAGCCGAGTTCCTCAAATCTGAAAAGTTAGGTCACAATTACTCGACAATTACTCGTATCACTGCTTTCAATCGGACTAATGGTCAGGGTTACTGTAGTTATTGAAATTTCCAAAAATAAACCTAAAAATTGAATTTTTCTGGTTGAGAGCTTCAAAATGAGACCAAACACGACAATGTTCTGTTAATTTTGAATTTTTCGAAAATCTACAGTAATCCCAAAAAGATCGAAATTTTCAATATCGATAAAAGTAGGTCATGTTTATACTCATTTTGGAGCTCTTGACTTTTCAAACCTAAATTCTAAATTTATTTTTAAAAATTTCCAGAACTACAGTAACCCTGACCATTTGTTTTCATAAAAATGTAACTTTGAAAAACAAGTATTTTTATTGTGATCCATTTTTAAAAAAATCAAAAAAGGAAAAAAAATCTGTCCTACTGTACCGAAAGCATAACTAGTTTCTTTTCGCCACCCATCTGACACCCTAGCCCTTTCAGACAATTCCAGCAAAATCAACAAAATCTGTAAATTTGGAAAAAATCAATAATCGCTTTTTGTTGTCTTCCAGAAGAAACCAAACAAAAAATGCTGGAAAACGACAGTGCGGATCAGAATCAACCATTTGTGTTCAAATCCACAATTGGGGTAGGTACAGTAACCCCTTAAAAATAGGGATACAGTAGTTTAAAAGTACCGTATCTTTCTGGATTCTCGAAATGTTTGCTTGAAACTTAGCATGTTGAATTTGGGATAATTAGAGCTTCAAAATGAGTATACACATGACCTACTTCAATGGATTTCGAAAATTTCAGCTTTTAGGATTACTGTAGATTTTCGAAAAATTCTAAATTTTCAGAACCTAGGCTTGTTTAGGCTTATTTTGAAGCTTTAAACAGGCAAAATTCAAGTAACTCAAATTGGACAAGATCTGATCAAAATTTGAAAAGTTATGATCGTTTTTATAAATTTTTGGATTTTTGGAAAATTCTGGATTCCTTCACATGTCTGTCTATTTCGAATAAATCCATTCGAAATTAAAATTTTTGAATTCAGCGCGTTTAGAGCTTCAAAATGAGTACAAACATGGCTAGATTCCAGAAATTTTGGTTATTTTGAAAATCTACAGTAATCCAAAAAAAAAAATCGAAAATTCAAAATTCTCAGTACCTAGTCTTGTTTAAACTCATTTTGAAGCTCTAAACAAGCAAAACTCAAACAACTTACATTGAACAAGATCTGATGAAAATTTAAAAAGTCATGATCGGTTTTCAAAATTTTGGTTTTTTTGCGAAAAATGTTGATTCTTCCAATTTTTCGTCTATTCCGAATATTTTTGTTTTAATTTTTGAATTCAGTCCGTTTAGAGCTTCAAAATGAGTATAAAAATAGCCTACCTTTATCGATTTTCAAAATTCCGATTTTTTGGGATTACTGTAGATTTTCGAAAAACTCAAAATCCATAGAATCTATCCGATAATTTTCCGGCCCAAAATTTCGCATTTTTCCAGACTTTCCTCCAAAGTGTTGCCTACTTTTTCATGACCATTTCTTTGGGTGTTGCATTTGTTGCACCACAAAAAAATGATTTATTGATTATTTTCCTGGCCAGTGCTTTGTTGATTCATACGATTTTGGCGGCGAATTCACGACTTCTCGCCTCGATTTTCGCATTTGTGACGGTAATTAATTGGATAATTAGTAATTACCCAATTAAAAATAATTGCAGATTGGAATGGTCATGTTCGAATTTTTCGTATTTTTCTACTCGATGTTCACCACTGAGGTTTTTGATGGAATGACAATGGGTAGGTCTAGAACGTTCTAGAACATTTTTAAAAAATTTTTTCAAAAAAATTTTGAAAATTTTTTGAGTTTTAAAATCTTTGAATTTTTGAATTTTTTAATTTTTTTAAGCTTTTCGAATATTTCGAATTTTTCGATTTTAAGATTTTTGGAATTTTTTGAATTTCGAATTTGAAGATTTTCTGAATTTTTTGATTTTTTGAAATTTTCACAATTTCGAATTTTAAGATTTTTGGAATTTTCAGAATTTCCAAATTTAAGATTTTCTGAATATTTTGATTTTTTGAAATTTTCACAATTTCGAATTTGAAGATTTTCTGAATTTTTTGATTTTTTGAAATTTTCACAATTTCGAATTTTAAGATTTTTGGAATTTTCAGAATTTCCAAATTTAAGATTTTCTGAATATTTTGATTTTTTGATATTTTCACAATTTCGAATTTTAAGATTTTTGGAATTTTTTGAATTTCGAATTTTAAGATTTTTTGAATATTTTGATTTTTTGAAATTTTCACAATTTCGAATTTTAAGATTTTTGGAATTTTTTGAATTTCGAATTTTACGATTTTTTGAATATTTTGATTTTTTGATATTTTCACAATTTCGAATTTTAAGATTTTTGGAATTTTTTGAATTTCGAATTTTAAGATTTTTTGAATATTTTGATTTTTTGAAATTTTCACAATTTCGAATTTTAAGATTTTTGGAATTTTCAGAATTTCCAATCTCTCTCTTCTGCGTTCTTTGCATTTTCACTTTTGTCACAACAACCCAAATTTTCTGCTCGGCTGCTCTTCTAAAACTCAGTTTGTAAGAGAAAATTCTGGAAAATTCTAGAAAAAAATCAATATTTTCAGATCTCCAGTCTCTAAGAAGAAGCCAAGGAGCCACGTGGAAAAGGAATCTGACAAATCTACAGTAACCCAGTGCACCCATACTCCTCCAACTTGTTCCTCTTTTAGTTCATATGAAACTGTCTAATTTAAATATTATTGAATAAAATTTGTGTGTTTTGAAAAATATGCAAAAATTCAAAAAATATGAGTTCCCGCCTACCCAAATCTATATAAAAAGCGAGCAAAAAAGAAAGAAAAGCATAAGCCCAATGCGGGGCTCGAACCCGCGACAACCAGATTAAGAGTCTGGTGCTCTACCGACTGAGCTAACCGGGCGGCGACAGGAAGAGAGGGCGATGGTGTATAAGAAGGGGAGGGAAAGTGGGCGTGGAGACACAGAGAGAGGAGAGAGTGGGGAACTGCCGAAAAACGGGCCGTCTGGCGGGCGCGGACTGCCGAAAAGCGAACAGTCGGCAGTCGAATCGCGCGCCGCCGACGGTCCGTCTGCAACGATTTGCGCCTCGAAGACGGACCGTCTAAAATGATAGCGCTTTCTTGACAGTTCATCATTAAACAGGTGATAAACAATAGAAATTCTTTATTAAACTAATAGTTTCTGTGGATTGTGTATTGTTTTTGAAAAAATAACTCCAATCATTTTAAAATTGCATTTTTATAAGTGGAATGAGAGAAAACACATTAGAAATTACAAGTTCTATAAGGAACATACCGTAAAACCTCTAATAGAACGACACCCGGATCGTCCACTTTGAGCCTATATATCTCGCTTCTTTTGAAAGATATTAAAAAGTGGTTAACTAGTAAAATGTTTATCAGGATATCAGCAACATTTTACTAGTTAGCCACTTTTCGATATCTTTCACAAAAAATGAGATATATAGGCTCA
>NC_013489.2:13305750-13309154 GCF_000004555.2 Caenorhabditis briggsae | reverse complement strand
TTCGAAATTCAAAAAATTCCAAAAATCTTAAAATTCGAAATTGTGAAAATATCAAAAAATCAAAATATTCAAAAAATCGTAAAATTCGAAATTCAAAAAATTCCAAAAATCTTAAAATTCGAAATTGTGAAAATTTCAAAAAATCAAAATATTCAAAAAATCTTAAAATTCGAAATTCAAAAAATTCCAAAAATCTTAAAATTCGAAATTGTGAAAATATCAAAAAATCGAAATATTCAGGAGATGTTCTATTAGAGGTTTTACGGTAACTTCGATTTTTTTTCTGTGTGTTTTCGCAAAATTCAAACTTAAAAATCCGAAGATTTTTTTCGTTCCTTTCGTTCTTTTTCCCTTCTTCGTTTCTCGATTTCCACTTCTTCCGCTTTTCAGCATTTCTCTCATTGAACAGTATTTTTCGCTATTTTTATAAGTTTCTTTCCGAATAAGTAAAAAACGGATTAGTTTGAGCACGAAAACTGATATTTGGTGGAAAAAATCTTTAGGTTTTCAAGCTACGCGCAATTTTCAAAACATGTGCTTTAAAAGAGCGCCGCTTCGCAAGTGTGAAGTTTCGCAAAAGCTACAAAAAGTTTTTAAATATTTTTAACTACACAGATCCTCAAATTTTGATATGTCGTTACTTTGAAAACTTCACACTTACGAAACGAAACCTGCTAAGCGTCGGTGATGCGAAAATTCGATAACGCGATAGGCTCGGAGATTTCGATGATTTTTGCTCTAAATTTCTAAATTTTCAGAACCTAGGCTTGTTTAGGCTTATTTTGAAGCTATAAACAGGCAAAATTCAAGTAACTCAAATTGGACAAAATCTGATCAAAATTTAAAAAGTTAAGATCGTTTTTATAAATTTTTGGATTTTTGGAAAATTCTGGATTCCTTCACATGTCTGTCTATTTCGAATAAATCCATTCGAAATTAAAATTTTTGAATTTGGCGCGTTTAGAGCTTCGAAATGAGTACAAACATGGCTAGATTCCAGAAATTTTGGTTATTTTGAAAATCTACAGTAATCCAAAAAAAAATCGAAAATTCAAAATTCTCACTATCAGTACCTAGTCTTGTTCATTTTGAAGCTCTAAACAAGCAAAACTCAAACTTTGCGAAACCTGCTAAGCGTCGGTGATGCGAAAATTCGATAACGCGATAGGCTCGGAGATTTCGATGATTTTTGCTTCGCAGAGTATGAAAACTTACCCATCTTACCGTGAAAAAACTTCTGAAACCCTGTATTTGTTAATCTCCGAAGCAAAAGCCGCCGAAATCTTCGAAACTTTTGCCGAAAAGATTTTTCAGCAGTTTTTGCATTTTTTGACGATAAACTCGCAAAACGAAAGTGTGCGAATGATTTCAATTATTTTTAAAGTCATCAATTGGTCAATTTTAGCGAAAAATCCCGAAATTCAATGAGAAAACACTTCGAAAAGCGAAAAAACTGTGAAAATTAGACGAAAAATTGGTAAAGACTTGTGCCGCTAAACAAGGCGCAGGCGGGATTTCGGAGTGTCGTTGCGAACTGATATTCCAAGTCTCGCCGTTAAAACGGCAATTAAAAACAAATTGTCGAGATTTTTGTTAAAAAAACCAGAAAGAAAATAGAAATTTCAAACAAAAATCGTGCAACCATTTTCGAAAAACAAATTCTGGTCGAAAATCTTCAGAAAACTCGAAAAATATGACCGAAAACATGTGCTTTGAACGGAGAGTTATTATCATGAAATTACAACTCGAGTTACAGAAAAATGAACAAAAAAAAAGAAAATATGCTTTTAGATGAATACCCAGGAACATTTCGAAATTCAGTTTACAGCGTTCTTTTTTCAGCCGTCATCCACCAGTCAGCGCCTCTTCGACTGTCATTTAGCCGTTTTTCACCAATTGCGCCTCAGATTCTAATTTTCGTAGAAGTGCTTCTAATAACACATTTTTTAGATTTCCAGATCCCTCTATGGCTTTTATTCTTTTTCAAGAGAAAAGTCTTTTTCAACAAAATTTTCCATTCTGCTGAAATTTGGCCTGCCAACCACCGGTAATTGACCAGTCAGCGCCTCTTCGACTGTCATTCAGCAGTCGTTCAACAACCTATTTTTTGAGGTGGTCCTATTTGAGGAAAATAAGTTTCTATCATTTCTTATAATCTAGTTTGGGTATGAGAAATTGCTTTCTGAATTATTTCCAATCAAAACCTTCAAGTCTGTTTTCCAACGGGTTCCGACTGTCCGTCGACGGACCGTCGACGGCCAGTCAGTTCTTCTTCGGCTGCCGACAAGCAGTCATTCGCCAGTTTGCGCCCCTTCAGCTGTCATTTAGCAGTTTTTCAGCAGTCCCCCTTTACCTGTGTAATCTGAATTCAATTTGAGATCGCGTACGGATCCGTTTGTTCATCATTCGCGGTCGGATCGGATACGGAGTTCGCGAACGGACAGAATACGAAGAAACCCGCAATAATGTGCTGTGTTTTGCTGGAAACGGTTCGCTTACGGTCCGCATACGATTCCTATTTCAACCGCGCGCGAACGCGGAGAGTCCGTAACGGGTCGGTTCGCAGTTTACCTGTGTATTTTATCTGTGGTTTCCTTCTTCCAGGGACCTTCCCAACAGTGCTCTAGTGTCTAACCTCTTATTCTTGCCCCTCCTTGCCATCTGTCCTTTTCTCTTTTTCCTCATTATTACATGTGTGTAACACCCTCCGTTGTTGGGTCACCACTACGCCTCCCCCCCCACGTTTTCCCCTCCAAGGGACAGGAGACGCAGACACAACGCGTACAACAAAATTCGCTTGTATTGATATCGTGTGGTATCTTTTTTTTTTGCTTTTTTGTTCTATCTCTGACAGGTCCTTTCTTCTGCATATGTTTTTAATTTTATCCTTTCGATTTATCTTTTTTAACCTTTTATTTTTAGCTTCAAACCCTTCGATATCATTATTCAGTTTTAAAACGCGCTCTATCGCACAAAACCTTTTTTGAAAGTTGGCATAGTCGCTCTCATCTCAATTTTTAGTTTAAAATTAATTCAGAATTAAATAAATTTTACAATTAACTTTTAAAGTTAATAAATTCAATTATTTAACTAATTAATAATTGTCTTGATTTCAGAGCCCGTAAACGTTCGAAAATCCTGCAAAAAGTCAACAAAGATGAACTCTGAACCCAGCACTTCTTCCGAAGGTAAGTATTTATTTCAAATTTGAGAAAAAAATTGAGGGCAAAAATCATATCTGTAATCCGGGCCTTTGCCGGGCCTTCGCGGGCCCTGCCATAACTTCTTTCAGAATCAATGTTTTCGAACCAACTTAATCAGATATGATAGAGCTCCACGAGTACTACAAAACGGTATTATTTGGAATACTGTATCTTGTCTATGAACAGAGTTACAGAGCAAAA
>NC_013489.2:13279494-13305136 GCF_000004555.2 Caenorhabditis briggsae | reverse complement strand
TATGGCAGGGCCCGCGAAGGCCCGGATTACAAGTATGGAAAAAATCACTATTTTCAAGGTTTTCAGTCCTAAACCTTTAAAATTTCTAAAATAATTATTATATTTTGGTCTGAAATGTCCCAAAATAGAGATTTTTCGAAATTGTTTTAATCTCTACTTCTGAATTTCCCCGCACCTGAAAACCTCAAAAACATATTTTCAAATTGCCACCTGTGGAGTTTGAACCGGGGACCATTAGATCAAATATTTCGGCTCAAAATCCCACTAGGCCATGCGAGTAATTTTTCGAAAAGGACAAATTGCGGATTTTGAAGGGTCCTGAAAATATTTTTGAGTGCAAAAATCATGAATTTCGAGATTTTCAGCTCTAAAACTCGAATATTTTGGTCCTGAATTTTTCCAAAAAATAATTTCTCTATTTTGAATTTTAAGATGAAAATCATGATTTTTGCACTAAAAAAACACTTTCGAAACCCCTAAAAACCCTGCATTTCCATCCGAAAAGTCGATTTTTTGATTTATTCGAAAAAGTGCTCGGATGGCCTAGTGGCATTTTCAACCGAAAGTTTCAATCTAGAGGTCCCAAGTTCGAGTTCCACCGCTGCCAACTTGTCTTTTAAAACCGTTTTTAGGGGTTTTCCAGAGCGGAAAATTTGCAAATAGAGGTTAAAAAGTTCAAAAATTGTTCGTTTTGGGAAGTTTTGGACCTAAAATATGGATTTTCAAAATTTCCAAGTTTTAGGATTGAAAACCTCGAAAATCATGATTTTCACACTCAAAAACACACCCGGGACCCTTCAAATCCCACAATATGACCCAAAAAACAACTTTCTACCCATAAAAAGTCGGTTATTCAAAAAAAGAACTCAGATGGCCTAGTGGGGTTTTCAAGTTTCAATCTGGGGGTCCCAAGTTCAAACCCCACCGGTGGCAATTCGGTTTTAAAGCTTTTTTTGAGCGTTTTCAGGGGCGGGAAATTCAAAAATAGGGGTTGAAATGTTCGAAAAATGTTTCCTTTGGGAACTTTTGGACCTAAATTTTATGAATTTCATTGAAATTTTAAAATTTCAGATCAGGACGAATACAAAAGGATATCTGCATTGTCACAAGTAGAACTAACATTGATGGGTGATCTAGAAGATGTGGATGTGCCACCGGATCTTTTCGAAAATGCCAAAAATGCATGCATAGAGAGGATCGGAGCAATTTTGGAATTTTCAAAAGGCGGACCACTGGGAGGCGATGAACATTGTGGAATTCATGTGTTGAATGAGGAGCAGCTAAGGAAAATGAACGAATGGAGGAGCGAGAACTTCCCGGCAGAAGCTCCAAAAGATCCAAATGAGTCAGATCCAGCAGAAAAAGCGCTTCCTTCGATCATCGTGGAACCTTCCGAAGCTCCCGGTCCATCGGAGGCGTCAGAAGACAACATTCGAAATTTGGATTCAGCGGAAGAAGCTGTTCCGGAGACTTCAGAAGGCAGATCAGAGCCACAGACAGAGCCGCAGGTGGTTCCAGGAAGTCAAGGATCAGAGGATCTAGAACACAAAAACCAAAGTTCAGCGCTTCCACTTCCCGCGAAACGACGTCCAGGAAGGCCAAGAAAGAAGAAGAATCAGAATTTGGAGGATAAAGAGTCTGAAGCTAGAGATCCGGACTTCATAGAACCATTGGACCTGGAAATTCCGGATACACGAAACGCCAACAGCATTGACAACTCAAAACAAGCTCCAGCTCTGGCTCGTGGATATGATAAGGTTCCAGTCCAAGAAAAGAGAGTCGAAGATAAAATAGAAGATCAAGCTGGCACATCGGGACCTTCTGATAAGCTCGTGGAACAAGGAAACAGTCAAAAAGGAGAGAAAGTGGATAGGAAGGACGGAATGAAGATGGACCAAGGATCGTCTCAAAGGAAGAAGAAACAGAAGGTAAGGCATTCATTGGTATCTAGCTAGCTGATAAGGGTTTTCATAAATATTGCAGACTGAGGCCGAAAAACTGATGGCAATGGATTTTGGACCAAAGGCTGGAGGAAGTCTTCGAGATATTCAAGCTAGATCGTCTAAACAAAAGCTATGGACCAATCAAGTCCAATTGGAGCAAAGAAAAATGCTAGAAGAATCAGTGGATCATCCAAAGCTGTCGATATCCAACCGAGTAGCGAGGAAATCCAAGGAGTTGGAGCCAGTCGTGCTTTCCGAGGCTTCCGATTTTCCAGTGATGGATATTCCAGAAGGATCAGAACTATCAGATCAGCTAGTCAATCTGGATGAACCGGAATCCATGGATCTAGATCAGTATGCTCCGGTTTCGACTTCCGAGGCTTCCATTGCTTCCGATTCTCCAGTGGAGGACCCACTAGTCAATCTGGGTCCTAATACGACTTCCATAGCTTCCAATTTTTCAGTGAAGAATCTACTAGAAGGATCAGAAGGTTTGGATCCACTAGAAGATCTAGACACACCTGCAAAGAAGTCCGAGCCGATTCCAGATGTTCCAAATGCAACAATCAGAAGATCAACAGTCCAGAAAGTTCTAGAACCACCAGCTGAGCCAAAAGAAGACCCATTCAAGTGTTCAAACCGTTTAGCTATCCTGAAAACCAAGAGAAACGCGCTTCCAGATTTTTCAAGCGCCTCAAAAAGGGCTAAACTTCTAGTTCCAAGCATCGTGAAGCCTTCAGACCCTAATTTAGATTCAGCAGCTTCAGCAGAGGAAGCTCCTGGTCCATCGAAGTTATCAGAAGGCAAATCAGAGAGACAGACAGGTCAGGAGGCAGTGCCAGAGAATCAAGAAGCAAGCACGGTTCCAGTAGATCGAGAAATTTCGGGCCCAGGGGATCAAGGATCTGAGGAGCAAGAATCAGAGGGTCAAGGACCAAAGGATCAAGAACAAGTAATCCCAATTCCCGCCAAACGACGTTCAGGAAGACCAAGAAAGGAGCAGAATCAGAATTTGGAGGATAAAGAGCCTGAAGCTAGAGATGCGGACTTCATTGAACCATTGGACCTGGAAATTCCGGCTACACGGAACGCCAACAGCATTAACAACTCTAAACAAGCTTTAGCTAAACAAGCAGAAGCTTCAGAGGCGCCAGCTGAGTCAGCTCCAGCTCCAAAACCAGCGTACGGACCGCACGCCGTAATCAAAGAAATTCCAGAGTGGATCAGGAAGTACGAGGTGTTCGAAGAGGATCTTCCCAAACATGGCAGACCTTGGCTCTTCCCACTGGACCATTATCGACCGGGCGGTCCTAAGTAAGTCTTTAGCTAAAAATATAGAACTTTTGAGCTAGAAATCTATAACTTAAATTATTTCAGGGCACCAGATCCGCGATTCAAACTCATGGATCAATACATCGAAGAAATGAGAGTGGCTCGTGGATATGATAAGGATCCAGTCCAAGAAAAGAGAGTGGAAGATGAAATAGAAGATCAGGCTGGCACATCAGGACCTTCTGATAAGCTCGTGGAACAAGGAAACAGTCAAAAAGGAGAGAAAGTGGATAGGAAGGACGGAATGAAGATGGACCAAGGATCGTCTCAAAGGAAGAAGAAACAGAAGGTAAGGCATTCATTGGTAGCTAGCTAGCTGATAAGGGTTTTCATAAATATTGCAGACTGAAGCCGAAAAACTAATGGCAATGGATTTTGGACCAAAGGCTGGAGGAAGTCTTCGAGATATTCAAGCTAGATCGTCTAAACAAAAGCTATGGACCAATCAAGTCCAATTGGAGCAAAGAAAAATGCTAGAAGAATCAGTGGATCATCCAAAGCTGTCGATATCCAACCGAGTAGCGAGGAAATCCAAGGAGTTGGAGCCAGTCGTGCTTTCCGAGGCTTCCGATTTTCCAGTGGGGAATATTCTAGAAGATTCAGATCGACTAGTCAATCAAGGTAGACCAGAATCCATGGATCTAGATCAGTGTGCTCATAATGCGACTCCCATAGCTTCTAGTTCTCCAGTAAAGGATCTTCGAGAAAGATCAGAAAGTTCCGATCTTCTAGTCGATCTGAATGGATCCCAGGTCGTTCCAAATGTTCCAAACTCAACAAACAGAAGATCATTTGTCCAGGAAGAACCAGAACCATCAGTCAAGCCAGCTACGCCAAAAGAAGATCCAGCGGATTCTCCGATCCAAGTAGCTATCATAAAATCCAAAGGAAACGCGCTTCCAGATACTTCAAGCTCCTCAGAGAGGGCCAAAATTCTAGTTCCAAGCATCGTGAAGCCTTCAAAAGCTCCTAGTCCATCGGACGGTTTAGTAGGTAACATTAGAAATTTGGATTCAGGAGAAGAAGCTTTTCTGGAGTCTTCAGAAGGCAAAGAAGAGAGGCAGACAGAGCCGGAGGTGGTACCAAGAAGTCAAGGATCCAAAACGGTCCCAGTTGGAGGATTAGTGATCTTACAAGAACCAGGAAATCAAGGTCCAGTGATCCCAATTCCCGCAAAACGACGTCCAGGAAGGCCAAGAAAGAAGAAGAATCTGAATTTGAAGGATAAAAAGCCTGAAGCTAGAGAGCCGGACTTCATAGAACCTTTAGACTTGGAAACTCTGCCTACATGGAACGGTATGGACAACTCTTTTCCGGATGTTGACGAGCCAGGTCCAGTTCCAAGCATCGTGAAGCCTTCAGTTGTCAAAAATCGGCATGCAGCAGGTACAGCAAAGGTAGCTGCTGCTTCGTCGGAGCTTTCAGATCGCAACACAGGTCCGAAGCCAGTGCATGGATCAAAAACGGTGCTAGTAGATCAAAGATCAGTGATACCAAGCATTGCCAAACGACGTCCAGGGAAGCCAAGAAAGGAGAAAGAGTCTGAAACCAGAGAGCCGGACTTCAGAGTACCCGTGGACATGCCAGCTACACGGATCACTAAACTATTATCTCCCGAGCCAAGAGAAGTGCCAAAAACCAGGGTTACTAGGCTTCTGAGTCGCCCGCCAATCGAAACACCGGACCTTGATGATACTCGGGTATGTTGTTTTTTTTTAAATTTCAAATTTAGCATTTTTTTCAAAATTTTCAGGAGCTAAGTTTTATATCATTTTGAAGAACCTTTCAATAGCTTAATTTTGAGACAAAAATCAAGTTTCTAGGATGCCTATGAACCGAGATACAGCCATTTGAAGTTTCAGAGAGACGCAGACAACGAGACGCTCTAACTGTCTGCGTCTCTCCAAGAACTTTGAAGGAATGTAACTTGGCTTCTAGATGAGCTAGAAACTTCAAAACTGGACATCTAGAAGCTGAGATACAGCAACTTGAAATTTAGAAGAGACGCAGACAGTTAGACGCGCCTCGTTGTCTGCGCTTTTTTAGCTGTACAAAAGAAATCGGACTCGTAGACCTTCTTCCAAGTGTCCAAACTTGCTGAAATTTTGGATCTAGATACTTTAGAATTCGCTGATTCCAAATCTAAAATTATAATTGTTCTACCTATCATAGGAGCTGAGTTATAGTCTTCCAAAGTCATGTCACCATCGATATTTTCAGAGACTCGTCCCGTCGACCTCTCAACAAGGGCCATCTCGAGATTTTGCTGAAAAATCTGAGCCTAAGAGGAGGAGAAATGCTAGAAGTAGACATATGGATGCAATCAGAATGGTTCAAATGGTGAGAGAGGATTCTTGAAGAATCTGAAACATTCTAGAAGGGTTTCGAGGTTCTGGAAGCGTCTCAAAGAATCCGGAAAACTCTAGAAACTTTTAGAAACGTCTAGCAGTACCTGAAAGATTCTAGAAGAAGTTGGGAGATTCTAGAAGATTTTAGAAGAATCTAGAAGAGTCTGGAATGGTTCTTGGGGATTTTAGAAGCTCTTGATGCTTCTAGAAGAATCTAGAGGTGTCTAGAAGCGTTTGAAAGTTTCCAGAACCACCAAGAAGGATTCACAAGAATCTGAAAAATTTTAGAAGCTTCTAGAAGCGTCTAGACAATTTTTGGAAGACTTGAAAAGCTTCTAGAAATATCTGAAACCGCCTAGAAGCGTCTGGAAGCGTCTAGAAAGCTCCCAAAAAATCTAAAATTTTAGGGCCGTCCTCGAGGCACACTCCAGACGGACAGGCATCAGAAGAAGGCGTCAGAAGTCGTTGAAGATTCTGGAGACGACGATGACGATGTCGAAGAAGAGAAGCCAGTGTGCAATTGGAATTCTTGTGGGACAGTTTTCTCGAAGAATAAGGTCAGATATTTTATAATTTTCAGATTTCTTTCTAGAATTCCGTATTTTTCCAGAAATTCTACAAGCATGTCAAAAACCATGTTCTTGACGATACGATAACCCGACGGAATCTTGACAGTGACCCGACGGAATTCTACAAGTGTCGATGGGCGGGATGTACGCGAACGGAACCGTTTGATGCCTATCAAAAGATGGCGAAACATATGAGAGGACATACTAATGAGAAACCGTTTAATTGTGTGGTACGGGAAGCGCAATTTTGAATTTCATACAGTTTTGTTTTTTATAATATATTAACTAATAAACATATCAACTTTTAGGTCATTTTGTAGAGCTTAAAAAGAGCTACAAAATGATATGAAATTGGGAAAATTTCAGTGAGACATACTTGGGTTGATCCCATATATCTCATTTGCTGTAAGAAATATCAAAATGTGGTCAACCAGCTGAATATTCATCATAAAGTGATAAATATTTTATCAGTGAACGGCTTCTTGATATCTTCTATAGGAAACGAGATATATCGGCTCAAAGTTTAGGTCCTCGGGGGTGCCTCTCCTTCAAATTTAGCCACCTAGGGTTACTGTAAATTGAACGCCTCCTATTTCAAACCGTGGGGAATAAATATATTAACTTATAGGTCATTTTGTAAAGCTTAAAAAGAGTTACAAAATGATATAAAATTGGGAAAATTTCAGTGAGACATACTTGGGTTTTGAGACGTTCAAATAATGAATGTTGCTCGTAGCTCTAGATGTTTTAATCGTTTGTACGCTGTTTCGCGAGACTTCTAGATTTGTAGTTTTTTATATCATTTTGTAGCTCTTTTCAAGCTCTACAAAATACTTTAAAAATCGATCTATTTTAGTTGTCAGAGTTTTAAATAGGAGACGTCTAAAGTACCATCGCTCTAGCTGGCTAACTTCGACTTCGAATGAGAGGGGCGCCTCAACGAGTTGAACTTTGAGTCCATGTATCTCAACTCCTGTAAGAGATATCAAAAACTGGTAAACCAACAAAATGTTTATCACATTATGGTTAATAGTTTGTCTGTTGACCACTTTTAGATATCTTTCCCAGGAAACGAGATATATGGGCTTAAATCTCTTCTTCGCGAATAATAAAAAAACGTTTGTCCCAAAAAAAAATTTATTAACCAAGGAAAATTCGCGACGAAAAAATGAATACAAAATTAATACCCATCGAACTTGAGAATTTTGCCTTGGTCGGTAAAAAGTGTTTTAATAAAGAGTTCTTCTCTTGCCAGATATGTTTTGCGGCCCGTCCTTCCAAATAGTTCTAGGAGTGTTGGTCCGACTTCAGTGAAGCAAAGCTCCTGGAATGTTCCAAAGACTGCAGCCAAAAACATGTTGCAGGAGCCATCTGCCTTCTTTGCTTCACGAATTCGGATATTCAACAAGTGCCCGCTGTCTATGTCCCTTTGATTCGTCACCTCTTTTGGCTCCCGGTGGTCGAACGGGACCACCAGCGAGTTCGAGTGCTTCTTTCCTGAAATTCGATTATTTGGAATCAACTAGAAAAAGATCAATCACTGACCTTTCAGCTTCTTTATTGAAGCACAGAATCCCTTCACATTTTTTGGTGATCATTTGTTGCTCCTTGTGTCTAATACTCTGTTCCTCGAATGCTTGGACGGCTGCTCCTGTAATATTTTTTTGAATTCACTGATCTCAGAGTGATAATTTAGAATTTGCAGACTTCAGAAGTCATCCCGTTCACTACAAAAATTTTCAAAATTTGCTAAATGGCCCGGAGAGCCGAGATATTTGTTCTCCAAAATAGACCAATAAACCATGTAAATTCAACTTTTGCCCCCAGTTCCCCCTCCCTACTTCCCTCTCACAAACACCGTTTCTTAGCCGTCACCATTCACCATTGCAACGTGTGGTCTGGTGGCCGAGTGGCGCGTGCGTTTGTCTGGCAATCTGCTTTTGCGGGTTCGAACCCACCGTCTTTTAAACTTTTTGTTTTTGCAGTTTTTGGTCATTTATCGTTTTTTTTTTTCACTTCTTACGGTGTTTTCATAGTTTTTTGTACAAATAGGAAACTAGCCTGGAATTTTGAAGAATTTCTAATATTTTGAAATTTCGAAATTTTTTCCTGACCAATTGGTCAAAAAACTATGAAAACACCGCAAGAAGTAAAAAAAAAGCGATAAATGACCAAAAACTGCAAAAACAAAAAGTTCAAAAGAAGGTGGGTTCGAACCCGCAAAAGCAGATTGCCAGACAAACGCGCACACCACTCGGCCACCAGACCACACGTTGCAATGGTGAATGGTGACGGCTAAGAAACGGTGTTTGTGAGAGGGAAGTGGGGAGAGGGAACTGGGGGCAAAAGTTGAATTTACATGGTTTATTGGTCTATTTTGGAGAACAAATATCTCGGCTCTCCGAGCCATTTAGCAAATTTTGAAAACTGTTTTGGAACCAGTGAATGACCTTCATTCCGATGAATCCATTGGTATTCCTCGATCGTGAGGTAAGTTCTGACCATCCCCTAGTCAGAGTGATAATTTAGAATTTGCAGACTTCAGAAGTCATCCCCGTTCACTACAGTTATTTTGTGAGAAAAATGTAACTAACTCATAGATAATGCTTCTCGGTATTCCTTCATCTCCTCCACGGTCACCTCCTTTTTGTCCTCTTCTGGAATAGTCTCTCGATTCTCGTCTGGAACTTTCTTCTCATTATCCTCTTTCAGCTGCTGCTGACCTTTCTTTTTTCTTCATTTTCTCCTCTTCGGCTTTCTTTTTCTCTTTCCATTTCTTATTTTCTTCTATTTCAAGTTCCATGGCAAGAAGGTCGTCTTCCGTCACCTTCAGGACATTCTTCAACTTTTTTTGATTTCAAGGTTAAGATGACGATAACGAAGGTGTCGCTGATTTCGATGAAGACAAGGTATCGACGGTGACGGCGTCGATGAAGACAAAAAACTAGCTCAAGAGTCAGAAGAATATATAGAATGTTCTAGAAAGTAGAACTAGAATAGGGATGGTAGAGTTTCCAGAAAAATCAAAGGGAATAGATTTCCGACGTCCATACAAAAAGACGTCTGGGAAAAATATTGAATTAGGGGGAATAGAATGAATACTAAAGTTAGGCACCTGGGGGTATTTATAGGGAGGGGGCGGAGCCTAATTCAATTAGCCAGGTGCCAGGTGGTGTCAGGGAGACAGGTGTGACATAATGGGGGGTAATTAGGGTAATAAAAAGTTTGGAGAGGGTACTTAAAAAGTGGCATTTCTCCCCTTTTCTTACCATTTTTATGACATTAATCTGGTGATTACTGTAGTTTTTCCCAGCAGAAATGCACGTTTTCACATGGATTATTGGAAATAATAAGAGCTTTTTGAAGGGTGCTTGATTGTGGGAATTCGAAATTTGGCATCGAGCTTAGTTTGGGAGCGTCGCGTGTCGGCGTAGCGGTCGACAGCAAGGGGAATATAGATTTGTTGAAAATCGATATTTTTGATTGATCTTAACTTCGGAGTGTAGGTCACGAAGAGCTCTTCTGCAAAAGCGCAGATTGCAAAAGTATCGGATTTGCCCAGATTTCAACCTTTTCTAGAAAAATTGCTCATTGAAAGTTTCCAGATAATTCTCAACATCGAAAATATAGATTTCATATTGAAATTTCTGTATTTTTGTCGAGTCAAGTTTGAGCTCAATTATCTTAACTCCAATGCAAAATATCAAAAATGTGTCAACTGATAAAATATTGATGATATTATGATAAACAATTTATCAGTTGACAATTTTTCTAAATCTTTGACAAGGAACGAGATGAATTGGCTCAAAATTCAAAGTCCGGGGGGCCTCAAATCGCTCCTTTAGATTTTCAAAATTTACATTTTTTAGGAATAGCTTGGTCAGAAAAATTGTAAACATTGAAACAGTGTAATTTTTTTTTCCTGAAAAAATTGTATAAATTTCGGGGATAATTGGTGAGGAAAATTGTTGGAAAATGGCCAACTTTCAATCATGTTGGGCCGATTTGAACGACGTTTGGCTTCAAAAACCGGTTCAAAAATCGATTTTCGTTCATTTTTAGAGTCTGAAAACTATGCTGAAATTTTTTTAAAAACACACTATAACCTCCAATGGATCTGAACACATTTCTCCACATTTCTCCTGGGAAAAACTACAGTAATCACAAAATTACTGTCATAAAGATGGTGTCAGCACCTCTTAAATACCTTTCAAGTACTCCTTCAAAACTTTTTATTACCCTAATCACCCCCAAAATGTCACACCTGTCTCCCTGACACCACCTGGCACCTGGCCAACTGCATTTGACTCCGCCCCCTCCCTATAAATACCCCCAGGTGCCTAACTTTAGTATTCATTCTATTCCTATTGATTTTTTCTGAAAATTCGCTACTTCTATTCTGATCTCTAGAATATTCTATTCTGTTCCAACTTGACCCCCTTGAAGACTTTATCTTTATGAATGAAGGAATCAAAGAGTTCAACAATGCGGTCGAAAAGAGAGATATCAAAGTTGATGAACTTTGTGAAAATATGGGTGAGTTCGAATTGGTATACTGTAGAGCTCAAAAATCCCATGTTTCTAGCCTAAAGTTCTATTAAACTATTTCGAATCATTTTATCCTAAAAAATATGATAGATCATTTTAAGCGGATTTTCGTCAGAGAAATTTTCAGTCACTTTTCACTCAAAAAGATTTTTTTCAATCTGTTTTGAGCCGAGGGAAAATCTATATTTGGACGTATTTTGGCGGTTTCAGTCTTTTTGAAAATTCCTAGTTTTTCAGCTACAAAAATCTGGAAATATCGTAAAACCTCTAATAGAACGACACCCGGATCGTCCACTTTGAGCCTATATATCTCGCTTCTTTTGAAAGATATTAAAAAGTGGTTAACTAGTAAAATGTTTATCAGGATATCAGCAACATTTTACTAGTTAGCCACTTTTTGATATCTTTCACAGAAAATGAGATATATAGGCTCAAAGTGGACGATCCGGGTGTCGTTCTATTAGAGGTTTTACGGTAGCTGAAACACTAGGATCTTTCAAAAAATTCTGTGAACCCAAAGTTTTCAATGTAGGTCTGAGAGCTCCAAACTCTTGAAAATGATCAAAACTGAAAAATATGTTTTGTATGTAGGTATATCTTATTGACCGGTACTGTATTTTTAGGATAAGAAACTTTGAAGAATACTGCCGAAATCATTGGATTGGGGAGTATGATGGCACACTTCTGGGATTCGTGGTTCTTCTTCGGCGAGGAGTTGGCAAGAATGATGGTTCGTTGCAAGCAGCTTTGCATTGAACATTTTTCTAATGAAATACGTCCGGATTTCAGAAAACACGAGAATTGCCGTCGTTATTGTCAAGAATCTCAAGGATCGAGTCCGAACAATCGAAGGAGATTTCTACACTGGACGGGAGAAGGACGAAATTTTGAATTCCATGATTCAAACATTCACTCGGTAACACATATTTTATTTAACACCAGCCTGTTTGCGAGCCTCCGGCGCGAGTTGACCTATTTTTTATTTCGTTCGTCGCTTCGCGGATCACACTTTTTTTGAAAGTCACGTCAAACTACCGTAAAACCTGTATTAGAAGGGCCGCGCTTCTCTATTTTTCCAAGGTACCTCCGGAGGGCCCTTCTATTACAGAGACGCTTCAATTAGAGGGGGCCCTTCTATTTTTCCGGTCATTTTTCCCGTATTTCGTCATCGAAAATTAGACAAATTTTTGTACGAAATTCATGAAAATCTATCAATTTTACCCGAGAAAATTGGAAAATTCCAGAAAATTCAAAAATTCCGAAAATTCGAGAAAATTCAAAATTTCGAGAAAAATGGGAAATTCCAGAAAATCCAGAAAAGTTCAGAAAATACTAAAAATCCAGAAAAGTTCAGAAAATCCAAAAGTTCAGAAAATTCCGAAAATTCGAGAAAATTCGAGAAAATTCCGAAAATTAATTCGAGAAAATTCCGAAAATTCAAGAAAATTCCGAAAATTAATTCGAGAAAATTCGAGAAAATTCGAGAAAATTCGAGAAAATTCGAGAAAATTCGAGAAAATTCGAGAAAATTCAAAAATTCAACAATTCAAAAATTCAAAAATTCAAAAATTCAAAAATTCAAAAATTTAGGGTCAACTTAAAAGGTCCCCTTGTTAGTTTGTCTTGTTTCACTCATCCGATGCGCCAGAATGTTAAAACAATAAGATAATTCCGATTTCAGATCGACGACAACACCTCAGTGCCAACAATGCACACGAGAAGGCGTTGGAGAATGCTAGGAGGCTCCGACAGAAAAAAGAAGAATACAATGCAAATATCCGAAGCCTGACTGATTCGATGGATGGTGAGAGCTGTCCGAAAAAAAGGGAGACTTCGAAGGATTGTATTAGAAAGCAAAAGAAGATCCGTACGAATTGTCTGAAGAAGGTGAAGGAGGCGTTGAAGGTCGAGAAACTCCTTCCTCGTTTTTATCCCCTTCAAGAAAACGAAGTTTGAAAACAACATATCAAAAGTGGAAAGGACTTTCCGAACAACCTAATATATTCGATTTATTCATACTTTTCCAAAACATAAAATTTTTTAATTTTTCATTTTTTATTCATTCTAGTCATTAAAAAACATTGGAATAGAATAGAGTAAATCTTCTGCATTTTCGGTAGCTTCTTTCTCTTGCTTTCTCTCTTCAGGCTTTCTCTTTCCACTGTTTCGAGAACTTTGACTGTTTCGGGATTTTTGGTTTCTTGATTTCCTTCACTTGTGCCTCTCCTCCCACCATCCATGGATCTTTGGAAATGCCCTTCAATGTAGCTCTCGATTTCACAAGAATTTTGCGGATATGAGTTCTGAAAAGTAAATAGAAAATCAAATGTACTATGACTTTAACTTTAGAACGAGTATAAACAAGACTAGGTTCCCGAAAATTCGACTTTTCAAGTGTGCATGCGCCTTTAAACATCTCTTTAAACTCAAAAATCAAAATTCATGAAAACTAGTCTTGTTTATACTCATTTTGAAGCTGAAGACAGGGCGAGCTCAAAAAATTAACCCAAATAAGAATTTAACCAAAATTAACCCAGCTTTGACCAAAACTAATAAAGGATTGCCAGTTAATTCGGACAAAAACTGGCCGAGTTATGACCTAAAATCCAAAATTCACAAACCTTGATATCTCCACCATAAAATCATGGAAAATGAACCGAAATGTAGGATCCTCTCTCCTAAATTTGTTTGTTGATTTGATATTGTTGATTCTAATTCTCTATTTCCGAAGAACATTTGGTAGCTCCTGGGCATTATCAACTTGAAATATGTCTCTGGATCGTATTGCGGAAGTATCACCGGCTGTTTCTCCATCCTTATCTGGACACACGAAATTGGTAATTGAAGAGAGCCTTGACCATAGAATGTGCCTTTTTTTCTGAAATTGAAATACAAATTGGACACTAAAACTTTGAAAACTCAACATTCTCAATTTTTCGTTTCAAGATTATTTTTTCTCCGGCCCGGCCCGGCCCGGCCGGTTCGGCCGGTTCGGCCCGTTCGAATTTAAGAAAAAACAGAAATTATTGAAGAATTATTTGAATTTATTTCTTAACAAGTAGCATAACAATGTAAAAACCGTATAAATGAACAAGGGGAAACAAAGAAATGGAAACCGGGGGGAGAAAATTAAAGCTCATATCAACCAATCCAACAAAAAAGATAGAAAAGTAACATAAAATTAACTAGAAAAATCACTACAATTAGTGAGAGAATCAGTCGAGCCAGTGTGGAAATTTCGTGGCTATTTGCGAACCCAGAACGACCATCTCCACACGCTTGTACAGTAATCTTGTTCTTGTTTTATCTAACAAAAACGACGCAGTGCTGAACGTAGTCTCACACATGGCTTCGCGCGCCTCGTCATATCGGAGCATCGTTGCAAATAAAAATGGCGCGCGTTCAAATAATAATTAATTGCCGGCCGGCCGGGCCGGACCGGGCCCTGGTTTTTTTCCCTCGGGCCGGCCAGCCCGTCAGATTGCAACCCTGCTAGTGGCGATAAATGGGTAATGTATGATTACTATAAACAACAATTCAAGTGGGTTGACAAAGGCACTCAACCACCAGACGTCCCGAAACGTGAAATTAACGTTAAAAATGGGATGTTTTCGGCATGGATGTCTACCAAGGAGTAGAGTATTGAGAGCTGCCAGATAATGGTGTCACTTTTATGACCGATACCTATTTTTGTCAGGTGACATAACTCAGACTCCATGTGGATCTCCATTGGAGAGAAACACAAAGGTTTATTTTCAAAATCGAAATTCGCAACCTCATGCGGGAAGGAAAACGAAGACCGATCTCACTGGATACGGCTAAACGGTTCTGTCTTATCTACAGTATAGTCCAAACCTTGTACTGTCTGACTACCCCCTATCCAGCCATTTCTACCGACATCTTGATTGAAAAAAATTCACTTCAAAGCATGATGTCAAAAATGGGTTGACCTGATTTTCAATGCGCTGTGACCGGAGTTCTGGAAGAAAGGCATCCACAATTTGGTGGGACGTTGGCAGATAGTCACTGATAACAATGGTCATTATCTTCGATTTATCTGACATCGTTTTGACCTTTTTTTATATCGAATGAATCTGACGCTAAAAATGGAAAGGACTTTCCGAACAACCTAATAGAAGTTTCATGAATTTCGAATATTTAGTTTAAAGGCGCATGGACCTTCGAAAAGTCGAATTTCGTGGAACCTAGACTTGTTTATATTTATTTTAAAGTTCTTAACAAGGCTGGATGTGGATGTTAGTATACTGTAGGTAGGATTGCTGCATTATTGTAATTGGAAGTTTTAATGATGCCGCTCTGTGTAGTTCCTGGAATACTGTAGTGTCTCTTAGAAATCCATTGGTTACGGTGGCTTCTGGTGGGGGTTCTGGTTGTTCAAAGATCGCTGTAGCTTGTGGTCATGGGTGTCCTGCTGATCCTTGAAGACGGTGAGGTGATTGCATTCTGGAACAATTTGAAATCATTCTCAGACATTTTGAGTCAATTTTAGGTATTCTAATTTTTCGTGCTTTTTCCGGCCAATTTTGAAATTTTCGAAATTTTTTCTCAAACCAAATGATCTCACCTGTACTGTGCGGACCCGAGACTCTTGAAACCAACAGCAATTACATGATACTGAGCGACTCTGGAGTCATGACGAGCAAAATCCAAAACACTGATGGCTTTGAAAGCTGCTGCAATTTTTCTGGTGGTGATCCGGCGGCTTCAGAAGACGACGAAGACCCTGGTGGAACTCGCTGGATGGATATAGCTCACTGTAGCTCGTGGTCGTGGTGATCGTAGGTAACGTGGCGGCTGTATTCTGAAGAAATTTCATATTATTTTCAACAATTTTCAGCCAATTTTAGGTTTTTCAGTTTTCTTCCCCCTTTCCGGTCGGTGTTCAACATTCAAAACGATTTTATGACAAGAAGCCCAAAATCTCACCTAAACTGTGCGGGTCTCAAGCTCAAAATGCCGCCCACATTGGCTGATTCCCGACCAACAGCGATGGCGCAATGCGGAGTTTTTTGAAGTGAATGTCCGCCAGCCGGTGATCCATGAGGCGATTGTGGTAGTCCAAGCATTCGAGATGATTCCGCAGAAGTTGATGATTGAACCTGGTAATGCAGCACCATATAGAAATTCCCACAAAAAGCTTCCGCCTTCTTGTTTCGTCAGTATTTTGACCAGAACCTTACATTGCGAAATCTGTTCATCTCAATCGTGTGAGCTATAGGAGTCCTGTATCATATACATTCTTCGACTTCGAAAGGTATTTCTGATGGTGTTCTGGCTGACGAGGTTTCTACCCCAGAGAGCTGTATTCCCCATTGTCTTCATCTTCTCTACATGAGTAATTAGATGGAGATCTTGCACTTTTCTTGTCTGGTCGGTTTTCAGTCGCCCACTATTCATAGTACAATTGCCTGAAAACAGATTTTCAGCATTTTTCATGCGCTTTCGGGAAACTTTGTTTGATCCAAAAGGTGACTTACAGTATCATAGACCTTCTTATCGTTTTTGCCGGGTGTGGGAGGAATCCTGTTCTGCGGATACCAACTTTTCGGAGACCACCGATTCCGATGTTTTGTAGTTTTGTAGTCGGGCATATCTCACATTTCTTCTTGGGACAATTTTTAACCTCATTCGGTTTCTTGTCCACTGGCATCCCCTTCTGAAACAGTGGTATGGTCTTGCGATCTTGATTTGGAATAGAAGCCGCTCTGGATCGTCATTCAACTTGGTTCGAATCTTCTTTCTCTGTCTATCAGTCTTCATTTTTATGGCAATTATCTTCTGGTTTGAAAGAGTCATAATGTCGAATCCATCCATACAGAGGTCTGGGATCGTCAAGTGACTCGGATTCCAAAATTATTGTCGGTGACCACATCAGTCGAAGGGCAACTGAAATATTGAGAATTTGGTTTTGAGCTGATACATGACGATATATGAAATTTTTTATTGGGAAAACGGAATTTTTATTCTTTTATTGTGCTCAATTGAAAAATATTTGGGTTTAATATCGATTTTTCTCCCTCAAATTTAAAAAACTCACAGAAAATCTGCGGAAACAGTAGCACTGGCCTTGAAAAACAAGATTTGAAAGTGTCTGGTTGCTGAGACCGGTATTTGAAGCTATCTGAAATATGGAATGTTTAGTTTTCAGGGGAAAAACGTTTTGGATTGAAAAAATAATGCGAATTGACTATGCGCACGAGAACTGCGTCATGCACACAGCAAACGCGTCAAAGGGGGGGGGGGTGGTTGGAGCGGTCAGTTTGTAACGAGGACGCGTTCGTTGGTATAGTGGGAGGATGCCCCTCAACACTAGTGCATAAACCCGGGTCACCAGAGACAGCAGATCGGCCTTCATTGTACAGACCATAACCAAACTGATGTGCGCGCGCATATCGAAAAGAAGAGAGTCGAGATGGTGAAAAAGAAAAGGTTAAAGTGACGTCAGAAGAAAATACACGTACTGGCAAGAGATCTGGAGGAATGGATAATTGTCAGAATGTGCAGTTTTTTGAAACTTGCTGTAAAGTCGCTCTACTGGACAAACACAAAAGTGGCGGACCATTTGCGTTGACCCATTTGAAAAAGTGGCGGACCATTTGCGTTGACCCATTTGAAAAAGTGGCGGACCATTTGCGTTGACCCATTTGCGAGTGAAAGATCTCTGGAAAGTAAAAAATTTTTAAAGGTTCAATTTTTGGTTAAGACCATAACTTGGCCAAATTTTGTCCAAATTCAATTTCAATTAATTTTTTTCAATTTGGCTTGTTGAGAGCTTCAAAATGAGTATAAACAAAACTAGGTTTCGTGATTTTGATTTTTGAGTTTAAAGGCGCATGGACCCTTGAAAAATCGAAATTCACGGAACCTGGCCGTGTTTATCCTCATTTTGAAGCTAATGACAAACCAAACTGAAATATTTAGTCAAAATATAAATTGAACTAAGGTTGGCCGAGTTATGACCCAAAAATCAAAAATTCACACAAACCTTCCCGTCGAATTCGAAATCTCCGACATGAAATTATGGGAAATGAACCGAAATGTAGGATCCTCTCTCTTAAATCCAGTTGTTGATTTGACATTGTTGATTCTAATTCTCTATTTCCGAAGAACATTTGGTAGCTCCTGGGCATTATCAACTTGAAATATGTCTCTGAATCGTATTGCGGAAGTATCACCGGCTGTTTCTCCATCCTTATCTGGACACACGAAATTGGTAATTGAAGAGAGCCTTGACCATAGAATGTGCCTCCTCAGCTTGTTAAGAGCTTCAAAATGAGTATACACAAGACTAGGTTTTGTGAAGTTTGATTTTTGGGTTCAAAGGCGCATGGCACCCTCGAAAAATCGAATTTTATGGAACCAAGGCGTGTTTATACTTATTTTGAAGCTCATAACAAGCCAAACTCAAAAAATAATTCACTTCAAAATTAACCTAAAATTAACCACGTTATGGCCTAAACCATTTTCAATGCCAAAATTCGAAATTTTTCAAACTATGTCTTGTTTATACTCATTTTGAAGCTCTTAACAAGCTGAGCATGGATCTGAATATGAAAACTGAATAAAAGTAACCTGACTCACCTTTCACAAACAAATAAAGTACACATCTAGCGCTCAAGAAGCAGTGACTTTTTTGAAAATGTTCAGAAATTTTGGGATCCAAAAAGTTAGGGTCCAAAATACAGGACGAATAGAATAGAATCAGAAAAATCAAATAGGAATACCTTTCCGACGTCCATGCAGAAGGTCGTCTGGAAACATAGAAATAGTGGGTACCAAGCGGTATATATACCCCTGGGGGAGGGGGGCGGAGCCTAAAGGGTACAACCAGGTGGGGCGGGCCGTCTTCACCTATTCAGTGTCTTTTATTGTTTTATTACACTGTGATCTTGAAAACTTCAAGAAGATGATATTTCCCAGGAGAAATGTCCATATTTTGACGAGGTTCAGGAGGATATTGGGTGGGAATACACGACCTAAGGGGGCCCTAGTCTTGTTTATACTCATTTTGAAACTTTTAACAAGCTTATCAGGAATCTGAATAGAAAACTCAACAATTTTTGAGTTTTCAAAAGTTGTATGGACCACACAAAAAAAGACAGAAAAAAAACTCCAGAAAAACCTGAAAATAAGAGAAATCCGCAACTACAAGATTACTATCAAAAAGATCGTAACTACTAACCCACAAAGAGGAAAGTTTGAAAAAAAATTCGTCTTAAACTTACGCCACCGGCATAGTCTTCCACTTCTTCCGCGGGCCTATAAATACCCCCAGGTACCTAAAATTAGAATTAATTGTATCCCATTTCATCCCCTCTCTCCCCTAAACCGCCAACCTCGAGGTTATATATCTCGGCTACTGTAAAAGATATCAAAAAGAGGTCAACTAACAAAATATTGGTGATATTATGATAAACATTTTGTCGGTTGAAAACTTTTTGTTATCTTTTACAAGAGCCGAGATATATGGGTTCAAAATTGGTGGTTTGGGTATTCCCAGACGACCTTCTGTATGGACCATACTTGCGGACGGGCCCTGTCATAGTTTCTTTTAGGATTGATATTTTTTGACCAACTAAGTTAGGTATGGTAGAACTCGACGAGCACTACAAAATGATAGTATTTGAGACACTGTATCATATTTGTGAACAAAGTTACAAGCCAAAAAGCTGCAAATGCGGGCCGGGCCGGATGTAGTCTGTAACTTTGTTCACAAACATGATACAGTGTTTTAAATATTATAATTTTGTAGTGCTCGTCGAGTTCTACCATATCTAATTTAGTTGGTCAAAAAATATCAATCCTAAAAGAAACTATGACAGGGCCCGTCCGCAAGTATGGTATGGACGTCGGAAATTCATTCGTTTTGATTTTCCTGAAAAATATATTACTCCAATTATCAGGTCAGCCATCACAGGTTGCGGATGTTGCCAAATGAAACAAGGAAAGGTGGCACTTCTAAAAATAGAGTGAGTTTCATCCATTTTTTAAATACAAGCGCGCCAAAAAATCTTAGTATTCGAAAGAGAAACCGAGGTACAAACCAGAGATGTAATCATCACACAAAACGTTCCACATCGACAATGCGTATGGAACTACATACTCCAAAAGCCAAGGAACGACGGTCGACAACGTAATTCTGGAGACGAGTGAGAAGATGCCTATCCCAAATTTTCACTCCGATTCCCCATTTCTTCAAATCGTTTCCTATTTATCCTTCGAATAAAAATGTTTTGCCGCATCGTCTTTTTTTTGAAATTCGAAGAGGAGGAACGTCTTAATCGTTCATTTTCGAAAATATACGCTATGGCGGAAGGGTGATCCAGGTATGACCATGCGCCTTTAAATTTAAGGGTCCCAAAAAATTACGCCGACTCTCGACGCATCAGAACTTGGCTCTGTGCCAAATTTCAAATCGAGTTTCCCACCATCCTTCCTCATTCCCACAATCAAAACCTTTTTTTTTACCTCTAATGACCCTATATATCTCATTCCAACAAACACCCTTTATAATTTTTCACAGGATTACTGTCATTAAAAAATGTTATTAGAGGGAAATGTCACATCTTCAGTACCTAGTAGATATCTGGTGGCTTATTTACCCCTGGAGCTACACCTGAGGGATCCAACCAGGTGCGATAGTGCCGTCATTTAGATTCACTGTATTAAAGGAGGCGAGACAGCAAAAATTTTGGGGGACAGTTTGGGGGACGAAATCGCGCCGCGCTTATGTAGGTCATCAGTCGTCAGCCGTGTTTGCGCCCCCGTAGCTCAGCCGGTAGCGGCGCTGTACCCCTGAGCTGCCTGTCATGAGTTCAGCCCCTCATGGGGGTTCTCTATGCAAAATATCAGGGAAACTTTTTTTGGTGTCTGGCCTCTTTTAAGCTTTTCCCAGGATCAATTTCAACAAGGTAGAGGAGAGAAAATAGGAGGTAATTGAGGTAAAACTCAAAACACACCTAGATATCAATTTGATGAAAAATGAACATTATATTTTGATTTGGCTAGTGGAAAGCTTTAAAATGAGTATATACAAGACTAGGTTCCGTAGAATTCGATTTTTCCAGGGTCCATGCGCCTTTAAAATCAAAAAATCAAAATTTATGAAACCTAGTTTTGTTTATACTTATTTTGAAGCTCAAAACAAGACAAGAATGAATGTGAACAGGAAAAGTGAGGCGTTTTGTGTTTTCAAAATTGTCGGGTCCAAACAAATTTTCCATTGAGTTTTGTTTCGACCATAACTCGGCCAATTTCAGTTCAAATTCAACTGCAAAACGTTTTTTGAATTTGCCTTGTTAAGAGCTTTAAAATGAGTATAAACACGACTAGGTCCTGCAAAGTTTTGATTTTCCTAGGGACAATGCGCCTTTAAACTCAAAAATCAAAGTTACGAAACCTAGTCTTGTTTATACTCATTTTGAAGCTCTTGGCCTGCCAAATTAGAATATAATGTTGATTTTTAATTAAATTGCTAGCGAAGCGCGTTACAGTTTAAAAAAACAGTAAGAAAAACAGTGTGTATACGGTAGTTTTATCTCAATGACCTCCTATTTTTCCTCCTGAACCATGTCAAAATATGGACATTCCTCCAGGGAAAAATTATCTTTATTTTCTTTATTGGGGTCATCAAGATTACTGTAATAAAATAATCTCTAGCATCATGTGGGGTGAAGACAGCCCACCCCACCTGGTTGTACCCTTTAGGCTCCGCCCCCCTCCCCCAAGGGTATATATACCGCTTGGTACCCACTATTTCTATGTTTCCAGACGACCTTCTGCATGGACGTCGGAAAGGTATTCCTATTTGATTTTTCTGATTCTATTCTATTCTTCCTGTATTTTGGACCCTAACTTTTTGGATCCCAAAATTTAAAGTCTCTGAAATTTTGGTTTTTGAAAGGTCACTGCTTCTTGAGCGCTAGATGTGTTCTTTATTTGTTTGTGAAAGGTGAGTCAGGTTACTTTTATTCAGTTTTCATATTCAGATTAATGCTCAGCTTGTTATGAGCTTCAAAATGAGTATAAACAACCAGGGTTGCAACCGGCCGGGCCGAGATTATTTTTTCTCCGGCCCGGCCGGTTCGGCCCAAAAAACGAAAAGTGCTGGTGAGTACAGTCAGTATTCGAATCTTTTTCTTTTCCAATACTCCTCAACCGATTCGTTCGTTGAAGGATCGTAGTACTCGGAGAGATATCTTGAGATTTCCGAAGAAGACGAGTTCAAATATTAATTAATTGCGGGCCTGGTTTTTTTTCCCTAACCCATGTTATGAAAAATTTCGAATTTTGGCATTGAAAATGGTTTAGGCCATAACGTGGTTAATTTTAGGTTAATTTTGAAGAATTGTTTTTTGAGTTTGGCTTGTTATGAGCTTCAAAATAAGTATAAACACGCCTTGGTTCCATAAAATTCGATTTTTCGAGGGTCCATGCGCCTTTGAACCCAAAAATCAAACTTCACAAAACCTAGTATTTTTTCCGGATTTCCAGAAATGGACAAATGGAAACAAGGAGAAGCCGTTCAATCATTCCGACTACATGAGTTTCCGCGATCCGAGGCCGACAACTGTCATAATTCCCTTCTTTGAAGCGGATGGACAGTTTGTCCTCTTGGCGATGTCAAGATCGAAAGGACGAGTAATTACAGCCCAAATCGACTCGTCCTTCATTAAGAAGAAGCTGGAACCAAAGAAGATTGAAGAATTGGCTGAAGGACTATTCCTGGATTCAAGAAGAAAAAAAACATTTTTCCATTTTTGCCAATCGACCCAAATACAAAAGCAGTCATCTGTGTTGGATTCGGCCGCTCTTGGAATCAGAAATGTGGAAATTTTTCTCGAAACGCCAATTTTCTTCAAAAATTTCGAAAAGTTCCGGCCAAAGCGCCTCGACAACCTTCAAGATGGGATCGCAACAATTGTCTCCAATATCAGAGGACGATTGGCCAGAGATCTGGAAGAGTTCAGTCTTGAGATGGAAGATGCTCCAAGAAACGGACGTATATCGAATCTCGTAAGTGAGCAATCTTCTCAAGTCTCAAGCCTGAACCAACCAGCAAACTGTGCCCGTCGTTATTTGAAAAAGAGTACCAAGTTTTCGGTAAAATTGGATTCAATTGATGAAGCGGAAGAGGAAGCTGTGGAAATAATCACCCGGCCACAATTGTTAGGAGGAAAAGGAAATACAGAAAATTCGAAAGAAAAGGACTCGGCCACTTCAGAATTTATTCAGATCAACAACACAATTAAGGAATGGGTAACCTAGAAACGGATTATAATGAGGCAAAAGATTAATTGGATAGTTATATGTCCATTATATGTTTAGACGATATTACGGTGAATAAATATGTTATTTTCCCTATATTTTACTTGTTTCTGAACTCAAAATTTGTAGAAAACTGGAAATTGGGTGTTCTCAGTCTAGCTGAATAAGGTTACAGCATTATATATTATCCCTGATCCTCATAGACATCTAAATACGCCCATAATCTGTTCAGTTTTCGTTCAATTTTGAATTAAATCAATTTTTTGAGCTAGGCGTGTTTTAAGCTTTAAAATGAGTATAACCATGACTAGGTTCCTGTAAATTTCGATTTTTAGAGGGTCCATGCGCCTTTAAACATCCCTTTAAACTCAAAAATCAAAATTGACAAAACTTAGTCGTGTTTATGCTCATTTTGAAGCTCTTTACAAGTTGAGCATGAATCTGAATAGAAAAAGTAAGAATTTTGAGTTTTCAAAGTTCTAGTGCCCATTTTTTTTATTTCAGAAAAATCCGTCTTTCAAACACTCGTCACATCTTCTTTTCTGTACAAAAAGGGGTAACAAAATCTAGCTGTCATGAGAAGACTCATCAAGTGTTCGCACAATCTCTCAGTGGAGAAGAAGACTGTCTAATTAATACGATTGACCGGGCATGGGTGTACTGAAAACTAATTGCCCGCGGTATGTCCGGGGTATCAGGTTCCTGTTATAAAATAGAAGAAAATCAACAAGAAATGTAACAAAATCGGTTTATTATGAACAAGTTAGAAAGAAACAACAAATAAAATCTTAGAATTTAAGCAAACTCACTTAAAATTCTTAAAAGAGTCTCTAGAACACCCACGAGCCAAATCCAAGCTCGCAATCACTCAAAACTAAATTTAAACTGTGCGCGCGCCGAGCGGGATAGCGGAGTGTCGTTGCGTGGTTAGAGGGAACCTTTAGAAGGGGTTGGAGGGTAGATGCCCCACGCAACTTCCCCCTCCTCTAGAAATCCGGACCCCTGACCGGATAAAGGTATGACCCTCGCCACGACTCACATTCTTCTCCGACCCTTACACTCTTTGCTAACGCACCTCACCTACTCACACTCACAACATTACAATAAAATAGAAGGTCGCCTGGAAAAATATTGGGGAAGGGATGGAATGAATACAAATGCTAGGTATTTATAGGGGCAGACTGAGGGGGCGGAGCCAAGCGCAGGTGGTGTCTGTGGGTAAGGTGTAACATCTGTCGCAAAGGGGTGTATAACACACATGCAACCAATCAAGATACAAATCGAGGAGAAGAGAAAGGTGGGAGGACACGAGATGTAACAGAGGGCAAAGGAGCAATTGCTGGTCAAATTCTATGTGTGTGTGTGTGTGTGTGTGTGTGTGTGTGTGTGTGTGTGTGTGTGTGTGTGTGTGTGTGTGTGTGTGTGTGTGTGTGTGTGTGTGTGTGTGTGTGTGTGTGTGTGTGTGTGTGTGTGTGTGTGTGTGTGTGTGTGTGTGTGTCTTTGGAAGTAATTACAAATTTAAAGAGTGTGTTATAAGTGGTGTACGGTAAAATTTTGGATTCCCATAAAAATTAGAAAAAAAAACCAAAAAATGCCTTCATTGAGAAATACGCAACAAAAACGCGAAGTGGGACCGAACGTAGTTTGGACCATAACTTTTTCAGTATTGATTCTTTTAATTTGAAAAAATTTGAGAATTTTGATTGTTTAGAGCTTCAAAATGAGTATAAACACGACCTATTTTGGAAGATTTTGATTTTCGGTCCAAAACTGGTTTATGTCATAACTTGGTCAATTTAGTCCAAACTCGAATAAAATACGTTTTTCGAGTTTACCTTATTGAGAGCTTCAAAATGAGTATAAACAAGACTAGGTTCCGTAAATTTTGATTTTTCGATGGTCCATGCTCCTTTAAACATCCTTTTAAGCTCAAAAATCAAACATCTCGAAACCTAGTCGTGTTTATACTTATTTTGAAGCTCTTAACAGGCTTAATATGAATCTGATAAGAAAAGTTGAGAATTTTGAGTTTTTAAAGATTTATTTTGAAAGAGTTTCATAAATGTCTACAATTACCATTTAAAAAGTTACATATGAGTACAAAGAGTTACGCGAAAAATTGTAAATTTCAAGTGCTCTTCTTCGAAGAGCCTTTTAGACTGCGGTTTCGTTGATCGTCCCTTCAAACTGTCTTACACTCGTATTGCCTAAAAATTAGTCAATAGAACCTTATCTTGCTAGAGGATCACTCACTATGCTTGTACTCTTGGATCGCAGCAATTGCAACAAAATAAAGAAGAGAACGACGACGACAGCTATCATACAAAACATTTCGTCCTCGGTCTTTTCCATATCGAGAGTTCCTTTGGCTGGAGAAGATCCTTCGAGCGGAATAATCATCCGGGTTGCATCGGTGGACCCTCCATCGCACCTTGGACGATCTCGAAGTTGGTTGCGTTGAAAACAAAGAACGCCAAGGATCCGGGTGTCGTTGAGAATTCAGTTTTGCCGTTTTTCTTCCAGTGGAGAGTTCTGTAAAACGCGAATGTCTCAAAAAAGTTTTTTTTTTCTCTGTGAGTCACTGGGATATAGTACCGTAAACCTCCTTAATAGA
>NC_013489.2:13264232-13279335 GCF_000004555.2 Caenorhabditis briggsae | reverse complement strand
TGATAAACATTTTACTAGTTAACCACTTTTTGATATCTTTCAAAAGAAGTGAGATATATAGGCTCAAAGTGGACGATCCGGGTGTCGTTCTATTAGAGGTTTTACGGTAATTTAAAGTTTCCTAGTGTAAGAAACACCCCTGCTTAAACACTAACCTTTGATTTCCTGGCCTTGAGCTCGAAGGAATAAGAGTATAGGATAGATAGAATTAGAATTCCTAGAAAAATCGATAGAAATAGATTTCCGACGTCCATACAGAAAGACGTCTGGAAAAATATTAGAAGGATATTTTTGGATAGAATGAATACTAGTGCTAGGTACTTGGGAGTATTTATAGGCTCCCTCCAGGGGTAAGGGAGAGGAGGCGGAGCCTAATTCAAGTGGACTGGTGCCAGGTGGTGCCAGGGAGACAGGTGTTACATTATGTTGTAATAAAAACTTCAAAGAGTGGCACTTGAGAGGTACTTAAGAGGTGACATTTTCCTTTAGTATCATTTTCATAGTTTTTTTTATGAGTCTTATGATTACTGTAGTTTTTCCCAGGAGAAATGACCAATTTCACGAGGGTCATTATAGCGAATGTTAGAGGTGTACGGTGAAATTTTTTAATTATCAAATTTTCTGCAGAAATCTATTTGGATTCCCATAAAAAAAATTTTTTTTCATCAAAAAATACCTTCAGAAATACGCAACAAAAACGCGAAGTGGAACCGAACGTAGTTTGGACCATAACTTTGTCAGTATTGATTCTTTTAATTTGAAAATTAATTTTTTGAATTTTGATTGTTCAGAGCTTCAAAATGAGTATAAACACGACCTATTTTGGAAGATTTTGATTTTCGGTCCAAAACAGGTTTATGTCATAACTTGGTCAATTTTAGTCCAAACTCGAATAAAATACGTTTTTCGAGTTTACCTTATTGAGAGCTTCAAAATGAGTATAAACAAGATTAGGTTCCGCAAAATTCGATTTTTCCATGGTCCATGCGCGCCTTTAAACTCAAAAATCCAAGTTTATGAAACCTAGTGTTGTTTATACTCATTTTAAAGCTCTTAACAAGCTGAACACAAATCTGAACAAGGAATTAAGACTTTTCCGCTTTCAAGTTTTATTTTCAAAAAAAAAACAAGTTTGCAATTACTCCCGGTTCCCGAAAATTCGGGAACTTTTCAATTTATTCCAAGAAATTGGATAAAAATCCGGCAGCCTCATTTCCGCGAAAAATTGATCGGGCGCCTCTTTGGGGTCTCTGAAAATTGGGGAAAAATTCAAATTCCCGCCAAATCAGCAGAAAATAGAAAAAGTCCAATAGAGCACACTTACCGATAGTAAACCTCTGAATTCTCCTTTGCCAAATACGCCAACCACCAGCCGAAGGAGCTGGTGGGCGCTGTTAATAGAAAAATGTCACAGAAATTTCTAGAAACTGCCATGTCATCTATTTCAGACAATCCGAGAGTGAGAAGGACCTGAAAATTGTCATTTTTGAATTTGAATTGGGCGCCAAAACATTAATTTTAGGAGTCAGAATTGAATTGCTACACTTTTTTGAATTTGTCTTGTTACAAGCTTCAAAATGAGTATAAACATGACCAGGTTTCGCGAATTTCGATTTTTCGAGGGTCCATGCGCCTTTAAACCCAAAAATCGAAATTTACGAAACCTAGGCTTGTTTATACTCATTTTAAAGCTCTTAACAAGCTAGACATGAATCTGAAAAGAAAAATTGAGGATTTTAAGTTTTCAAAGTTTTAGGACCCCAACAAATTTTCAATCAAATTTTGATTTCGGTCATAACTCGGTCAATTTTAGTCCAAATCAAGTTCTAATACATTCTTTGAACTTTTTTTTTATTGAGCTTCAAAATGAGTATAAACATGTCTAGGTTCCGTAAAATTCGATTTTTCCGAGGGTCCATGCGCCTTTAAGCTCGAAAATCAAACTTCACAAAACCTAGTCTTGTTTATACTCATTTTAAAGCTCTTAACAAGCTGAAAGTAAATCTGACGGGAAAAAACAATGCAATTTGAGTTTTCCAAGTTTTATGACCCAAAGAAATTTCGAGCCATGTTTTCGTTTTGAGCATAACTCGGTCAATTTGTGTCCAATTTCAATTCGAAATAACTTTCTGAGTTTGACTTGTTTAGGGCTTTAAAATGAATATAATCATGGCTATGTTCCGAGAAATTCCATTTTTCGGGGGTCCAGGCGCCTTTAAACCATAAATCTCAAAGTGGGCGGAGCCTAGTCGTGTTTATACTCATTTTGAAGCTCTTAACAAGCTGAGTTCAATTCTAAATAGAAAAATAAAAAATTTTGACTTTTTAAAGTTTTAGGGCCCAAAAACCAAAAATTGTCTAAAAATTTTTTTGATCGAAAATCTCAAATTTTTCAATTTTATCTGCTTTTTTTGTTTTTAACCGCCTTCTTTCATATGTTCATTACTGTACCGTATAATCCGGAGAATCTTCCGGAATAATTGACTCATTAAACCTGTTGAAATAGTTGGACTTGCCAATTTTGTCTGAAAATTAAAACTTTTTCCAATTTTTTCAAAATTTTTTGTCCAATAGAGCAAACTTGAAACATACCATTAAACAAATCCTGCACCCATAGTGGATCATTACCCATCACAGCTACAGTAATCCGTTTTCCAGTGTCATTATCTGTAAAAAAGGGGGCGTGGCCTAGTAAGTGGGCGGAGCTTATACATTTTCTCACCAAATAATCTGTAGCGGCACGTGTGAAAACTGGGTCTGAAGGCTTTGAAAGTATAGATGCATCAATTTTTGAATTTTTTGTGTGAACACAAATTCTGAATTTTTCAAATTTTGGCGGGAAATTTTTTTTTGAAAAATTACAAAAAATCGCTTTTGAACTCTTCTGAAATGAGTAATTCCGCTCGAATCGCACTTTCTGGGGGTGGAGTCAAAGACAAACGAATTTCAGATTGATAATCGTTAAAATATTTGAAACTCTAAAAAAATTGGATTTTTAAAAATTTTTTGAATTTTTTTTTTCAAAAAAAATTGGAAAATTGGAACCCAAAGTGGTTTAGGTCATAACTCGGACAGTTTTGGTCCGAACTGAATTCTGATGAATCTTTTGAACTTGGCTTGATTTTAGCTTCAAGATGAATATAAACAAGGCTAGGTTTTGTGAAATTCGATTTTTCGAGGTCCATGCGCCTTTAAACGGAAAATTTCAAAGTTGTCGGAGCCTAGTCGTGTTTATACTCATTTTGAAGCTCTCAACAAGCCAATCATATATCTGAACAGAAAAATCAATAATTTCGAGTTTTCAATGTTTTAGAGCTCGAATAAGTTTTCAGTCAAATTATGGTTTTGACCATAACTGGGTCAATTTTTGTCCAATTTTCATTCTAATCATTTTTTTTGAGTTTGGCTTGTTTAGAGCTTCAAAATGAGTATAAACAAGACTAGGTTCCAGAAATTTCAATTTTCCGAGGGTCCATATACCCTTAAACGGAAAATTTCAAAGTGAGCGGAGCCTAGTCGTGTTTATACTCATTTTAAAGCTCTCAACAAGACAATCAAGAATCTGAGTAAAAAAGTTAAGAATTTTGATTTTTTAAAACGGCAGGGACCAAAAAAGAATAAAATTACCTGAAAATAGACGCCATTAAGCATCAAATGTTGTTGATCGATAGAATTCAAATTTCGCGGGTCCTCAAATTTACAACAAAAACGAATATTGAGATTTACAGATACAGCGGCAGATTCCTGAAATGTATTTGAAATTTTTGAAAATTTAAAAAAAATTTAATTTTTTGATATTTCAGAATTTTCGAATTTTCGAATTTTCGAATTTTAAATTACCTCTAAATCGCTAATTTCAAATTTGGCGCCAAAAACTGGAAAATACTGTGACACTTCTCGAACTACAGTATCCCAAACTCCGCCCACTCTTTGTATTTTTGGCGCTCTGCCAAGTTGCTGAGCAATGCCAAAAAGTGATGATAGCTCGAATAGAATTTGACCCAAGCCCCGCCCATTTTTCACAGTGAACAGTTGAATTTGTAGGGTTTTTCGAGTGTCTGGAGGTGGAAATTCCATTCGAAATGGTCCAGGGAGTTCAGGAGGGAAGGGTGCATTTTTTAGATCCTGAAAATAACTGAAATTTAGCTAAAAATGGTCCAAATGAAGAAATTTTTGATTTCTAAAATCGTTCTGATTTTCTTGAAAAACTGAATAAAAATCAATAAAATTTAAATTTTCGAATTCAGCTTGTTAAGAGCTTCAAAATGAGTATAAACATGCCTAGGTTCTGTGAATTTCGATTTCTCCGAGGGTCCATGCGCCTTTAATCTATAAATCTCAAAGTAGTCGTGTTTATACTCATTTTAAAGCTCTAAACAAATCAAACATGAATCTGAAAAAAAAATGTAAAAATTGCGAGTTTTGAAAGCTTTAGGACTCAAATAAATTTTCGATCGAAATTTGTTTTGGGTCATAACTCAGTCAATTTCAGTTCAAACCTGATGAAAGTAAACTTGTTGACTTTGTTTCAAGATGTGCTTTAAAATGAGTATAAACAAGACTAGGTTCCATGAAATTCGATTTTTCGATGGTCCATGCGCCTTTAAATTGAAAAATCAAAATTTAAGAAACCTAGGCGTGTTTATACTCATTTTGAAGCTCTCAACAAGCCAAACATGATTCTGAACAGAAATTTTAAACATTTCCAATTTTTTTAAAATTTTGGGACCCAAATACTCACCTGAATTCTAAATCCATTCAACATAACATCTGGAATCTCGGGAAGTTTTGAATTTTCAGGTTTTTCCTCTAGATTTTCAGATTTTTCACATTTGTACAAATTATTTCTGGACACCACTAAGAAGAGGAAAATTGCGGAACCTAGAAAAAATGTTTAAAGCCAAAGTCCTGAAATTCTAGACTTACAAAATATGAAAATAAGCCAAAAATTGGTTCTAGATGAGTTCCTCATTTATTATTTGGGACAAAAATTGTATAAAAATACCAAATTCAACAAAATTTGACACACTTTTGCCATATTTTTTGTGTACACAGCTGTATTTGTTAGGGGATGAATGGAAGGATCAGCAATTTCGCTCTATTGACAACTCGGATTACTGTAGCTTAAAGATTTTGAGTTTTCAAACTTGAACATTGAAGTTTAACTCAAAAAAGGTGTAAAAATGAGTATAAACTAGCCCGGTTTTAAAGATTTTGATTTTTGGCCCATAACTGGTTTGGGCCATAACTCGGCCAGTTTGGGTCTAAACTACATTTTAATACATTTTTTTGAATTTGTCTCGGTCTGAGCTTCAAAACGAGTATAAACAAGCCTATGTTCCTTGAATTTCAATTTTTCGAGGGGGCCATGCACCTTTAAACCATAAATCTCAAAGTGGGCGGAGCCTAGTCGTGTTTATACTCATTTTGAAGCTCTTAACAAGCTGAGTTCAATTCTAAATAGAAAAATAAAAAATTTTGACTTTTTAAAGTTTTAGGGCCCAAAAACCAAAAATTGTCTAAAAATTTTATTGATCGAAAATCTCAAATTTTTCAATTTTATCTGCTTTTTTTGTTTTTAACCGGCTTCTTTCATATGTTCATTACTTTTCCAGTTATTTTGTATAATAAAAAGTTCTCTACTAGGGGTTACTGTAGATTTTTCTCTGCAAACCGAAACCCATATAATCCCATAACTATCGGTTATAAAATGTACTTTTTATGAGATATACGTATGTATAGTAATCCGCATAACAAGAGATAGAGAAATAGAGAAAAATGAGACATAAAAGGATAAAGGGGCAATAGCCAAGGTAAATATACACAGAAGTATATATTTGTGTTCGTTGTAGTTTCCTTTTTTGTTTTATTTTTTGGCTACTTACTTTTCCAGTTTTGCTCAAAACTATCTGAAACCTAATTTTTTAGTTATGGCTGGTTTAGAGCTTCAAAATGAATATAAACACGACTCATTTTGAAAAATTTTGATTTTCGACCTAAAATTGGTTTGGGACATAACGTGGCCAGTTTTCGTCCAAATTTGATTTTAGTACATTTATTGAATTTGCCTTGGCTTGAGCTTTAAAATGAGTATAAATATGACTAGGTTTCATGAACTTTGTTTTTTGAGTTTAAAGGCGCATGGACCCTCGAAAAATTGGATGTTTCGGAACTTAGTCATGTTTATACTCATTTTGAAGCTCTTAACAAGCTGAGCATGAAACTGAACAGAAAAATTGAAAAATTTTAAATTTGAAAGTCTTATGGACCAAAAACTTTTTTTGAAATTTCAAAATTGCCGGTTTTCATTCAATTTCACTCATTTTTCAGCGAATTTTTCAGCATGTTTCTTGCATTTCTCCAATATTCTTGTTTCCCACAACTAGTTGCATGGGATATAGAAACTTGCTCAATGAGCACACAACCTTGACAGTAGTAATGTTTATTTGCCACTTTACGGGGGTTGGGTGGCCCAGGGAAAAGTAAATAACCCAAAGACTTTCGACTTTTCCCCTTACTTTTGTTTATTATTGTTATTATTACTCTTTTCTCAACCTACAATATTACTTTTTTTCGAATTTTAGCGCTCAGAGAATGCGCTCTAGTGAGAAATTAAAAAGAGAAATCGGTCATAACTTGGTCAATTTTTGTTCAATTTTGATTTAAGTTAATTCTTTGAGCTTGCCTTTTTTTTAGCTTCAAAATGAGTATAAACAAGACTAGGTTTCCTTAATTTCGATTTTTCGAGAGAGACCATGCGCCTTTAAACTCCAAAAATCAAAATTCATGAAACCTAGTCTTGTTTATACTCATTTTGAAGCTCTAAACAAGCCAAAATTCAGAAAATTCTCAAAACTCAATTTGGACCAAAATTAGCCGATTTATGACTCAAACCAATTTTTGGCCAAAAATCTTAAATTTCCTAAGTGGGTTGTGTTTATACTCATTTTGAAGCACTGCACTAGCCAATATCAAAAAATTACATTCCAATTGAATCAGGCCAGAACTGTAAAAGAGATTCGCTAAAAAAGGAGAAAGATACCGATTTTTTAAATTCAAGCGCTCAGAAAATGCGCTCCAATGAAAAATTCACTTTTTTGACCATAACTCAGTCAATTTTTGTTCAATTTCAATTCGAGTTAATTTTTTGAGTTTATCTCGCGTTCAGCTTCAAAATGAGTATAAACATGTCTAGGTTCCCGGAATTTTGAATTTTCGAGGGTCCATGCGCCTTCAAACTCCAAAAATAAAATTTTACGAAACCTTGTCTTGTTTATATTTATTTTGAAGCGCTTGACAAGCTGATCAGGAATCTGATTAGAAAAAATGAAAATTTTGAGTTTTCAAACTTTTAGGATCCAAACAAACATTTCGAATTTTTCGATCGAGTTTTGGTTTGGGCCATAACTCGGCCAATTTTGGGGCAAATTTAACTTTAATGCGTTTTTTGAGCTTGCCTTGATTTTAGCTTCAAAATGAGTATAACCATTACTATGTTCCACGAAAATTGATTTTTCGAGGGTCCATGCGCCTTTAAGCTCCAAAGATCAAATTTCAGGGAACCTAATCTTATTTATACTCATTTTGAAGCTCTCAACAAGCCAAACTCAAATCTGAACCGAAAGTCAATCAAATTCAATTTTCCAGGATGCAAATTGAAGAACAAGATGACGGAGTTCCAGAAATTTCTGGAAATGGCTACCCGAAACAAATCATTTGGCGCCAGAAAGTGATGCTTTTGGACACTTTTTATGCGTCTCAATGCCGCGGAATTACCAAAATTGTGTGTATTGTAAGTTTTAAAATTTTTGAAGCTTATAAAATCTAAAAAATTCGGTCAAAAACGGTTGAAATGAACTAAAATCGATTTTCGAGTTTTAAAATCTCAAAATTCTTGATTTTTCTCATCAGATTCATGCTCGGCTTGTTAAGAGCTTTAAAATGAGTATAAACAAGACTAGGTTTCGTAAAATTGGGATTTTCGAGCTTAAAGGCGCATGGACCCTCGGAAAAATCGAATTTTACGGAACCTAGACATGTTTATACTCATTTTGAAGCTCAAAACAAAAAAAGTTCAAAGAATGTATTAGAACTTGATTTGGACTAAAATTGACCGAGTTATGACCGAGATCAAAATTTGATTGAAAATTTGTTGGGGTCCTAAAACTTTGAAAACTTAAAATCCTCAATTTTTCTCATTTTTGAGTTTAAAGGCGCACGGACCCTCGGAAAAATCGAATTTCACAAAACCTGGCCGTGTTTATATTCATTTTGAAGCTCAAGACAAGGCAATTTTAAAAGTACCATTAAAATTGGATTTGGACCAAAATTGGCCGAGTTATGGCCTAATTTAGGCCAAGATAGAAGCTCTCGACGAGTCAAATCTCAAAAAAAACTTGATTTTAGCCTATTTTTCTATTTCTTCCAGGCAATGTGCTTCTTCGCTATCGTCCTTGTCTGTGGGTCCCAACCAGTGAACGATGAACGTGGACCAGCCCTCTTTTTCTGCTTTTTAGGGATTCTTGTTAGTTTTGGAGTCCTCGTGGAGTACACATTCATGATAAACACCCATATATCGGCCACTAAAGGGTTTATAATAGTAAGTTTAATCGAAAAATTCAAAAATTCAAAAATTCAAAAATTCAAAAATTCAAAAATTCAAAAATTCAAAAATTCAAAAATTCAAAAATTCAAAAATTCAAAAATTCAAAAATTCAAAAATTCAAAAATTCAAAAATTCAAAAATTCAAAAATTCAAAAATTCAAAAAATTCAAAATTCAAAAAATTCAAAATTTAAAAATTCAAAAATTCAAAAATTCAAAAATTCAAAAATTCAAAAATTCAAAAATTCGAAAATTCAAAAGATTAAAAATTCAAAAAATTCAAAATTCAAAAATTCAAAAATTCAAAAATTCAAAAATTCAAAAATTCAAAAATTCAAAAATTCAAAACTTCAAAAATTCAAAACTTCAAAAATCAATAGAGCGCACTTTCAGGAGTCCCTGCTCTACGTCGTCGTCTCTGTGGGTCTTCTGGTCTCTGCAATTCTTCTATGGGTGTTTTGTGCCGCCCATTGGGCTAATATGAATCCGGCATGGGCTACAATGCCGGCTTTGGCTACGGTAGAAAGTTTTGCGGTACTGTAATTCTTGAAAATGTGTTTCAGGCCGCCCTTTTTCTGTGCTCCGGGCTCTATTTCGTCGAAATTTGTGTTCTAATCAATGATGCCCGGCGATGCAGTTGGCGGCCACCTCAACCCACGAATTCTGTGCTTCCGCATTGATTTTTGGCTATTTTTTCTGGAATTTACGATTTTTTCTACATCGATTTGCATAATTTTATCTTTTTTTTGCATAAAAAATCAATTTTATTCATTTTATTACTGTATTTGAAGGCGCGTTCTTCAAAACTGAATATTTAGTCTAAAATATGCATTTTCAGGCCATTTTTCTCGGTTTTTAATAAATAAAAATACGTTTTTTGTGCGTTTTTTTTCCGATTTTTCGTCAGAAAATCTATCGAAAACACTCAAAAAAGCCGGGTACTGTATTAAAGGCGCATGCTTCGAAACTTTCTACAGTAGATTTTTATGCAATAGAAACTGTTTTCAGGTCATTTTTTTCGCTTTTTAATGATAAAATTAAATGAAAATTGCTGTTTTTTACTAGAAAATGACTTTGTAAAAGTTTTCATTCCTTTTTTGCGAGGAAGTTTCCTCAAAAACAAAACAAAAACCCTCTGGGTACTGTATTGAAGGCGCATGCTTCAAAACTTTCTACAGTAATCATTAACGCAGTAGAAAATATTTTCAGCTCATTTTCTCCGGTTTTTAATGAATAAAAAAACGAAAAATGTTGGTTTTTCGTTCCAAAATCCCAACAAAACCCTAAAAAATCGTCTGGGTACTGTATTAAAGGCGCATGCCTCAAAGTTTATCTACAGTGATGTTTTAGGCGGAAAATGAAAATATTTTCAGCTCTTTTTCTCCGGTTTTGAATCAATTTTTCAGAGATCATCTGGCGAAAAGAGATGAAAATGGGTTAAATTTAATTGTTGAAAAAAACAAATTAAAAATTGAAATCTCGACGTTTTTATTTTTGAAAAGAGCGAAAAAAAAATCGATAAATTTCAAGAAAAAAAGTGGAATATTGGCCTAAATTGACCGGGAAAAAATCGATAAATCGGGAGGGTGCATGCATGTAAAAGAGAGATGGGGTGGGAATATAAATAGATCATTTGAGATAATAAAAATTGGAATTAGCGGTAGCGGCAAGGCGGGAATTTGAAATTTTTGGGATAAAAAATATTTTTCTCCTAAAAATTGTTTTCTTCGTTTTTTATATAAATCATTGTATTGTATATATATAAAACTCGTCGTCAGAAAAAACAAATGGCACAGGAAAAAAAGGGGGCGGGGCCTGGAAATTTCGAATTTTTAGAATTTACAGTAATACTGTATTATTGATTAATTTGGTTGAAAAAAATTGGTTTTTGGCGGGGGGTAAATACACAGTTTTGGGGAGAGAGAGAGAGAGAAAAAACGCGGATAAAAATTGGTGGGGCGGATAGATTGGACGGGAAATTTGAATTTTCCCAAATTTTTGGAAATTTTTGCAACAGGAATGCAACAGGAATGCAACAGAAATGGGGGAAAATTGGGTAAAAATTGGAGGCGATAAAACTATGATTTGATTATTTTGGGGATCAATTTCTCGGCGTCTCTCAATTTGGCGGGAATTTGAAATTTTGATTTTGAATTTTTTCAAAATTCTAAAAATTGGCCTAAATTTTCCGGAATGTTAAAATTTTGAAAAAATCCAAAAATGGACAAAAATCACCAAAATTTGAAAATTTTCGAAAAATTAAAATTTGATTAAAAATCGCGGGAATTTCAAAATTTTAAAAAAGAACCAAGATTAGGAGAGACGCAGAGAAACAAAGAGATTTCTAGAGGACATTTCTATGGATACATAAATGGGGCGTGGTTAAAATAGTGGATTCTCATGGGCGGTGCTTCTTCTCTTCGCTTTCGCCGATTCCTTATTCCGGGGCATCATTGAGGTGATCCGTTTGACAATATACGCAAAAGTGGGCCGTTTCTCAGCCGTCGTCGCCCAGCAACTCATCAGCAGTTCGTGTAGTTTCGGGTCGAATCGAATTTGAAGCGTCGCTTTTTGTCCGGACATCTTTGCGTAGAGCTTTTGTTCCCAAGAGTCACAGCCGGTTGGCATTCGGCGGAGCAGCAGTTCGTAGAAGATTGTTCTGGAAAAAATTACAGTTTTTTCAGACAAAAAGTACAAATTGCTCCAATTTCGATAAAAATTGATTTGACGGCCTGAAACAGCGCATTTAACAATATAAATTTGAAGGATTTCAAAAAAATTAAAAATTGAAGAAATTTTTTTCAATTTTTCGAAATTTTTTTAAAATTTTCAGATTGCTCCAATTCTGATAAAAATTTATATGACGACCTAAAATCGTGTGAAAAACAGTATAAATTTCAAAAATTTCAAAAAAATCGGAAATTGGGAAAAAAAATTTTTTGAAAATTTTTCAAAAAAAAAAACATTTTTCAATTTTCAAGTTTTTCGAACTTTTTTCAAATTTCATTCTTTTTCACACCATTTCAGGTCGTAAAATCAATTTTCATCAGGATTGGAGCATTTTGAATTTTTTGAAATTTTTTTTGACAATTTTTCAAAAATAAAATTTTTTCAATTTTAAAGTTTTTCGAAATTTTTTCAAATTATATTGTTAAGTGCACAATTTTAGGTCGTCAAATCATTTTTTTAAAGAATTGGAGCAATTTGAATTTTTGCAAAAAATTTTGATTTTGACGCCAAATATCCACTTTAGCCAATTTTAAGCTATTTTTGACCACTTTTAGGCAAATTTTAAGCTATTTCTGGTCCATTTCAAGCTATTTTCGAGCTGTTTCAGGTCTATTTTGAGCTATTTTAAGCTAGTTTCAATCAAATTCCGAGATAAACCAACCCAAACGAATAAACATCAGTATCTCCGGTGAAAGGAAGCTCCTCCTGGAGCATGAATTCTCCTCTAGAATCCAAAATCAAGTAAGAAGCGACTTCTGGCGCCAAATAGTCCAACCAGTGATTCGGAATACAAAGTGTATAATCTCTCTTCGGATGAGCCAATCTCTCCAGCTTCATCAACGCGAAATCAGCGACGACGACTCGGTTGGGATTGTCCAGAAGGATGTTTTTGGATCTCAAATCCCGATGCAGAATCTTCCGCCGATGCAAATAAGACATTGCCTGACAGATTTGGAGCGAAATTTGAAATGTCCACGATTGCTCATAGTCTTCTGTCGCTTCGTGAATACGGTGGTACAGGGTCTTGTGTTGATAGAAATTCGTCACGATTGCGTACGTGTTCGTGGGCGGATCCACTACGTAGCCGTAGAACAGGGCAATGTGCTCGTGGCGGGAGTTCTGGAAATTTGAGAAAATCAGTCCCAAATTTTCGTGATTTTTGAGATTTTCCAAAAAATTTTAGTCATTTTCAGGAAATTTAGGGCCATTTTCAGTGGGATTTTGTGAGAATTTCAATGAGGAAAACCGCATTTTGAGCCAAAAAAAAAACTCCGAAAAATTCGAAATTTCAAAATCCACTAAAAATGGTCCAAAATCCATAAAAAATTATGCAAAAACCTGCAAAAATGAGCCAAAATTCAGTTTTAGACATTGAGATAAAAAATGGCTGATATAAAAATAAAAAATCGAATTTTCCACTCGAAAAAAACCGAAATTTCAGTTTTCAGTTTTTGGTCATTTTGGGATTTCTAGACCCATTTTCAATGAATTTTTTGAAATATATTTGAGCCGAAAATGCACAAAAACTGACCAAATTTTAGTCATTTTCGGGAATTTAGGGCCATTTTCAGTGGGATTTTTTGTGAGAATTTCAATGAAGAAAATCGCATTTTGAGCCAAAAAAAAACTCTGAAAAATTCGAAATTTCAAAATGGGTTTTCTCCGATTTTTCAGCGAAATTTTTAGCACTTTTTTGGTTTTTTTCAGCTATTTTTTCAGATTTCTTTTGTCTGAAATTCGATGGGATGCGGTGTTCGGTTTTTGAAGATTACTGTAGATTACTGTAGTTTTTTTTTTGCATTTTGACGTGGAGATTTCTACAAAAAATGTGTTGACAGCAAAGAAGCTACAGTAATCTACAGTAGTATTCACACGAACACCGTATCCCATCGAATGAATTTCCGACGAGAAAAAGCTGGAAAAATCGAGAAAAGAATCTGAAAAAATAGCTGAAAAACCGGAAAAGATCTAAAAATTTTGCGAAAAATTTCGGATTTTTTGGAGGTTTTTTTTCGGCTCAAAATGGGATTTTTGTCAATTTTTGGCTCGAAATTTTCACAAAAATCCATCGAAAATGGCCCAAAATTCCCGAAAATGACTAAACTTAGGTAAGGTTTTGTGCGAATTTTTGGCTCAAAACTTTCTTCAAAATTCATGAAAAATGGGCCTAAAAATCCCAAAAATGACTTAAAATCAACCAATTTTTGGGGAATTTCGACTCAAAAATATCTCAAAAATTCATTGAAAATGGGTCTAGAAGTCCCAAAATGACCAAAAAAACTGAAAACTGAAATTTCGGGTTTTCGAGTGGAAAATTCGATATTTAAATTTTGATTTTAGCCATTTTTTACAACTTTTGCCTCATTTTTACTGGAATTTGGGCTATTTTTAGCCTATTTTCTTTAGAAAATTTGTTTCTTGAAATTTATTCGAAATATTTCAAAAATTTCAAATTGCTCTGATTTCGCTAAAAATTTATTTGACGACCTAAAACAGCGCACTTGGCAATATAAATTTCAAAAATTTCAAAAAATCGAAAATTGAAGAAATTTTTTTTTCGAAAAATTCCAAAAAAAAATTTTTTTCAATTTTCAATTTTTTGAAATTTTTTTTCTAATCATATTGTTTTTAACGTCGATTTGGGTCGTCAAATCAATTTTTATCAGAATCGGAGCAATTTGAAATTTTTCAAAAATTTTTTTCAATTTTCAATTTTTTGAAATTTTTTCCCAATCATATTGTTTTTAACGTCGATTTGGGTCGTCAAATCAATTTTTATCAGAATCGGAGCAATTTGAAATTTTTGGCCATTTTAAGCCTATTTTCAGCCAAATTTCAGCAAAAATCCCGTACCTTATAAGCGGTAACAATTTCCTGTGTAAATACATCCATTCTCTCGGCTTCTTCTTTTAAATAATTCATATTTACAAATTTGACAGCTGCATCTCCATGGTATTCGGCAATATGGACGGTGCCGAAACGACCGTCTCCGATGCGTCCTTTTACATGTACATCTGGAAATTTAAGGGGATTTGTGTGGGGTTTTTGCGGTCCAAAATTGTTGCAAAAATTCGATTTTTTCAGCCAAATTTCAGCGGAATTTTTTCGAATTTTCGAGAATTTTGAGCCGAAAAACCTACAAAAATTTGACTGTCTCCAATTTCAGCCAAAAAAATTATTCTTTTTTTGACATTTTTAAGCCGAAAAGCCAGGAAAATGGCTGATTTTGGGCCACCCATTTTTTGGGGGGATTTTCGACCCAAAAATCGTCAAAATTCAATTTCCAGCCTAATTCCTCTACCTGATAATTGAATAGTGATATCTCTCCATTGCATCAACTCCTTCTCATAATCATCCGATGTATTCTCATATTCTGAATGATACGTGACGTCTTCTAGTGTCCGCACGTCTTCCATCGTCGACGTCGCCGTCATTGTCGTCGTCGCCATTCGTGGTGTTACTGGCAGATTGTTGTTGAAGGAACCCGATTTATGTACACTTTCTGCAAGAATTCGATTTTCAGCGATTTTCAGACTGAAAATTTCAACGAATTGCCTTAATGTTCATACCATTCGATTTGTGAGATTTCCAGCTTTCAAATGATACCCCACACGACCTATTTCTGAAAATTTCGAAATTTTGACCTTAAAGGCGCATGGGTCCCAGGGCGAAAATCAAGTTTCTGCAAATATAGTCATGATTATACTCATTTTAAAGCTCAGAACACGGCAAGTTCTAAAACCTAATTTTTATCGATTTTGGAGCAAAA
>NC_013489.2:13262198-13263963 GCF_000004555.2 Caenorhabditis briggsae | reverse complement strand
GGTCCTAACTCTTCAAATTTTGCTCCAAAATCGATGAAAACTTTATTTTTGAATTTGTCTCGTCGTGAGCTTTGAAATGAGTATAAACACGACCATATTTGGAGAAACTTGATTTTCGCCCTGGGACCTATGCGCCTTTAAGGTCAAAATTTCGAAATTTTCAGAAATAGGTCGTGTGGGGTATCATTCGAAAGCTGGAAATTTCACAAATCGAATGACACAACTTTTAGTGAGATGTACAGAACGGTTTTCGACATATGGGACATTTTCAGCTCGAATTTTGTCATTTTTAGCCCATTTTCAGCCATTTTCATCCTCTAATTTGTGTACCATTCGATTTATGAGGTTCCCAGCTTTCAAATGATACCCCACATGACATTTTTCTGAAATTTTAAAATTTTCACTTTAAAGGCGCATGGGTCCAGGCCAAAAATCACATTTGTCCAAAAATAGTCGTGATTATACTCATTTTAAAGCTCATGACAAGAAAAATTCAAACATAAAGTTTTCATAGATTTTGGAGCGATATTCCAAAAGTTAGGGACCCATTTTCAGTCAATTAGATTTTTTGATAGGGTCCTAACTCTTGGAATTTCACTCTAGACTCGTTGAAACTATATTTTTGAACTCGTTTCGTTGTGAGCTTTGAAATGAGTATAATCATGACTATATTTGCAGAAACTTGATTTTTTCCCTGGGACCTATTGCGCCTTCAAGGTCAAAATTTCGAAATTTTCAGAAATAGGTCGTGTGGGGTATCATTTGAAAGCTGGAAATTTCACAAATCGAATGACACAACTTTTAGTGAGATGTACAGAACGGTTTTCAACATATGGGACATTTTCAGCTCAAATGTTGTCATTTTTAGCGCATTTCCAGCCATTTTCCGCCCCCAAAAACCCTCACTTTGCCAATCCTCAGAACACTCTGGCAGCTGCTGTAATGATGCCAGATTCTCAATCGAACATTCCGTTGGCGACGTCACAATGACTCGATTCGAGGGGGGCGTGGCTTCGACCGCCTCCCATTTCTGTTTATTATTCTGTTCGATGGCTTTTTCGACGACTTGTCGAATCACTTCGGATGTCACAAAGCAATCGTCGCCTAGCTGTTGCATACATGCCTTGTGGACCCGGATTCTGAAGAAAATTATTGGGATTCTAGATTCTAAAATTGACAAAAATCATACTTGTAAAATTCCGGGCCCGGAATCCTGAGGAAAATTTAAAAAAAAAAATTTAAAAAAATTTTTTTTTTTAAAAACTTCCAGTATCAAAAATTCTGTATTTTTGAGCCAAATTTTGAGCTCTCAATATAATTTTCTCCATTTTTTCCGATTTTTTTCGGATTGTTTGTCTGTTAGAACCAAAAAAATATCGAAAAACTCGAAAAAAAATTTTTTTGGTCGAAAAAAATCACATAAGGGTCCCCCCTTATGTGTTTTCTCAAATTTTCAAAGCCTCCGAAATTTGGGAAAAAGGCCTGTGAAAAAAAAATTGCCTAAATTTAAGATTGGCAGCTTGAAATTCGCCAAAAAATAGCTGAAAACAGGCCAAAAACAGCCCAAAAAGGGTCAAAAACAGCCTAAAAATGATTTTGGCACGGCGCCAAGGCTTGGGCGCGTCGCGTGTCAGCGTAGCTGTACGAAATTGTTTTGAGCCGCCTTTTTCTAACCCCAAGTTTGACTCAAAATAGCGGAAAAAATGAATATTGGCACCGCGCCAGGTATAGACGCTACGCCGACACGCGACGCGCCCCCGACTTG
>NC_013489.2:13259628-13262012 GCF_000004555.2 Caenorhabditis briggsae | reverse complement strand
CGCGTGTCGGCGTAGCGTCTAGACCATCGCGCGGTGCCAATATGCATTTTTTCCGCTATTTTGAGTCAAATTTGGGGTTAGAAAAAGGCGGCTCAAAAAAAACTTGGCACCGAGCCAATTTCGTACAGCTACGCTGACACGCGACGCGCCCAAGCCTTGGCGCCGTGCCAAAATCATTTTTAGGCTGTTTTTGACCATTTTTGGGCTATTTTTAGCGGTTTTTTCGAATTTTTGGTCCATTTTTGGCTATTTCTGGTCCTTACCCACACACACTGCACGCGAAAACGTCGTCCGAATGTTGTCTCCGGACAAAATCAAAGATAAAATATCGCTCACAAACATCGCATTGTCGAAATTTGGACTTGGATTTGACCAAACTGTGAATGACCGGGATTCGCGCGGGCGCCGATGCCGGTGGATCATAGGAACCCGATGGGAGGGCAGATGTCGTTGACGTCTTCTGATTCTGGCTCTTGTTATTATTAAAGTTATGATTCAGCGGGAATGCTGGTGTGAAGATTGATGACGTCGTCGCCGAGGAGGTCGATGTTCGGGAGATACTGCAAAAATCGATAATTTTTGGAATGTCACCGATTTTCAGCCAAATTTAAATTTTCAGATTTTACCTAAATTTCAGTCTTCCAGATCAGAATTTCACCTAAAACTCGAATTTTGAGCTCTCGAGATGTGTGAAAATCGTCGAAAAATCCGAAAAAAAAATTTCAGCCAATTTTCAGCCAAAAACGTAAAAATCTCGTAGTTTTTTTGAATTTTAGAGTATTTCGGGTCAGAATTTTATGCAGAATTCGAATTTTGACTTTTTGAAAGTTTCTAAAATCGTTTGAAGCTCAAAAAAACTCAAAACAAAATGTTAGGAAAAATTTTTAATTTTCAGCCAAAAACCCAAAATTTCATCCGAAATTCAAATTTTTGTTCCGGAAACCTCTAGAAGCCATTTAATCTCGGAAAAAATTTTAAAAAAATTTTCAGAATTTTCAATTTTTTCAGCAGTTTCAGCCAAATTTTCAATTTTCAGTATCCTATTTTTTGCAGAGTATCGCCGATGACGATGCGGACGACGTCGCCGTGGAATTCAGAATGTACTTCATTTTTCACAAAAAGAAAAATGAAAAAATAAATCGATAAAAAATCAGTGATAACGTCTTCTAATCAGGAGACGTTGAGAGAGAGAGAGATAAGAATCAGCGAGAGAGACGCAGAGAAAACAGGCAAAACGAACCGATTCGATTGTCGTTTTTGACGACAAAAAACGCAGTTGATCATCTCGATCCACATGGCAACATGGCAGAGACAAAGTGGGGGGCGGGGTCAGCGGCCTAATTATCGATTTTCGTTTCGGCTCTTTTTAGGTGATTTTTTTTTTCGAAAAATTTCGAAAAAAAAACAACACAAGAAAAACAGCAAAAAAAAAGACCAAAAAATGATGGAAACAAATGGGCGGGCCCTTGCGGAGATAACGAGAGATCGAGAGAGTGTATTGGCAGTGAGAGACGCAGAGAAACAGGTTACTCTCGCCTAATAGATCAAAAATGGATGGGAGATTTATTGGGGAATTAATTGGGTTTTATTCGAATTCTGCGGTCATTTTTAGGCGATTTAGGCAGTGTACGGTGAAATTTTTTATTGCATCAAAATGTGCAGAAATGCATGTAGATTGACATAAAAATAAAGAAAAAATTCAAAAAAAATTCCTTCATCGAGAAGAACGCATCGAAAAATACGCTGAAAGCCCTTAGGGACGAGGTTTTTTCTAGGCCGCCCGGTGGGTAAAAGCGCGCGAATTCAAATTTTTAAAATTTTTTCGCTCGTTTTCACTTTTTTTCGGTTTTTTCAAGAGTTTTCTAGGGTTTTTGTCAATGTTTCTTCCAGATACATCGGAAAATTTAAAAAAACCGTGAAAACGAGCGAAAAAATTTTAAAAGTTTTCGCGCGCTTTTACTGAATTCGCGCGCTTTTACTCACCGGGCGGCCTAGAAAAAACCTCGTCCCTAAGGGCTTTCAGCGTATTTTTCGATGCGTTCTTCTCGATGAAGGAATTTTTTTTGAATTTTTTCTTTATTTTTATGTCAATCTACATGCATTTCTGCACATTTTGATGCAATAAAAAATTTCACCGTACACCACCTTTAAAGTGTCGTCGCTGATTTTTATTTTTTCGAGAATTTTTGATTTTTTGGGACTTTTTTTGTTGTTGAAAAATCTGCAAAATTCGATTTTTTCAGGGGAGGAGGACCAAAAAATTGAAAATTTGAACTTCTTTTTTTGCAGTTTTTCTTCATAAGAAAAGGATTTAAAAAGTCTCACCGTGAAACCTGTAATAGAAGTGCCCCCTGACTTTCAACTTTGAGCCCATTATCTCGGTT
>NC_013489.2:13234417-13259109 GCF_000004555.2 Caenorhabditis briggsae | reverse complement strand
AGAAGACGTTATCACTGATTTTTTATCGATTTATTTTTTCATTTTTCTTTTTGTGAAAAATGAAGTACATTCTGAATTCCACGGCGACGTCGTCCGCATCGTCATCGGCGATACTCTGCAAAAAATAGGATACTGAAAATTGAAAATTTGGCTGAAACTGCTGAAAAAATTGAAAATTCTGAAAATTTTTTTAAAATTTTTTCCGAGATTAAATGGCTTCTATAGGTTTCCGGAACAAAAATTTAAATTTCGGATGAGNTTTTGGGCGGGGGGCTCTTCTATTACAGGTTTTACGGTATATTTCTCAGTTTTTTCGAAATTTTCTGAAATTAGAAAAACTGAAATTTTCGATTTTTTTGACAAAGAAAATTTTGAAAATTTTAGGAAATTGAAATTTTTTCAAAGTAAAAAACGCATGAAAAATCTGAAATTTTCAGTTCAAAAAACTGAAAATTGATGCTTTTTTCAAAAAAAACCATGAATTTCTATAAATTTTAGTTTCAACAAAATGCGAATTTTAATTATTTTTTTTCGGGAAAAAAACATTCAAAACTTTGAGATTTTCGGGCGTTTCATTCTGAAGATTTTCTTAAATTGTGAAAACAAAAAAAACTATTTCAAAAAGTCTAAAATCATTCCAAAAATGTTACAGATTTTTGGAATAACTAGATTTTAAAATTTTTATATCTCTTTGAATTTTTTCAAATTTTGAGGATTTTTAAAATTCTGAGTTTAAAAAAAATGTTTATCAAAAATTTTTTTTTGTCAGCTCTGTGAGCCCCCCCCCCCCCCTGAAATTTCAAATCTCGTTTTTTGTATGGTTTTTGTTTGTATTGTAAAGGATATTAATATCCTTTTAGGGTGATTTTACATTACCATAATATTTCCCCACCAGGTCATAGTCCAAGTTCCGCATTCCCATGGAGAGCACAAAGTCCAACACAGTCACGGGTGATAAGAAATCCCAGCGGGAAATCCATTAGATGACACATAGGCTGAAAAACCACATTCCCTTCTCAGCACCTCCGTTCTGTACACTCTAACATTCTCTAACACACTCTAACATTGATATTTCAGATCGTTCCGCAAGCTCCTGGAATGCCATCACATCATCGACCAGCAGCTCCGCCCCCACACCCACGGGAACGATCCATATTGTCTATTCAAAATAATCGCGCGAGTGAACGAGTAAAAATGTCTGCGTCTTTACAGCGCCTCTACAGGTTTGAGGGCTCTCTACACGTTTTTTTACTCGTTCACTCGTGCGATTGTTTTGAATAGACAATATAAATATCCCCCCTTTCGTCTATGCGAGGCCTTTTATCTTGTTTTAGATGTCTTATTATTGTTCCTGGTCTCAGACCAGTTAAATAAACCATTTGTTAAATCTATTCAAAGCGTTGAACCTTCACTGTATACTATACATTCTACAACACACAATATGTTCTGTATAATCCGATGAAATAGAAAAAAAAACAATAAAAAACAATAAAACAGCGGGGAGGATTTTTCAAAAACCAAAAAAAGAGTAATGCGATGGAAAAACAGACTTTTTGCCTATTCTACATACTTGTAATCCGGGCGTTTGCCGGGCCTTCGCGGGCCCTGCCATAATTTCTTTCAGAATTTATATTTTCGAACCAACTCAATCGGGTATGATAGACCTCCACGAGTACTACAAAACGGTATTATTAGGTTGGCGGGAAAGTCTTTGTCACTCTGTTTGTTTAATCACTGTTCTCGTATATGGAGGCTGTGTATGATATCGACTCTAGTGAATAACAAGGTGATAAGAACCTTCCATATAAACAAGTCCCCATCTCCTTCCCTGCTCCTCATCTGTAATTGAAACGATATGTTTGTTCCCACTGCTATTCACATCAGACATGTTTTGATTTACCTCTTCCTATCTCACACCACGATGAAGGATTCGGAAACTTTCTTGAAGAATGTGTACAACACACATGCCCCTCACTACAATACTATTCGCAATTGGTTCCATCGTTTCGAAAAAGATGACTTCTCGCTCGATGAAAAGGATCGCTCTGGGAGACCCCGTGAGTTGGATTTGGACAAGCTGAAGCACGCATTGCAATCGGATCCATTTCAATCTAGCCGTGAACTAGCTGTCACATTCGGAGTTCACCATAGCACAGTCCTTGAAGGTTTGAAGTCTCTTGGAATGAGAAAACTTTTTGGTCGATTCATACCTCATCACTTGACTCAAGCCAACCTTGACCGCCGAGTCGACGATTCGATTACTCTTCTCACTCTCCACGCGGGCGATCGATGGCTGGACCGGCTAATAACCGGAGATGAGAAGTGGGTCTTCTACGATAATCACCACAGGAAATCCCAGTGGGTTGGAGAAGGAGAGAGCCCACAGGATGTCCCCAAACCCGGCCTTCATCCGAAAAAAGTTATGCTCTCTGTGTGGTGGGGAGTGGACGGCGCCCCATCTACTGGGAACTTCTGCCCGAGGGCAAAACAATAACTGGAGACCTCTACACTACTCAACTACGAAACCTCAAGAAAGCAGTCGACCGTTCGGCCTTGAAAGACAAGAAAGTGTACTATCAACATGATAACGCTCGCCCACATGTTTCGAAACAAGTGAAGCAGGAGCTGATGGGATATGGATGGAATGTTCTCCCTCACCCCCCGTATTCTCCTGATCTTGCTTCTTCCGACTATTGGTTATTTGGCGATATGACACGTGCCTTCGAAGGAAGAAGCTTCAATTCCCGTGGAGCGGTCGAAGCGGCACTCAAACAATACTTTGCCTCACGCCCGGCTGGATTCTACCGCAATGGAATCCATAAATTGAGGGAACGTTGGAGACATGTTGTTAATAATGATGGACAATATAATTAATTATTCGGTTATTTTTTCTTTGAGAAATAAACTATTGAAAAAGTGACAAAGACTTTCCCGCCAACCTAATATTTGGAATGCTGTATCTTATCTATGAACAAAGTTACAGATCATAAAGTGCCTTTTCTCGCAGGGCACGCAGGCCCGGGGCGGGCCTGCTTTTTTTTTGCTCTTTTTGCTCTGTAACTCTGTTCATAGACAAGATACAGTATTCCAAATGATACCGTTTTGTAGTACTCGTGGAGCTCTATCATATCTGATTGAGTTGGTTCGAAAACATGGATTCTGAAAGAATTTATGGCAGGGCTCGCAAAGGCCCGGATTACAAGTATGCCTAGAATGTCCTATGGGGGGGGGGGGGGCTCACAGAGCTGACAAAAAAATTCAAGAATCTTAAAAATTCGAAATAAGATCTGAAAATTTTTTAAAAGGCGGTGTGCGGTGAAAAATTTTATAGTTTTATTTTGTGCAGAAATCCATGTAGATTCCCATAAAAATAAAGAAAAAATTCAAAAAAAATTCCTTCATTGAGAAAAACGGCATCGAAAAGTCAAAGTGGGATCCGGTGGCCTAGCTTCCAGGTGTGAGTTTTCTAGGCCAACTGCCGGTAAAAGCGCGCGAAATTCGAATTTTTATTGATTTTCAGTGTTTCCTCTGATGTCTTTTAAAGATTTCATTATGTTTTTGTTAATTACCTACATGGTGTATAAAAAAACCTGACAAAAATCAGAGAAAACACTGAAAATCAATAAAAATTCGAATTTCGCGCGCTTTTACCGGCAGTTGGCCTAGAAAACTCACACCTGGAAGCTAGGCCACCGGATCCCACTTTGACTTTTCGATGCCGTTTTTCTCAATGAAGGAAATTTTTCGAATTTTTTCTTTATTTTCATGGGAATCTACATGGCTTTCTGCACAAAATAAAACTATAAAATTTTTCACCGCACACCACCTTTAAATTCAGAATTTTAAAAATCCTCAAAATTTGAAAAAATTCAAAGAGATAGAAAAAATTTTAAAATCTAGTTTTTCCAAAAATCAAAATTTCAAATTTCGAAAATCCTAAAATTGAAAAACCTCTCTTTGAAATCCGATTTTTGACCTTATACACACACACACTCTCTCTCTCTCTTTCTCTTGGGACACCCCCCGAAAAGAGGTGTCAGATTTTCGATAGATATCCAATTAGAGAGAGAGAGTGCTGAGCAAAAAAGAATCATTGCTCAGCACTAATGTTCTGAAAATTTCCAAAAAAAAATTCCCAAAAAAATCTGAATTTTCAAAAATCCCAAAAATTGTCATTTTCTCTCTCTCTCTCTCTCTCTCTCAAAACCATGCATCTAGGTGTCAAATCAATCCTGTAGATGTCTAGGGTTACTGTAGTTTTCTAGAAAACCGATATTTTGGGGGTACTACCGTAACCAGATTACGGTAACCTCAAAAAACCCGTATCCTTCAGACTGTTTGAAGTTTGATATCACCGTTTCTGACAATTCTAGGCTGAAATCATCAAAAAATGGGCCAAAAATTATCAGAAACGGCTTAAAACTTCAACCAGTCTGGAAGATGGAGTTTTGAGATTTCTAAAATGGCCAAATTCGGTCGGAAAACTAACGTAGTCGTTGCTAACTGTGTTTCAGTCCCTTTCTGACGAGCGACAGTTCATTTTAGACTTTAAACCCTTCCAAAAACGGCAATTTGGCGGCATAAATCGTTTTTAAAAAGTCTCAAGTGTCGACGGAAAAGAAATCTCGTCAGGTTTCCAGGAGCAACGTGAATGAGAGGAGAGAGAATAAAAGTCCAGGTGAAAACAAATTTCATAGAAAGTTCTCGAAAAAAACACACACACACACACTTGGGTTCAAGCGAGGGGGTCAGAAAGCGCGCCCCAGTAAATTTTTCGAAAATTCTCAATTCGCTGCCGAACTTCGTTGGCTGAGTATCACAGTTTTAAACGATGAGCGAGAATACGCGCTTGATTTTTAAGAAATAGATCATGATCTAGTTCAAACCCGCGTTCATTTTGAAATTATTAAATTTCTTCTGGCCTACGAGTTTGCTGGGGCGCTTTTTCTGACCCCCTCGCCTGAACCCAAGTGCACACACACACTTTAGGTGTTGATGTCCAAGAGTAGTTCAAGATGTCTAGAAAATTCGAAATTTTCTTAAAAACTCCTTCCAGAACGTTCTAGAAGATTCTATAGTTGAAACTAGAGTTCACGAAGTTTCAGGAACTTTCCACAACTGTTCAGATAAAAATTCTCGCTATTCAATCTTCAAGGACATTCTAGGCATACCTGTAATCCGGGCCTTTTCCGGGCCTTCGCGGGCCGTGGCATAGTTTCTCTCAGAGTCAATATTTTTGGACCACCTAAGTTTGATATGATAGAACTCGACGAGTTCTACAAAACGGTATTATCTGGAATACTGTATCTTGTCTATAAACAAAGTTACAGACAAAATAGTACGAAAAAATGCAGGCCCGGCCCGGGCCGTCCGGGAAAAGCCACTTGATGGTTTGTAACTTTGTTTAGAGACAAGATACAGTATTCCAAATAGTTGCATTTTGTAGAACTCGTCGAGTTCTATCATATCAAACTTAGGTGGTCCAAAAATATTGACTCTGAGAGAAACTATGCCAGGGCCCGCGAAGGCCCGGAAAAGGCCCGGATTACAAGTATGATTCTAGGAACGTTCTGGAACGTTTTAGAACACCGCATCTGTGCATCTTTTGAGAGGGTACTGGACCCGTTATTGATCCGTCGTTTTTTGCGATTTCGACCAACACTGTTACCAATTCTCAACCAATTTGCAGCCTTTCAGAGATTCTGGGACGTTCTGAGTAGCTGGATTTCATTTTTTTTTGTTATATTGTTGGTTCCATAACCTCTAAAACCTCTTTCCAGAAACCTTCTAGCCCCAGAAAGCTCGAAATCTTGAGAGGTGGGATCTAGAAGATTCTATAACCTCTTCTAGAAGTTCTGTAAATTCTCAGTGAAATTCAAAATCCTGAAATTTGAGAATCCAGAATCTTCTAGAACATTCTAGATCTTCCAAAAACCTTTTGAAATGTCTGGGAACTACCAGAAGGTTCGAGTTCTTGAGATATGACATCGAGAAGAATTCAAACACCTTCTAGAGTTTCTAGAACCTTCTAAAATGTCTAGAATCTTCTGAAAACTCTCCCAAAGCTGTAGCTCAGCACATCCAAAGACAGGGCTACAAAATGGGCCTAATTTCGAGCGATTTAATCTTGGTCTGGTTCCAGAAGGTGCGGAACTTGGAGGTTTGCTTCCAGAAGCTCTCTAGAACGTCTAACACATTCCAAACCCCTTCTAGGACATCTAGAACTTCCCAAAAAAAGCTCTCAACGCGTCTAGAACGTTCCAGAATTTCATAGAATGTCTGGAACTTCTGGAACTGGCTCCATGGGGTTAACAATCCTGAGATTTGTAATAGAAAGATGTCTAGAAATTCTAGAACATTTAGCTCTTTTAGAACAAGCTCCAGAAGATTCAAAACTTCAACATTTGCAGTAGGAATATTTCTAGAACATTCCGAAAACCTTCTAAACCGTCTGGAACGTCTAGAACATTGTGAAAAGCTCTCAAAGCAACTAGAATATTCCAGAATCTTCTGAAACATCTAGAAGACTTGGTTTCAGAAGCTGGGGACGACTTTTAATGCTTGACATCTAGAACAAAAAAACCATCCCATAATATTCGAAGATTTGGAATCTGGAGCTTCCCCAAAAAAACCCACTTCTCATATCGGCCGCGTCTTGTGTGCTGGAAATTCAGAATCCAATCCCACGCTCGTCGGAATAACGAGATGAAGCACATGGACACCAGTTGATGCTAGAAGAATGGCTAGAAGAGGAGGAGAAGCACTTTTTTTCTCTTCTTCTTCTTCTTCTTGGTTTTGAGCCTCAAAAGGTCTTTGTGCTCTATTAAAAAGAGAGAATAGAGCAGGCAAAAATGGGCGGGGGGACCTCTCGGGGGACGTCAAAAGGCGTCGGGGGTACTTGATGAAAATGAAAAAAGAAAAGGTCAGAACAAGAGCAGAATCGAACTGTGTCGGAGTCGAACTGTCCCTAATTGGAACGCTGTTAGCCATGAGGCGCGCTTGCATTTTTCCTTAAATTATTATGCTTGTCTGAGAAAAAAAAGGTTAGATAGTATTTTTTGCAGTCTGAATACGGTAGCGATATCGAAGCGGAGAGCCTAAATAGCACACAAACGGTGGAGACGCAGACACTTTTTCTCTGCGTCTCAACCTTTTTTTCTCAGACAAACATAATAGTGACTTTTTTTCTCATTTTTTCCCCGCAAATTTTTATTTTTTCCTTTAAAAAAAATATTTTTGTTGTTTTTGTTTCCAATAAAACTGATTCGTATATATTTTTAAAGTTTTCTCAAGAAAAAAATCACTATTATGCTTGTCTGAGAAAAAAAAAGGTTGAGACGCAGAGAAAAAGTGTCTGCGTCTCCACCGTTTGTGTGCTGTTTAGGCTCTCCGCTTCGATATCGCTACCGTATTCAGACTGCAAAAAATACTCTCTAACCTTCTTTTTTTTCTCAGACAAGCAAAATATCCGATTGAGTTGGTCCAAAAATATTGACTCTGAGAGAAACTATGCCAGAGCCCGCGAAGGCCCGGCAAACGCCCGGATTACAAGTATGATTCCAGGTAATTTTGATCACTTTCAGCTCATTTTTGAGAAAATCGCTTTAAAAAGCTCCCAATAAACCCAAATTTCCAGTCCAAAGATGAAAAAGTGGCTAAAAATTGAACTTCTGATGATTTCAGGCTATTTTTAAGCTACTTTACAGGGTTTTTGACCTTTTAAAGCTCATTTTAAGCCTGTTTTAGTTTGAGAAGACGTATAAAATCCGCTAGAAGTCCAATTTTGGGGAAATTTTGCCGAATTGTTCACACATTTCACAAGGCTTTCAACGAATAATTTTTATTGCATTAAAATGTGTAGAAAATAAAAGAAAATTGATAATGGTTCTTGGTTACGGTAGTTTTCGTTCGCTTCCTCTTCCACATCCACTGTTTATCCCAATGTCCAGAATCCAGCCATTTTTGGTTTCCTTGTGAAACGAATCCTCTGAACCCAATCAAAAATGCCGAAAAATAAGCGCTCCAGTGAAATTAAAAATTCCAGAAAAATCCTTTAAAAATTGGAAAAAAACGCAAAAAAAAAAACAACAAAAACCCGAAAAAATTCGATTTTTGAAGGAACAAATGAGCTGAAAATGGCTGAAAAACTGACTAAAATCTGGGTATTTTTCAGGCTGTAAATTGGCTGAAAATCTCATTTTTTGAACCCAAATTTCATTTTTTATTTTTTCGTTGCAAACTGAAATTCGGCTGAAAATGACCAAAATATCTGGTGATTCGCTAAAATTTTTTTTCAAAAAATTCCCATTTTTCGGCTGAAATCTATTCTCAAAATTTATTTAAAAATTCGAGTTTTTAAAAATCCCAAAAATTAAAAAAAATTTTTTTTGAAAAGTTGCAATTTTTGGCTGAAAATGGCTAGAAAAATCCCAAAATTCCAATTTTTACCTTCCCCCAGTCGACGATCGCCGCCACGACAAGAACGACGTCTGGCTCATCAGGCTGAATCTGAAAATTTTGCTGAAATTCTCCGTCGATTCGTCTGAAATTCTGGATTTCCCCCACCGCTTCTTCTTCTTCTCATCGCTCATCCTCCTAAAAATTCTGAAATTTTGAAAAAAAAAATCTGAAAAAAAACGGGGGAAAAATAGGAATAAAATCTGGAAAAAATTCACATAAGAATTGAAGGGTCCTAAAGCTAAAAAATCCAAAATTTTCAGTGATTTTTTTATTATAAAATTCTCAAATTTGGAGCGAAAAATGGGGGGAAAATACTCAGGAGGGGTGGAGGAATAAAACGGTTTTTTTTTTGGAGAAAGAGAGTGGAGGGTTTAGAGAAACAGAGAGAGAGAAAAGGAGATTTCAAAGTATTCGCCAACACAAAAAATCATCAATTTTTAGGGGGTAGAAAATGGAGATTTTGACAAAAATAGTGTAGATTTTTGAGGATTTTTTGTCATTTCTACTTTCTAGAATGAGGTCGTGATTGAGAGAATAAATATAAATATGTATAAATATATAGTAATTTTGAGTCTTTTTAACTTAAAAAGACCACAAAATTGGGGGAAAAGAGGCGAAAAATAATAATTTAAAAGTGAAAAATCGAAATTTTAAGAAAAAGAAGGGGAAATTTAGAAAGTGCTCATGTTGACGTCGGCCGAGAAGTCTGGCTTTCCGTTATCTCTCTTCGACGCCGGTCCTCCGCGCCCATCTCCTGGCCGCTTTCCGCGTCCCCTTCGGTTTGCCCTGAATTCAATTTAGAACCGTTTAGAAGCATATTTATATGAGAAATCAGATGGTTTTTCGAGTTACAATGTGTAGAAAATCATGTAGATTCTTATAAAAGTTAAGAAAAATCGAAAAATTGGGAAAAATCGCTCAAAAAGCTCCCGAAAATCCAAATTTCATAGATTTTTGGAATTTTTAAAGGGATTTTCATGCAAAAAAAAACCAAAAATCGTCAAAATCTGGACATCCGGATACACAGAAAGACAATTTTTCTATAAATTTTCGGCTCAAATTCTTCCAAAAATTGGCCTCCAAATGTTTTTTTTTTCATATTTTCAGCCTGTTTAAGAACAATTTTTGTGAATTTAAGGGTAATTTTAGGGGATTTCGAATCATTTAAGGCGTATTTTCAGCTGGAAAACTTGGAAAAACCTCGAAAAATTGCTTCAAAAATCTCCCAAAATCCGAAATTCGAAGGTCCCTTTCTTCGATTTTTCGGCGAAATTTGTAGACTTTTTTTGGTTTTCCAGCTATTTTTTTTCAGAATTTCAGACGAAAAAAAAGCCGGGAAAATCGAAAAAGAATCTGAAAAATAGCAAACAACCCTGAAAAGGTCCAAACATTTCGCCGAAAAATCGAAGAAAATCCTCTGAATTTGGATTTTTTGAATTCTCTCTGTATTTTTATGTGAATCTACATAATTTTCTACATAATTTAATGCAATTTAGGGTCATATCTCGCCCCTAATTTGGGCTATGGGCCTAGAAATGCCCTTAAATCTGTCTCAAAAGCAATTCTACATTTCGAAATCCCCATTTTGCCCCACTCCCATACTTACATTCCACCGCGTCCACCGCTCTGTGGTCCTCCACGGAAGCCGCCGGCTCCACCTCGCGGCGATCCACGTGCTCCGCCTCGGAATCCCCCTTGTCCTCCACCGTATCCACCATAGCCTCCTCCAAAGTCTCCATAGGCTCCTGGTCCACCGTAACCGCCACCATAGCCTCCGTATCCCATCTCGTTACCGTAACCACCGCCACCCCATGGCATTGGCATGTCGTAGCCGCCGTTGTTGAAGCTGGAATTTGTTGGGTTTCAGAGTGAAAACTGATAAAACCCCTGTATTAGAAGGGCCCTCCGAAGATGTCTGGGAGATCTAGAACCCTTCTAATACAGCTTTAAGAGCGTTCTAGACTCTGAAAACTCGCTGAAACCATATATGTCTCGAATTCATGAACGAAAGACAACAATTCTGACGAGCTAAAAAATTAACAGGGCGAGTACGGTAGATAATTTAATAAAGCAAAAAAGAAGTTTTCCCTTCGGGAGAAATTTTTTGATGAGGTAAGAATTCTCCCCCAATTTTCTGACGAGGTAACGTTCATGCCCATTCGTTTTTTGATACATGTATGGCTGAAACGGGAAATTTTGAATTTCCGAGGCTCAAAAATCGATATATCGTAAAAACCAGTATTAGAAGGGCCCTGTTTTGAGTATTCTAGTCCCTAAAAACCCGGAATTTCGAATTTCAGCGTTTTGAAAATCGTTATATCGTAAAAACCTGTATGAGAAGGGCACTCCGAGGCGGGCCTGGAGATCTAGAAGCCCCGATTCTAATACAGGTTTTACGGTATTCTGGGCTCCTAAAGGTGAAAAATTATAATTGAGAGGGAAAAACGATAATACCTGTATTAGAAGGGCCCTTTCATGCAGGTTCTACACTATTCTAGGTTCCAAAAACTCACTGATTCTGGAAGAATTGTCCCTGATTATTGTATTGGTTTCCACCTCCACGATTCCAGTTACCGCCGCCACCACGTCCTCCATGGTGCTGTCTATCGTTTCCACCACCATAATTGTTTCCACGCCCACGCATCGACGGCTTCTTCTTCTTCTCCTGTGGCGGCTTGGCCAACGACGCCTCCACAATCGTTCCCTCGAGATCCTTTCCATTCCACTCTTCCATCGCCTTCACACAGTCGTCACGCTCGTTGAAATGAATGAATGCGTAGTCTTTGACCTTCTTGACACGATCCAGACTCGCGTACTCTTTGAATAGCTCTGTCAACTTCTCCTCGGTGACCGCCTCCTTTATGTTACGGATGTAGAGCACTTTCACTTTGGACATTGTGTCCGCGTCTGGCTCGTCTTGGTGCTCGGCCCAATCGACATAGACGTCGGCGTTGAATGGACGGATCTGGAATCGAAATTGTTAGTGAAAAACGCTTAAAAACAGTAGAAAATCACATAAATCAGCTAAAAACGCATTTTTGGCGCCAAAAATCAAACAAAACGCTTAATCCGCGCTGAAATCAATTTAAAACGGTCCACTCTCGTTTTCAAGCTCGATCAAACTTCAGAAAACGCAATTTGGCTTAAAAACAGGAAAAACGGACTGAAATTCGCTAGAAAAAAAAGCTGGGGCACTATCAGAATCGCTTAAAAAAGCTTTTGAAGCCCCAATATCCATCGAAATCACTCAAATCTCGCTTTTAAGATTCGAAATGCTCTATTTTTGACCAAATTGATGGTTTTATGAGTAAAATCCCATTGAAAAACACTCAAAAAATAGTAGAAAGTCACTCTGATGGCCTAAAAGCAATGTAGACAAGTAGCAAAGTTCAGAAAACGTATTTGGTTCAAAAAATTGAAAAAGTACCGGGGTTCGCTAGAAAAAAAGCGCGTAGACTATAGAAATCGCTTGAAATACGCATCTAAGGTGCCAAAATCTCTCTAAAATTGTTCATCAAAAAAACAAATTTGGCTGCTGAAATCAACTGAAACGCATTTTAGATGTTAAAAACGGCCAATTCTCTCGCTCTTCTAGGCTCAAAATTCCTCTCAATGTTTACCTTATGCTGAGCAATCTTTCTCTTAATATCCGACGCGGTCTTGTGATCAATGAAATCGACGAAGCAGAATCCGCGATTGCGTATCTTCTCGTTGTCCGGCACCGAGTACACAATGACGTCGGTTACGCCCTCTGAAAATGACAAATTAGCTCCGAAAATGGTGAAAAATGCTGAAATTTCGAATTTCAGAATATAATTTTTGAGATGCAGCATTCACAAAAAAATTAATCAAATCTGAAAAAATGGATTAAACAAAAAAAATTCAAGACCACGATCACAATAAGAATTTCTTCGCCATTCATATATCATTTTTATTCTTTTTTTTTGGCTGGAAATATACATAAAAAAATTTCGAAAAAATGGGAATAATCTGTACCTGCATGAGTCTTGAGCTCTTCAAGAATTTCATCTTTAGATTTCGTCTTCGGAATATTTCCCAGAAAAAGGCGAGTGTTAGCGATCGAAATGTTCACTTTGAGGGTTTTTCCAGGCGAAAGTTCGTGGCCGTCAAACTAAACGAAAAAAGAGCTGATTTTTGAGTCGGAAAAGGCGTTTTTCGGGGTTCTAGACCACACCAAAATGCAACGCATATAGGATATCGGTTTCCAGAATAAAAGATATATAGCTTATCTCATATCTATAGAATCCCTAGAGCCAGAGCTTCTGGTCCAGAAGCTCCTCAACAAGTCAAAAAACCAAGAAATTTACCTTTTTGGCAGCCGCAGCGGCGTCTTCCTTGTTGCAATAGGTGACGAAGGCGTAGCCACGAGACGCTCCGGTCATTGGGTCCATCATCAGACGGAGATCATACACTTTTCCGGATTCAGCGAACAGCGGGAGCAGTTTGTCCTCGAAAATGTCGTTGGGGATGTGGCCGACGTAGATCTGCGAAAAAAAATAATTATGGAGGGTCTTTGTAAGAAAATTAGGAGGTCGCAGGGCTTCAAAAAGTGCAATTTAACACTATTCCGAGCTTTTTAGGCTGTTTTCAATAGGTAATCTGGTATTCTGAAAGCCATTTTCGGGCTATTTTGACGCATTTTTCGAACTCTGTTAAACAAGCTTGCCAGAATACCGAAACTGCCCTCGGAAAGCTCTTAAACTGACGCTACAACTGAAAATTCTATCTGTTACCTCGCAGGATCCTGTAGGTCCCGTAGCTGGTCCATCCCACTCTGGCGGTGGTCCTCCGACCTTTCTCTGTCCAATGGTAACCTCCAAAGGATATCCAGTCTCCTCCAACAGCTTCTTCATAACCTCCAATTCTGGTCCCTGAATCAGTTTTCCTGAAGTCACGGCAGCCGCGCCTTGGTGACGGCAACGATCCTTGAAGGAGCGAATCAACGAGGTGACGTAGAGTGACTTGGTGGTAACTCCAAAAAGCTCCGACTTTTGGATTTCCGAGAAAATGAATTTGGCCTGGTCGACGCTCACCGAGTTGATGATGTCGACGGCGCGCTCGTCAAGATCTTCTGGAGTCAAAAGTCCTGAATCGTAGATTTCGCAGATGACTTCAGCGACGGGCTGTTTCATCTTGAGACCGATAAGCTTTTGGTAGTTCTCGTTTTCGGCGTATTTCTGGAAAAAATCGGAATTTGGTATGAAAAAAAGAGGGAAATGGAGCTTACACTTGGCTCAGAGCTTCCATTTTCTGGTTTCGCACCGTTGGACTCTTCTGGAGCGGCTGTGGCTTCGGCGTCAGTAGCAGCTGGAGCGGCTTCTTCGGCTGCTGGAGCGGCATTCTCGACGTCTGTGGCCGGCTGTTCGGCGACTTCTGTCTCTTGTTTTACTTCTTGTTTGACTTCCTCACTCATGATGGAAGGTTCTGGAAAAAATTGAATTTTTGAGCAAAAAGAAGTTCAAAATTCGAGAAAAAAGGAAAAAATCGATAGAAAACCTAAATTAGCGGAAAAATATGGATTTTTCAAGACATTTTTGACTAAACATAGGGCCACCAATCAAAGAAAGCATGAAAAAACACCAGGACATTGAAAAAATTGCGAAAATCCCGCCTTTTTTGAAAAATATACCGTAGGCTTTGAAAATTCGAATTTTCCTAGTTCCGACCCAATTTTTCGAATTTTCCACGGATTTTCGGGTGACAATACCCGAAAAATCGATATTTTCACCCGAAAATCACCCTAGCAACATGAGAAATCGATAAAAACGCGCCTGGAAAGTCAAAAGAACGCCTTCAAATTCGAATCGAACGGCGGCAAACTCAAAATCGAAGCCCGGCGAGCGTCTTCGTGACGAGATATCTTTTCCAAAATGAAAGATGCGCCTTTAACCCCGCGCGTCTGCGTCTCTCGCGTTCCACCGCACACCGCCGTTGTTCCCTCGCCGCGCGTCGCGGCTGCGTTGCGGCTCGTGCCGTCCTTGGCAGATGGCGTTCAAGTGCTCCTAGCTATGAAGACGTCGAACGGGAGAGATGGAAAGCAAAGAAAAGGGAAAGGAAGGCTATTGAACGAAGGGATAAGACGAGAGAGCATGGGAAATTGAGAGGTATTAGAGAAATTGGACCGAAGAGAGGAGGAAAAGTGCATTTATTATTACTGTGGGCCTGGCAAGAAGGCGTCTGATGAGCAGATGGACTGGGAGGATACGAATGAGATGGGATTTGCATGTAAAAGCAAGAGAAAATAAGTATATACGAGCGAAACGGAGATAAAAAAGGCGTTGTTAGGAAATTTTGAAGCATGCGCCTTTAATACAGTACTCTGCACAATTTTTTTTGAATTTTGGTGAGATTTTCATGAAAAGTTCTGAAATTTAAGCAAAAGAATGATTTTTTCTGATGAAAATCTACGATTTTTTTAAAGTTTTTTTCAGTTTTATTTATTGAAAACCAAGAAAAGTGGCCTGAAAATAATTTTTACGATCAAAATGATTACTGTAGAAAGTTTTGAAGCATGCGCCTTTAATACAGTACCCACAAAAGCCAAGAAATAAGTGTGCGATGGCGCTGCGCCGCCGCACTGTTTTGTGGGCGGAGCCTAGTGATTTTGCGCGGTAGTTTGAATAGAGAGGCTCAATTTTCATCGATTTTCTTCGTTTTTTCGCTATTTTTCCTCGATTTTTTCTATTTTTTTTCAGATTTTCAGATAAAACAATGAAATCTATTCGAACTACAAACATTACAACCTCCAAAGCGGTCCTCAAACCCGCCCCCCGGCATGTGATTCTCGGAAAAAAGCGTCGGAGGGGAAATCTTCGAGATGCCGACATTTTTTGCGACTTTTTGATGTCTTTCTGCCACGTGGCAATGGATAGATGCTCTCCGAACACTGAAGAATGGCGAAAAATAAAGTTTGGACCGGATTATGAGCATTTAAAGTGTCCGGATGAGCGATTTGAGAAATATGTGGAGGAAAATTGTCAATTGGCGGAGCAATACATTGCATCGTCGAGATTACATGCTTTTGAAGGTTAATTGGGGCTAAAAATTGATTTTTCAAGAAATTTTTTTTTTCAAAAATCCTGAAATTTTTTCCAGTCTGCATGGTGACACCGTCTGAAACGCAACTTATTGGCTTTCGCATCACACTCGCTCAGCTAGACTATCCGGAATGGTACCTGAAAGAATTTTCAGCCAAAAAATCGAAAAATTCAAATTTCCAGCCGCCGCGTTCGAAACATTTATGCGAAATTTGCGAAAATTCTAGAAGCTGTTCGAACGCTGAAAATTACAGAAGAGTTGGACGCAATGATGCGGTCGTGTAGTGAGTCTTGGCCTAAAATTGGTGAAAAATTGATTTTTATCGATTTTACCGTAAATTCTCACATTTTATCAAAAATTTCGACTTTTTCGTATTACTTACAGCTAGTTTTTCAAAAATTGCATCATTTTTCCCTTTAAAATTTCAATTTAAAGCCAAAATCCACCAATTTTCATCTAAAAATAAAATTTAAAAACTTGCTCGTAAAATCCGGCACATTCTCCGGTGTGCACTGTGAACATGCACAGGATGCGCAGCACCTTACGAGCAAATGCTAGATATGGGCGGTTTAGGAGTTGTGTGTTGAATTTCAGTCATTTTAGGGCATTTTTTGCTGAAACTTACTGAATTTCTGTTGAAAAATCGAAATTGAAGAAAAAATTCGACCCAAAAATGTCCGAAAAATAGTTTTTAAGCACAAAAATCCAAGATTTTTCGAAAATTTGTCAATTTTCATCCTAATTTTCGCTGTAAAATTGGAATTTATGGGAAAAAAGATCGAATAATTCGAAATTAATGTCAAAAATTCAAATTTTTTGAATTCAGAATATCGTCCTCGCATCCGTATGCTCACTCGCCTTCGTTCCGAATCCAAACGAAAATCGGACAAATCCAAGGCGGGAGATTCAAAAATTTCGGTCCCGATCGCCAATTCGTTTCCTCTTATCCATAATTTGCTCTCTTTTTATGCTTTTATGTAAATAATTTTTTGAATTTATGTACCTAAAAATCTGAAAATTGACAAAAAAAACACGAATTCTAGATCACAAACCGTTTATTATTAAAGTCTTTTGAAGTGATTTTCGCACTTTTTCTAGGAAAAAGTGCTCATTTTCATCACTTTTTTAGGCTGTGATCTTTGATTATTTGATTGAAAAAATTGATTTCAGTGCCAAAAAAAGCTACAAATCCGGGTTTGAATCGACAGATGGTAAATGAAAAAAAAACCTGGAAATGCGGCAAAAAACACATCCAAAATCAATGAAAAAAAAACCGAAAATTTCCGGGAAATCGCAATTTTTCGAAAATTTGAAAAAATTGAAATTCCTTTCCCAGGAAAATTCTCAATTTCGGGTGGGGACTTTTTGAGAGGGGGGGGGGGGAGAGAGTGGGGAAAACGGAGAGAGGGAAAAGAAAAAAAGAGAGGGGGTGGGGAATGCGAAAAAACCATCGAAATCGAGATCGAGGGGCGGGGACTCGCAGCAAATTTAGAAAATTAAGGCTTCAAAACAAAAACGATTGGAGGGAAATAGGGGGATAATTCGAGATAGATATTATAGTGAGATAGAATATAGGAAAGAAAATGGGAGAAAATCGGGTAATTTTAGGCGAAAAATCGCATTTTTTGAGCAAAAAATCACCAAATTCCGAGAGCCAGCTCGGATTTTCCGAAATTTTAGGCTAAAAATCAACGTTTTCAGTCAATTTTCTGGCTTAAAATTCAGATTTTTGACTCAAAAAGTCAATTTTTAGCTTGAAATTTCTCGATTTTTCAGCATTTTTCGGCTTAAAATCGATTTAAGGCTCAAAAAATCAACTTTTCAGTCAACTTTAGAGCCCATAATTCAGATTTTTGGATAAAAAATTTTAAAAAATCAACTTTTTCAGTCAATTTTTGGCTAAAATTGCTCAAAATTTTCGTTTTTTCAGCTCAAAATCACTCAAAATTCTCCCATTTTTTGTAGAGAGACTAGATATTAAGAAAAATAAATGGGGCAATCGAGGTAATTCTGGGCGTTCGGGATCGGGAAAAAGAGGATTAAATGATAAGAAAAAAATCAATAGCCGGGAGATTATCGAGATGGGAAAAATAGAGAGGAATAGAGAAAAAAAAACTAACAAGAAAAAACTAATAGTGTGGAAAATTGAGAGAGAGAGAGAGAGAGAGAGAGAGAGGGTGCTAGAGAAGACAAAATTCAGATAAAGATAGTAGAAAAAAGGGGCGGGGCTTAGCGAGAGTGGGAGCACGAAAATCACCTGAATAGGCCGATTTTCAGCGCAGCAGGCCACGCCCACTTTGACCCCCAAAAATGAGATTTAGGGTTAGAGAGATAGGAGAGGGAAAAGAAAAATAAAAAAACAGGGAACACGACCCGCTCCAAAATCAATTTTTGAAATTGGGAACGCATTCACAAGAGGCGGGAATTTCAAATTTTTTGCATAAATGGCCTGGCGGGAAATGCAGAAAATTTGAAATTTCCAAAAAAAATACAAAAAAACAGGGAAAACTCATAGTGTGGGACAACAATCCAATATGTACAGGAAAATTATCACGGGATGGGGGGGGGGGGGGGCAACAAAGTGGGCGGAGCCTAAATCTTCAATTTCGGGGGGAAACGTGGGTGGAGGGCCTTTGAGAGGGGGTGGGGGAAAATGCGCTCCATTGCACATAGTTAAACAATAGAAAAAAATGCACAAGTAGATCAAATTTTCAAGGGGGCGGGGCCTATCTATACACAGAAAAATGTTTCAGCAGAAAAAGAGTGTTTCTGAACCAATTAGCACACAGGGAGAGGGAGAAAAACCGGGGGATTTGATCCCCGAGACAAGAAAAAATGGGCAATTTTTGAATTTTTTTTTCTTGGGCGGGAAATTTGAATTTTTCGAGAAAAAATCTCAATTTTCAAGCAATTTTGAGCTTAAAAATTCAAATTTCCCTCCAACAAAAACGAATCCAAAAATTGCAAAAAAAAAACAATCGAATTCTTAGAGCATGAAAAATGTAAGGATGAATGAAGCCAGAATATGAATAAATTTGAGTTTTGTGGTGTGTGGAAATTTCTGAAATTTTTCGAGAGAAACAAAACGCAAAGTTCAAAAAATTCCAGAAATTTCCAGAAAATGAAAAAGAGAAAATTCTCTACGCGGACGCGACGGCGGCGATGAGTTGAAGTGGACAGACGCGGAGGCCGGCATCTCGAAGCGCCTTTTCTGATTGCTCAGCATAGTTTTGGAGAACTGGCGATGGCGATTCAGAAGACGTCGATGATGACATTGAGATGGCGGACGATGGGCGGGAGAGAGTGGCGTCCGATGGAACAGACAACTGGAAATTTTTTGGAATTTTAAGAAAATCTCGATTCTGGAGGCCTAAAAATCGCAAATTTTTGAATAAAACTGCATATCTTGTATATTTTTATGTTTCTAATGTTTATTTTTCGAATGTTTCACCTAATAAGCCATTTTTATCGCGAAAAAACGACGAAAATCCATGAATTTAAAGACTTAAGCTTTTGCGCGGGAGGTCTGATGCATTGGACGTGATGCACCGTACGATGCGCAGGATTTTTCGCGCAAAACTTTTTGGGTCAATTTAGGAATGAAAATTGGAATTCCAGTGGTTTTAGATGAAAGTTCAGGGAGATTTCAATGAAAAATTGCTTTTTTTCACCTAAAAACCCATTTTTATAACAAAAAACCGGAAAAACTCGACGCATTTTGGGCCAAGTTTTTTTTTGAGTCAATTACGGCAGGGAAATGGGAATTTCAGTAACTTTCGGATGGAAATTCCGGTAGATATTGATTTCGCCAACTTTTTGATCCTAAAAACCTATTTTCAAGTGAAAAAACGACCAAAATAGATGAATTTTAGGCCAGAAGCCGTCTGAAAAGCTTTGCGCGTAAGCTATGATGCATTGTACGTGATGCACTGTAGGATGACCGGGATTTTACGCGCAACTTTTTAGGTAAATTTTTGGAGGATTTTCGGCTGGAAAAGTGATTTTCAGATGGATTTTCGGGATTTTTCGATGAAAAAATGAATTTAGAGCTGATTTTCCTCCTAAAATCCGCAATTTCCAACCTTATTAAGCCATTCCAACGGCGGCAACGGAACATTTCTAGCCGATGGCGATGAGCAGATCGATGACGATGCGAACGAGACAACCGATTGTGGGCTCGCGGAGAGAGCCTTTCGTTGCTGTTGCTGCTGACGTGGCATTGTCAGCTGTTGTCCTTGCGGCGGTGTTCGTTGTCCTCCATTGCCACGTGAATGTCTGGAGCCACCGGAATTCCGGGATGGAGTCGTTGGAAGCTGTGGAGCTGCATTGCTGCCACTGGCACGTGATGACGAAGTCGGAGTATTCATGATTGAATAGATGAGGGTTGGGTTATGAGTTGATTTGTTATACAAAAATCTTCTTGGAGAGTTTCGGATCTTACAGAACTACACCGGGAGCAAAATAGTAACCCGAAGGTTATGTGATGCTAATGATAGACCGTTGGATCTGCAAAAAATCATGATTTTTGGGGGAAAAGTTGGGACAAATCGGAAAATTCAGGCGAAACTTAAAAAAATAGAATTTCGAGAAAAAAATGGAAAATTGTTGAATTTTAGCGCTGAAAATTGAGGATTATAGGCTTTTTAGAGACCATTTGCAGCTGATTGATGCTTTAAACTCTTGAAAATCACTCAAAATTAACAAAACTGACAAAAATAGATTTTTCCGGAAAAATCTGAAATTCTCGACTAAATTCGAACTTTCTCTAGATTCTCCTCTAATAAAACATTTATTCTTCTGTATTTCTATCATTTTTCACTTAAAAACTCCATTTTTAGGCGAAAAAACCACAAAAAACGATGAATTTTGGGCCAGAAGCCGTCATCGCCTCACGTGATAAGCTTTTGCGCGGGGGATATGACGCATTGTACGTGATATCACGTGAAACGTGATATACACGTAGGATGCGCGGGATTCGACGCGCAACAATTTTTTGGGTCAATTTCGGGATTTTTGACTGAAAATGGGGGATTTTCAGGGGTTTTCAGAGGGGGATTTCGGGAAAAATGGATAAATAAATTAATTTTGAGTGGAAAATATGTGAAAATCTAGGAAAAAATCGAGAAAATAGCTGAAAATCGGGAAAATTCGAAAAAATCCCAAATTCAAATTTTTCAGTTAAAAGGCACATGATAATGGAGATTTAAAGCTTAAGACTGGTACAGGAAATTAGAATTTTCCAGAAAAATGAAAGAAAAATAGAAAATTTTCAATAAATTCAAAAAAATCTGAGAAAATCAAAATTTAAGATTTTCGAGTCAAAAGAAGCATTCTAAATGGGAATTCGAGGCCTAAAATCATTTAAAATTTGAGAAAAGTTTTAGAACTTAAGGAAAATATGCGAAAATTTCTAGAAAATTTGGATTTTTTAATTTTTCGCAAATTTTCTGAAAATGCGGGTTAGGGGTGGAGCTTAGCTTGTTGAAATTCAGCGCAACATTTGCTGAATGTTACGAAATTAGGTCCCAAAATTCTAGCACAAAAAAAACCCGAAAATTATTGCGAAATCCACTAATTTCCCCCCCTTTGCTGTCACCTGGGTGGTCCAATTAAAGGGGGATTACTGTATGGTATTGCTCATTTTATCGCCATGTGCGATCTCTAGGAGGTGAAGACACAGAAAATTGATTTTTTTTTGTGTCTTTTGAGAAGAAGACAAGGCAGCAGCAACGGCGGCGTCACGAGTGTGGCGACCGCGACGCGCGTACGCAACGCGCGAGAGAGTATAGAAATAGAGGAGAGCGGGTGTTTATGGCTTCTTCTTCTTCTTTTTGATGGTTGGATGGGGGAGTCGGGCGGCTTGGGGAGAGGCCAAGGACAAACAGGTGGGTGAGAGAGTAGGAGGAGGAGAGACGCAGAGAAAGGGAGAGGGGACAGAGAAAAAGTGACGTAATTCACATGGCAAGTGAAAATAAAGGAAAAAAAACAGAGAAATGGGTATCTTGTGGGACCGCCCGTCTATGACCGGCGGTCCCAAATATCAGCTGACTTTGGGGAAAGTTTTCTAGAACTTTCGGAACTTTTTTTCCTAGAAAGAAGTCCCAAGCAGCTGATTGTAAGGGAAATGAAAATTCTAGGATTCTGAGATTCTGAAAATCAGAGAATTCAGATTCTTAGATTTCAAGATTACGATTTTGGAAAATTCCGAAAATTCCGAGATTCGAAAATTCTTAGATTTCAAGATTCCTAGATTCTGAGATTCTGAATTCAAGAATTCTATGATTCTGGAATTCTGAGATCCTTCGATTGTTAGACTCGGAATTTTCGAATTTTTAAGATTTAGAGAGACTGAATTTTGGAAATTCTGAAATTCCTAGATTCCTGGTTGCTTAGATTCTGAAATTTCAGGATTTTGGGTTCCAGAAGTTTTAAAAATCTGAGATTCTGCAGATTTCATATTCTTAGATTTTCAGGTTTTTAGATTCTGAAATCCTAAGAAATTCAACAATTCTAGAAATCCAAGATTCTGAAATTTTGAGATTTTCAGATTCTGGGACTCATTGATTCGTACATTCTGGGAATCTTGGATTTTCAGATTCTTAGATTTTGAGATTCTAAACTTTTTAGACTCTCAATTTTAGAATTTTTGAGATTCTGAAATTCTCAAGATCTTGAAATTCTAAGATTCCGAGATTCTCAAATTCCTAGATTCCTGAATTCTAGGATTCCTAGATTCTTGGATTCTAAGATTCTAAGGATTTCGAAATTCTCAAGATCTTAAAAATCTAAAATTCTGAGATTTTCAGATTACTATAATCCTAGATTCTTGGATTCTAAGATTTTCAAATTCTAAGATTCCTGGATTTTGAAATTCCGAGATTCTCAGTTTTTAAGATTCTGAGGTTCTGGGATTCCTAGATTCTGAGATTCTAACATCCTGGAATTCCAGGATTCTTAGATTCTAGAATTTGGAGATTTCAAGGTTCTAAGATTCTTAAACTCCTGGATTCTGGGATTTTCAGATTCTGAAATTCTGGGATTCTAAAATTCCTAAATTCTCAGATTTTGGGATTCTGGGATTCTCAATTCCTAGATTCTAAAATTCTGGAATTTCGAGAATCCGAAGATTCTGAATTTCTAGGTTCCTGAATCCCTAAATTCTCAAGTTTCTGAAGTTCTAAGTTTCCGAAGTTCCGAATTCTTGGGTTACGGATATTCTAATATTCCGAGTTTCTGAGATTCTGAAGTTGCGGAATTCTAAAAATCCGAGGCTCTGGAATTATGAGATTTTCAGATTCTTAAAAAATCAGACCATAAGAATCACCTGATTTTCCGAAATTTCTTATTGCTAACACAGCAAAAAAAGAAAGTGATTCGGCCAGAACGTTAACGGCTAGCAATAAGAGAACATTGTGACAACGAATCATTGATAAGAAATGATAAGAGCATTACTAGGCATCGAAAGGAAGAGAGAGAGAGAGAGAGAGAGAGAGAGAGAGTAGGTGGACTTGAGAGACGCAGACATTGGCTTAAAAAAAGGAAAAAAATCGGCGAGGAAAATTTTCAATATTTGGGGATTTTTTGAAAATTCATTAGACACGGCCTCGCGGAAGGGAACCTAGATTTAAAAACTGGAAAGCGCGCCAATTTTGGACGCGTTGCGCGGTCGCGTCGCGGCTTTTCGGTGAGTAGCGACTCAACAACGCTTAACTTCACGTTTTTTTCAAAACATGTTTTGAAATTTTCGAATCTGGCACGCAGCCAACTTTTGTGTGCGACGAAGCGCGCGTTTTTCAGGTTCCCAACCGCGATGCCGTGATTAGAATCATATTTTGTAAAATAGGAACATCGGAACATTGAATTTTTAGGAAAATTTCAATTTTTGGAAATTGGATTTTTTGGGAAAATTCAATTTTTTCCATTGAATATCTTTTTATCAATTAATTAAAGAACAGCAGAGCAAGAAGACAAGTGGAAAACACCCAGAAAAATAGGAAAAAAAAAATGTTTTGGCGGAGAATTCAAATTTTCGAAAAAAAAAAGGTTTTCAAGAAATTTGAGAAAATGCGCTCTAATGCTAAAAGCCAAATTCGTTTTTTTTTCAAAAATTTGGAATCTTAAACGCTATAATACATTGAATTTTCCTATTAAAAATTCGCTGAGAACTCTCAAAAATTCTTTAAAATCTAATTTTTTGAAAATTCCAAAAAAAATATGGAAAAAAAGAGAATTTTCTAGAAAAAAAAAACAGAAAACAGGACGAAAAAAAGGACCTTGTGTGCATATAAAAAAGAGGAAAAAAATAGGGAAAAATCTAGAAAAAATGGGGGAAAAATGGGGAAATTTGGGGAAAATTCGACTGATTTTTGGAATTTTTTGGCTCAAAATCGATGGTTTTAGGCTCAAAATCGAGGTTTTTAGGCTCAAAATATGCTTACCGTAAAACCTCTAATAGAACGACACCCGGATCGTCCACTTTGAGCCTATATATCTCATTTTCTTTTGAAAGATATCAAAAAGTGGTTAACTAGTAAAATGTAAATTCGTGTTTTCGGGTGTTTTAATGCTGAAAATTAAGACTTTCAAGCTGTTGTTGAGTCAAAAATCGGTTTTTGAAAGGTTTTTTTGGTTCAAAATGAGCAATTTTTGAGCCGAAAAGCCTGAAAATTTGGCTTTTTTAATGCTGAAAATTTGGAATTTTCAGCTGTTTTTAATCCTTAAAAAAATTGAAAAAAAGCTAATGTTTCAGTTAAAAAAGTGCTTTTTTGACCCAAAAAATCCAAAAAAAGCTGATTTTTCATTTTAAAATACCGTAAAACCTCTAATAGAACGACACCCGGATCGTCCACTTTGAGCCTATATATCTCATTTTCTGTGAAAGATATCAAAAAGTGGCTAACTAGTAAAATGTTGCTGATATCCTGATAAACATTTTACTAGTTAACCACTTTTTGATATGTTGCTGATATCCTGATAAACATTTTACTAGTTAACCACTTTTTGATATGTTGCTGATATCCTGATAAACATTTTACTAGTTAACCACTTTTTGATATGTTGCTGATATCCTGATAAACATTTTACTAGTTAACCACTTTTTGATATCTTTCAAAAGAAAATGAGATATATAGGCTCAAAGTGGAGGATCCGGGTGTCGTTCTATTAGAGGTTTT
>NC_013489.2:13225648-13234407 GCF_000004555.2 Caenorhabditis briggsae | reverse complement strand
TTTTACTAGTTACCACTTTTTGATATGTTGCTGATATCCTGATAAACATTTTACTAGTTAACCACTTTTTGATATGTTGCTGATATCCTGATAAACATTTTACTAGTTAACCACTTTTTGATATGTTGCTGATATCCTGATAAACATTTTACTAGTTAACCACTTTTTGATATGTTGCTGATATCCTGATAAACATTTTACTAGTTAACCACTTTTTGATATCTTTCAAAAGAAAATGAGATATATAGGCTCAAAGTGGACGATCCGGGTGTCGTTCTATTAGAGGTTTTACGGTATTTTAAAATGAAAAATCAGCTTTTTTTGGATTTTTTGGGTCAAAAAAGCACTTTTTTAACTGAAACATTAGCTTTTTTTCAATTTTTTTAAGGATCAAAAACAGCTGAAAATTCCAAATTTTCAGCATTAAAAAAGCCAAATTTTCAGGCTTTTCGGCTCAAAAATTGCTCATTTTGAACCAAAAAAACCTTTCAAAAACCGATTTTTGACTCAACAACAGCTTGAAAGTCTTAATTTTCAGCATTAAAACACCCGAAAACACGAATTTTCAGTCAAAAAAATGTAATAAAAATCAAAAGTTGATCATTATCAGAAATCAGCGATATCCTGTGAATGATAGTAGTCCTCTTTGAGACGATTGACATGCGACGGAATGATACATGAAGTGTTCGAGACGAAGAGCGTCACCAGGTCGGACTGCAAACAGAGATAATTAGAGATCATTAATTAGTGGAAAAATGCGAAAATTTCCATTTTTGATGATTTTTGAGCGAGTTTTGAGCCATTTTCGAGCATTTTGAAGCTCATTTCAGCCCATTTTTTTTCGAAATCTCCCCAAAATCCGACCTGTAGAGCATCAAAAGCGGGATGAAGACAGTCGACATGTCCAGCCGAGTTGGCAGACATATCAAAAGGCAGTGTATTGGAACGGAAAGAGTGAAGAGACGCAGGATCAGTCATAAAGAACGGACAGAGCTTGTAGAACGGAGCCAGAACATAGACAGGTACACAGTGTCGCTTAGCCAGAAGAGCAATCTGATGTCCTCCGGCTGGAACCAAACAGGAGCCATCCGGGAAGTACGCAGCAGCCACGAGCACCACTTTCGACGTCTCCGGCATTCTGGAGGCCACTTCGAATAGCTCGATGGGGGTGACGAAGTCAGGAGCAGTCTCCAGATGCTCCTCCTCGTCGACGACATCGATCACACGATGTTTTCTGCCAGATTTGACGGCGTGGGTTAGGAAGGAGTGCATGGTTTTAGAGGTGGCCAGGGAGTGCACCATTACGATGTCATTGTTGAAGAGGAGTTCGGTGGATTGGGAGGCAATGCACTCACGCGACGACTCGATCTCTGTTGAGAGCTGCAAATAATTTTGGAATTTCTAGAGTTTAATTGACTAAAATTGGCTTAGAAACGGCTCAAAAAGGGATAAAAACATCCAAAATTGACTTGAAATCTCTTGAAATCTGAACTTGACATCTGTTGATATTGAATCGAAATTGACTGGAATTGGCCTACAAAACTGAACTGATCAAAAAGTGTCAATATTTTTGAAAATCCGCCAAAAAATGAGCTCTTTGGCCTGATTTCTGTCAATTTAAGAGTAATTTTTCAAAGCCGTAAATTTCAATTTTCAACTGTTTTTGACGGGTTTTTGGCGGTTTTTAGCCATTTAAATTGTCCGAAAATTCGGAAAAACCCTTCATTTTGTCGATTTTCAGCCGACTTTTGGACATTTTAAAGGATTTCAAGGCGTCAATTCGAACACTTTACCGAAAATCCTCTTGAAATCTGCCAAAAAATGAGCTCTTTGGCCTGATTTCTGTCAATTTAAGAGTAATTTTTCAAAGCCGTAAATTTCAATTTTCAACTGTTTTTGACGGGTTTTTGGCGGTTTTTAGCCATTTAAATTGTCCGAAAATTCGGAAAAACCCCTTCATTTTGTCGATTTTCAGCCGACTTTTGGACATTTTAAAGGATTTCAAGGCGTCAATTCGAACACTTTACCGAAAATCCTCTTGAAATCTGCCAAAAAATGAGCTCTTTGGCCTGATTTCTGTCAATTTAAGAGTAATTTTGAATGGTTTCCAGCCGATTAGAGCCACTTTTGAACTGTTTTTGTCAATTTTTCGCTTAATTTTGACGGGTTTTTTTGACGGCTTTTTAGCACTTTTTTGGGTTGATTTTTGTCATTTTCAGCCATTCTTCAGTTGAAAATCCGTAAAAATGAACCGAAATTGTCCAAAAATACGAAAACCCCTTATTTATTTATTTTTAGGCGAATTTCAGTCATTTTTTCATGATTTTCAGCCTAACCTCCTTGATAGAAGCCTGCAAGTCTTTGCGAATCTTCTTCATATCCGCATTCTTCAACCGCTCCATCGTCTCATCATCGTCCCGCCATAGCGAATACAGTGGTTCTGGCTCACGTCCTCCTCTCTTCTGAAGTACCTCGTCTCTCGCTAATTTCGAGATCATCAGTCCTATATTGATTATAATCAGTTCGGATCGCTCAGAAGCATGAAGACGTTTGCAATGGCTGGTCAGACTGCGTTGAAGATCGGCCATCGTGCGTGGATTCTCGCGAAAAATGATCTTTCGAATCAGATTCACAGTCATTATGGCGATGGAGGAGGAGGAGTCGCGAGGGAATCTGAAAAATTCAAATTGCTCCAATTCTGATAAAAAATGATTTGACGACTCAAAATGGTGTAAAAAACAATATAATTCGAAAATTTTCCGAAAAAATCGAAATTTGAAAAAAAAATGTTTTGAAAAATTTTGAAAAAAAATGAAAATTCTCAAATTCCTCCAATTCTGCTAAAAATTGATTTTACGACTTGAAATGGCGCACTAAACAATATTATTTAAAAAATTTCAGAAAAATCAAAAATGGAAAAAACATTTTTTTTTGAAAATTAGGAAAAAACATTCATTTTTCAAAATTTTTTTGTTGATTTTTAGCTAATTTCAGCGGAATTTGCTCATTTTCTGCAATTTTTTGCCTATTTTTAGTAGTTTCAGACCGTTTTCAACCAGGAAAATGTTGATTTTCAATTTGTATTTAGCCGGAAATTCCTGGAACTCACTTTCTCCGAAGCGTAAAAATGAACTCTCGCTTCAAATCCTCAATATCCGTGTTGGAATCCATCTGAAAACATCAAAAATTTAGAAAAAAAATCAAAAAATTCCGAAAAATAGAAAAATCCCGATTTCGCAACTAAAAGTTGACTTTTTCGAGGGAATTTAGGTTTATTAGATTTTTTGAAAACTCGACTTTTGATATTTTACCAATTTTCCCCACAAAAATCAATAAAAAACCAAGAAATCGGTGCAAAATCAATCAAACTTAGGCGAAAAAATAAAAATAAAAAGCAATAATTGCAAGCGCGCTCTACCGCACATTTCTCTGCGCCTCTTCGAATGACACACTCTCTCGCTTTCTCTTCAACAATTTTTGAATAAAATTCTGACTTTTCAGCTCACAATTCACAGATTTTCCCAGTTTTTTTGCTGAAAATGAAGCCAAAACGAGAACTAGCAGATACAGAATTGTCGGAAGGTAAGAATTTTCAAAATAATTCTGAAAAATTGATGAGAAAATTGAAATTGTTCAGGATCCTCGGAAAAGAGATTTTGTGAGCCTGGAACGAGTGATATGATGGGGCAAAGACCTCAAAAAGCGATTGGTAAGGTTTTAAATTTGAAAAATTTGAATTTAGCGCCAAAAATTAAATTTCAGAACTTCTGGAATTCGAATTACAGCAAGCACAGCTGAATGTACAGGAAATTGGACGAATTATCGTTGATGGAATGTTGGAAAAATCGATAAACGATGAGATTTTGAAGGAATTAATCAAAAAAGTGTCGAAAAACGTTCCAACTATGGCAAATATCAATTTATGGAATCTGTCGGATGACTTGAGTAAAGGAGTCATTGATAGTCGACTTGTCGTCGTTGGAAACGCGTTTTTGGTGTGGAATTTGGATTTTTCGGGGAATTTTAGTCTAGAAATGGGGTTTTAGTCTAGAAAAAAAAATATTTTTTTGGAATTTTCGTTTTTTTTTTGAATTTTTGAAAAAAATTTAAAAAAACATAGTGGAAAGTCTCAAAATCACTTTTTAAATAGAAAATTAGGACTTTTCAGCGAAAATTGGGCTAGAGAAAGGGGTTTTTAGTCGAAAATTGAGAAAAAAATTTTTTTTGGAAATTTCAGATTTTTCGAAAATTTTTGAATTCGAATTTTGAATTTTTCAAAATTTTATTTCAGATTTTTTGAAAAAATTTCGAAGTTTTAAATTGTAAGAATTTTCGAATTTTTCAGTTTTTTTAGTTTAAAATTACAAATTTTTTGAAAAAATTCAAAATTTAAAATTTTTCGAATTTTCAGATTTTTCATTTTTTTTTGTTGAAAATTTCAGAATTTTTTTGAAAAAATTCAAAATTTTAAATTTTTCGAATTTTTAGATTTTTTTTGCTGAAAATTTCAAAATTCAAAAGTTTTAAAATTTTGAATTTTCGAAAAAAAAATTTTTCAAATTTTTCAGAAAAATGTCAGATTTTTCGTATTTTTCAGATTTTTTTTGTTGAAATTTCCAAATTTTTAAAAAATTATCAAAATTTTAATATTTACGGATTTTCTAAATTTTTCAGATTTTTTTGCTTAAAATTTTTGAATTTCGAAATATTTAGAGTTTTTTTTTAAATTTCGAGAAATTCCAAAAATTGAAATTTGAATTTTTTGGAATTTTTGAAATTTTTTCGGATTTTTCAGAAAAATTTAAGGTTTTTGGAATTTTGAAAATTTCCTATTTTCAGTGGAATCTGCTAAAATCCTCCATGTCGACTCTTCGTGATAAGTTCGACCACTATCACTTCAAAATGACCACAATGGCTGGTGCAGTGCAGGCAACCTCCTCCTCCGCCTCCTCGAATTCCCCAAATTTGACACAATTCGAATTTCTAACAAATCGATGTCAACCGGGAGTCCATCGTGTGGCTGATGATGGCATTTTTGTTGGTATCGATCTGCTGGATGTTTATAAATCTTGCGTTTTTCGGAAAACTGGAGATTTGGGAAACAAATCCAAGCAGTTTATAAAGAATTATCTGGCACATGTGAGTCTTTTTTTTGGGCAAGAAAGAGCGATCTATGGCGGTTTGTAACCCGAAAAAAATGGAATTTCTGGGGTCATTTTGACCTAGAAATCAGCAATTTTCAGTGGGTTTTCAATTCTAAAAATCGGAAAAATTTTCCGGAAAAATTCATATTTTTTACATTAAAAATACTCTATTTTTTGGGATTTTCCGGTCAGGAAAAGAAGGCAAAATCGGATTTTTGGGCCAAAACAGCTTTTTTTAGAAAATTTTGACTCGAAAAATCGAAATTTTGGGACGTTTCTGACCCAAAAATCATCGATAGGCGACGATTTTCTTTTTTTTTTTTGGCAAGAAAGCGCGATTTTTTGATTTTTTTGAACAAGAAAGCGCGATCTATGGCGGTTTGTAACCCGAAAAAATGGAATTTCTGGAGTCATTTTCACCTAAAAATCAGCGATTTTCAGTGGATTTTCAAGTCTAAAAATTGAAAATTCAGATTTTTTAACCTGTAATGTTGTGAAATGGCTAATTTTAGGGCCGAAAATCGTCTACATTGACTAGGTTTTGGACCCAAAAATCCTGGAAAATTGTCCATTTTCTGGCTCAAAAATCGAAAAAAAGGCACTTTTGACCGAAAAAATTCCAGAAAATGGCTTTATTTAGACCTTTAAGCACCGGAAAATCTGATTTTTAGCCGATTCATTGACCTAAAAATCCCCAATTTTTTATCTAAAAATTATGATTCTCAGCCAAATTCATCCAAAAAGTCTTATTTTTAACCTATTTTCAGTCATTTTCAGCCAAATTTCGCCGCGCCAAAATATTGATTTTCCAGGCGACGCGACCGAAGTGTGCCATCTGGCACTACAGTCTCCGCCAATCCGGCGCATCGCACAAAAAATGGCTTCAGAATATTCCCGAACACGTGCTGGATTCGTTGATTCGTAAGGATGTTTTTGGATTTTCAGCAATTTTTCAAAAAAAAAAAAAATCTTAAAATTTTCGATTTTCAGATTTCCAACTATCACTAGCCGGATTGGGAATGGTCGAGTTGGAGGCGGATAGAGATGTGGATCGAGGAGGGTAAGGGCTGGAAATGACTGAAAATCTAGGTCATGACCCGAATTTTCCAGCTTCCGCAGCGTCTGGGCCACTTTTCAACATCCGAAAACCATAATTTTCAAGCGAGCTACGCCCCATTTAGTCTGGTGGCGTAGAAATCCAAATTTTGGGAAAACTAGGTCATGGTGTTCATGGTTCGAAAGAGCATGCTTTGAGAAGTCCATATTAGTTTTTAGATTTGGAAAATGTCGATTTTGAAGCGAGTTACGCCCCCATTTAGTTCGGTGGCCTAGAAATCCAAAACTAGGCCACATTGTCCCAAAAATTGAAATGGCCATAACTCGCTTCGAAATCGATATTTTGCAAATCTGAAAACGGATATGGACTTCTCAAAGCATGCTCTTTCGAACAGTGTGCACCATGGCCGAACTTTTTGAAAAGTGGATTTCTAGGCCACCAGACTAGAAAGGGCGTAGCTCGCTTGAAAATTATGGTTTCTGAATTTTGAAAAGTGGCCCAGACGCCCTAATTTTTCTAGGTCATGACCTAATATTTTTTTTCTAGGTCATGACGTGATTTCCTGTCAAAAATCGGGTTTTCCAGCTAGAAGTACAGTAACCCTCCTAAAGATAAGTAATCCCTATTTTTGCAGATTCTACATGTCACTTGGTGATACGGAGGATGCTCGTGAGACGACACTGACCAGTATGAAAATGATCAGAGAGCAATTGGTTACCAAATTTCGACAGAATGTTACGGATGCGTTGTAAGTGCTGGAAATTGCGATTTTTTGAAGTTTTTATGCCTAAAAATGTCAATTTTTGGACCTTTTTCTATGCGAAAAAAGTCATTTTTAATCCCGAAAATTGGGATTTTCGAGTTTCTTACCCCAGAAATCGGAATTTCTGGTCCTTTTTTATGCAAAAAGTTGTCTTTTTTGAGATTTTTAACCCTAAAAATATGAAAGTTTTGACCATTTTCATGCGAAACATGTCATTTTGGACCCAGAAATTGGCAATTTTCACTTTTTTTTCGACTGAAATGTTGACTAAAGTACAGTAATCCCTCAGAAATGAACTTAAAATCAACGGTATTTGAACATTTCTGTGTTAAAAAATGTCATTTTTTGTGTTTTTTTAGCCTAAAATCTGTATTTTTAAACCGTTTTCATGCGTAAAATGTCATTTTTTGTAGGTTTTGCACCCAGAAAATGGACCATTTTGACAGATTTTGACCTCTAAAATGGTTCAAAATACAGTAAACCCCTTGTAAAAATGAGCAATCATGAATTTTTTTTTCAGAAACGAAGCACGAGAAATGCCATTCAACACGATCACACGAGAGCTCATGGCACCGCCGGTAGGGACTTTTTGAAACCAAAAAAATCTGAAATTCTGAAAAAAAAACGACACTTTTGACCCAAAAACCGCCATAAAACGATGATTTTGAGCCTGAAAATCGTAATTTCAGGACACTTTCGACTTAAAAATCGCCATAAAACGATGATTTTCGAGCGGAAAAAGGCTTTTTGGACCCGAAAAATCGGTTAAAATGGGTGTTTAAAACGTGATTTGTGACCCAATAATCATATAAATGGCTTGTTTTTGACCTAAAAATTTATCGAAAATCGTCTATTTTGACGCGAAAATCATGAAAAATGGCCCATTTTGGACCTAAAACCCCCTGAAAATGGCTCATTTGGAACTAAAAACACGCTCAAAATCAAGCAATTTGCAGCCGAAAAATTGAAAATGGCTTGTTTTGAACGCGGCAAAACTTGCAAATCTCGTTTTTAGCTTCAAAAATGGAATGGTCTGATTTGGACCCTAAAACTCCTGAAAATCTCATTTTTAATCAATTTTTCTCCAAAAATTGTGTACTTCCGACCCAAAAAATCCTCTAAAATGGCTCATTTTGGATCAAAAATCCTAAGAATCGACCATTTTGGACCCAAAAAACCTATGAAATTGCGTATTTTAGACCTAAAACATCCTCTAAAATGGCTTCTTTTTCTGGACTCAAAAATCCTAAAAATGCCTTTTTTCTGAACCAAAAATCGCCTAAAATCGAACATTTCAAACCACAAAAAATCCCAAAAAGTGACCTATTTTGGACCTAAAAATTCTAGAAATGGCTTATTTTTGAACCTAAAACATCTGGAAAATTGATATTCTTGACCCCAAATTTGATTTGAAAAATCTAGATTTTTAGCCCAAATCATACTTGTAACGGGCCACTGGAATCAAAACACTGTGAAAAATGTATTATTTATTAGAAAGAAACGGGGAACAAAGTAAAAATCAATAAAGACACAGTGAAACTTAATAGAACAAGCAATTTAACGCTGAAAAGTTTCAAATCGACATATTTGCCGCCGCCTCGTTTTTCGTCTGCGTCTCGTGTTATGCAATTGCGCTCCGCTGGCTTGCAGTCCGGAAATGAAACGGGGGAGAGCGTGTACTGTATAGAAAGAGCGCAAAATTTGAAAGAAAATTACTGTTTCAAAAATACATTTTCATGTTAGTCTGAAATTTTTTTAGTAATCAGTGCACTGAATTTCTGAATTTCTGGATTTC
>NC_013489.2:13195188-13225271 GCF_000004555.2 Caenorhabditis briggsae | reverse complement strand
CAGGGCATAAACCCTCCGAATCGCGAGATGGCATCGTTTACGGTCACAACTAGGGCGGTATGTAATCGCCTTCGAACCTCGACTTTCGTTCTTCATTAATGAAGACATTCTCTGGCAAATGCTTTCCTTGTTGGGAGTCTCGGTTCGGTCCCGCAATTTCACCTTTCTAGCAATGAGCACACACCACTCGGCCTCTCCCCAACATTTGGTAGTTGCCATCGGTGGCGGATAAGAATGAGGTGTTCGAGGGAGGAAAATAGGGAGGGGAAGCAGCAAATCAAATAGCCAAAAGCGAGAGATTTACATGGTTTATAGCTTGATTTTTGAGCACAAATATCTCGGCTCTCCGGGCCGTTTAGCAAAATTTGAAAATTGTTCTGGAATCAGGGAACAACCTTCTTCTTTTCCGTGGACCCATTTGTATCTCCCGATCGCGAGATAAGTTCTGACCATTCCCTAGTAAGTTTGGTAGTTTTTGGACTATTTTGACTCTAAAAAGTGAATTTGGCACCAAATTTAGTGGTTTTTTGACGATATTGGAGGCTTTTTCTACTAATTTTGACCCAGAAATTCAGATTTGTGATCAAATTTGGTAGTATTTTGTGCCATTTTTGGGTTTTTGGCCCGCTAAAATCCAAAAAGTTTGGATTTTGTGCCGATTCTTGGAGCTTCAAAGCTTCTAAAAATCAATTTTCCTCCTTTTTTCAGCTACAAACTCGGTCTGACCTACAACCCGAACCGTAATCCTAACGATGACGAGGATGCTGATGAGATTGATGTGGAAGATGTCAAATAAGTGAAGAATCTAGAAGCTCCTGGAACTCTCTTGTTTTTCCCCTATTTTCACTTGTATTACTTCTTTTGTCTTTATCTAATTTTTGACTATTTGCACCGATTTATGATATGCATATTAATGAAGGCTTTGAAAAAATGGAATATTTATTTTAGGTTTAAAAAAATGGGGCTACAGTAATCCAGAGGGGAACGGGTTTTGAGGAATAAGTAGTGCCAATGTCTTGAGAAAATTCAATTTAGATGGCATAGAAAAATACAGTTTTTTCACATAAAAATGGTTCGCATCGAGACGCAACCCACAATTTTGCTTTATGCGCCTTTAAGGATTACTGTAGAAATCAAAATATAGTGAATTTCAATGAAATTTTTTTCTATAACATGTTCAAAAAACAATTTTATTGTTGTAAAAAACAGCGAAAAATTTTAAAATCTCAAACTTTAAATAAAAATTCAAGAAAAACAACTCTTAAACCCTTAAAAACCAAAAAAAAACGCTTCCGTGTCAAAACCCGACAAATGAATTTGCAGCATGCTCCTTTAAATTACGGTACCCGGCAAAAAACGTTATCATTTATCGCCTGGTTTTCAGCTCATTTTTCATCATTTTCAGCCAAATTTTCACCGTTGTTTTTCAGATTTTGCCGAAATCAAGAAAAATAAATGTTAAAAAATATTTTTAGCCAAAAAATGCGCGAGAAGAAATCGCAAGGCGTCATCTCGGGATGGATAAGCTGGAAGGGAAAAGAAATGGTCGAGATTTTTGACCACAAACATAAGTACCTGTATGGAGAGATAGACGACCCGTTTGTGAGTGAAATAAGCAAGAAAATAGGGAAAAATTAAAAAAATGTTTTTTCGAAAAATTGACTTTTCTGGGGTAAAAATGCTCGGAAAATGCTGAAAAATTAGTTTAGAAAAGCTTAAATTTCGATTTTAGGCCCAAAAATTCAAAAAATTCAAATTTTCCGAAAAAGAAATTTTTTTGAAAATTTCAAATTTCCAGGTCTCCTATGGCGCCTGGGTCGAGTATAACGTTGTCTCCGCCCCCGACGATCATCCCAAAAACTGCTATAAAATGGCAGTGAACATTGACGAAGACGTCCGAATCTCCGAGGCTCCCACCAACGACGAGTTCTCCAAAAACCCCATGAACGTGCGGGAATTTAATAAAGTCAACTTTTTCCAGTATCAAAACGAGGGAAAACAGTTGACGGTGAGGCTGAAAATCTAGAAAAATCGGGGGGTTTTTTTTGGCTGAAGTTTAGGAAATTTTGAAAAAAATTTCAAAGGAAAAATTTTTTTTTCAAAATTTTCAAAAAAAAAAATTCCAACTTTCTAGGCCTGAAATGGTCATTTTCAGCGTAAAAATTGCCAAATTTCACCCCCAAAACTACTCCAAAACCCCCAAAAACTCATTTTCCAGTACAAAAACTCAATTTCCCGGGATTTCCGCAACGACGCCTTCAAAAATGACTACTACGGCGAAGTTATACTGTCAAGAGACGCTCAGAATCGTCTGATCCAATATCAAATCAATACACTGGATGTCATGCTGAATTTGATCCAATCCGAACGGTATTCAGGCAGTGGACCACACTGGGAGGTCACCCATTTCATTCATCAGGGCAAGATGTACAGTATCAATGGATTTGTGAGTGAAAATAAGGGAACATGGGCGAAAGAAGGTCCAAAATGGACTAAAAATTGTCCAAAATGAGCAAAAAGATGATCTGATTCAAGCAAAAAATGGTTAAAAATGAGCCAAAAATGATTAAAAATGACCCGAAAATGGTTAAAAATGAGCTAAAAATGGTCTAAAATGACCCAAAAATTGTCCAAAATTAGCTAAAAATGGTCTGAAATGAGCAAAAAATGGTCAAAAATGAGCCAAAAATGGTCCAAGATGAGCCAAAAATGGTCAAAAATGAGTCAAAAATAGTCCAAAATGAGCCAAGAATGGTCTAAAATGATCCAAAAAAGGTCAAAAATAGCTCAAAAATAGGCTAAAATGAGCCAAAAATAAGCTAAAATGAGTCAAAAATGATCCAAAATGAGCCAAAAATGGTCTAAAATGAGCCAGAATTGGTTCAAAATAGCTCTAAAATAGGCTAAAATAGCTTTAAAAAGCTTAAAAATAGCCAAAAAATCCCAAAAATACCATTTTTCTAACAATTTTGGCCAATTTCTACGCATTTCTAGGAGTTTTGAAGCTAATTTCTGGGAATTTTCAGGCTAATTTCCGGAAAATGCCCTAGAAATTAGCCTGAAAATTGCCGAAAAATAGCGTTTTACAGTTTAAAATAGCCCTGAAAAGTCTTAAATTAGGCTGAAAATAGCTTCAAAGTTGCCTAAAAACCATCGAAATCCCTAAAAACTCCACGAAATTAGCCTAAAATCCCTGAAAATAGCTGAAAATAAGCCTAAAACAAGCCTGAAAAGACCAAAATAAGCCTAAAATGGTCCCAAATGAGCGAAACGGTTGAAAATAGCCTAAAAATACCCCCGAAAACCCTGAAATGACCCTAAAACCCCCAATTTTGCAGCTCTCGATCCGTGGATTCGTGCTCCGCGGACCAGGAGGCGTCGTTCGAGACCGTCGTGACGTCCACATCCCTCCAGATGCGCTCCGCCCCATCAGCTACAACGGAGCACCACAGCCGAGAAGAGCCACACAAGTGCAATCGACGTCTTCTTCCGATTGGGACGCACCGGCTCCTCCTCAGAATCCTCAGAATCCAGCGCCACGTGAATTGCAGTCATTCGGAACGTCTTCTGGATTCGGTGGAGATTCTACAGCGACAAAAGTAGTTCGTTCGTTTTTACCGAGAAATTAGAGAAAGGCCTGAAAATAGCCTAGAAAGTGAATAACTAGGCCTGTTTTTGTCTAAAATTGGAAACTTACTGCCTAAAAAGTCTAAAAATGAGGGTTTTTAGAACTAAAATGCTTGAAATTGGCTTAAAAATAGCCATTTTTAGTCCTAACTTGCCTGAAATTTGCTTAAAAATAGGCTTTTTTAGAGCTAGACTACCTGAAATTGACCTAAAAATGCCTTTTTTTAGGCCTGGCCGGCCTGAAATTAGCTTGAAAAAAGCCTTTTTTAGGCCCAACTTGTCTGAAATTGGCTCAAGAATAGGCGTTTTTAGGCCTAGTCGGCCTCATAATGGCTTTAAAATAGTCTTTTTTGGCCTAGGCGGCCTGAAATTAGCTTGAAAATAGCCTTTTTGAGGCCTAGCTTGCCTGAAATTGGCCTGAAAAAGCCTTTTTTCGCCTAAAATTGATTAAACATGCCCCGAAAAATTGAAAATTTGGGTCCAAAAATCCCCAAAAATGAGTCTCCTAGGGCTTTTAAAATGACAATTTTCAGACGCCACAAGCTCCCAGTCAACGTGGATTCGGATTCAGAGCTCCAAGAGAAAGCGCATTCGGAAGAGGAGGAGGAGCAGGAGTTCCACGGACGGAGCCAGCTAGACAAGGATTCGGAAGATCGGGACCATGGTTCGGCGCTCCAGAACAAACATTCGGCGCTTCTGAACCGATTCTAGCGGGACTTGGAGCTCCGAGAACAGGATTTGAAACTTTTGGATCATCAGAGTCGGTCAGATCTGGATTTGGAGGAGCTGGAGAAAGATCAGAAGGATCTAGAACGGTCGGACGAGGCTTGGAAGCATTCGGAAGAGGAGGAACAGTCGGAATTCCAGATGAAAGTTCGGATTTTGAGGTTCCACAACGCCAGCAGACACCGTCTGGAGGATCACAAGCAGCTAGACGAGGATCGGAAGCTTCGAGACCAGCTACACAAGGATTCGGAAGATCGGAACCATGGTTCGGTGCTCCTGAACAATCGTTCGGCGCTTCTGAACCGATTCTAGCGGGACTTGGAGCTCCGAGAACAGGATTTGAAGCTTTTGGAGCATCTGAGCCGGTCAGATCTGGATTCGGAGGAGCTGGAGAAAGATCAGAAGGATCCAGGCCAGGATTCGGACGACCAGACGTTCGTGGTTTTTTTATGCCAAAAATTGGCTGAAAATGCCTGAAATTGGCTTAACAATAGTCTAAAAAATGCGAAAATGCTAGAACTAGGCCTTTTCAGGCGCAGCATGCCTGAAATTGGCCTAAAAATAGCCTTGTTTAGGCCTAAAATACTTGAAATTAGCTTGAAAACAGCTTAGAAAATGCCAAATTTAGCGTTTTTTATGTCTAAGAATGCCAACAATGAGCTTTTCCCCCTCAAATTGCCCTAAAAATTGTCTTAAAAACGCAATTTTTAGGTCCCACAACGTGGATCGAATCCATTCAGAGCACCGCCAGCTGAAGCAGCTCCCAGAGCAGCTATACAAGGATTCGGAAGGTCCCGGCCATCATTCGACACTCCTGAACTATCCTTTGGCGCTTCTGAACCGATTCTAGCGGGACTCGGAGCTCCCAGAGCAGAAAGGGCAGGATTTGGATTCACAATTCAAGACGTTCGTAAAGCCAAAATTAGGTCAAAAATGCCCTAAATAGCCCTGAAAACCGCCAAAATCGATCTAAGATGCCTCTAACATTGGGATTTTCAGGTTCCACCAGCTCCGATGCCACAGATTCAACGTGGATTTGGATTCAGAGCACCACCTGTAGCTCCAGATGACAATAGACGACCTTCTGAAGGAAATGGAGGATTCACTAGACTGAATTTCGGAGAAATGCCATCTGGAGCACGATCTGGATTTGAAAGCTCAGAAGGATCTAGAACGACCGGACGAGGCTTGGGAGCATTCGGAAGAGGAGGAACAGTCGGAATGCCAGATGAAAGTTCGGATTTTGAGATTCCACAACGCCAGCAGACACCGTCTGGAGGATCACAAGCAGCTAGACGAGGATCGGAAGCTTCGAGACCAGCTACACAGGGATTCGGAAGATCTCAACCGTCGTTCGGTGCTCCTGAACTATCATTTAGCGCTTCTGAACCGATTCTAGCGGGACTTGGAGCTCCGAGAACAGGATTTGAAGCGTTTGGAGCATCTGAGCCGGTCAGATCTGGATTTGAAAGGCCAGAAGGATCTAGAACGATCGGACGAGGCTTGGGAGCATCTGGACAAGCTGGAGGAAGAGCGGAGGGATCCAGAACGATCGGACGAAGCTTCGGAGGATTTGGAGGAGCTAATGGATCAAGATTTGGGGATTCTGAAGCTACCGGAGCAAGAAATGGAGATTCTGGAGCATCTAGGCCAGGATTTTTAGCATCTGAAGGGTCGAGGACAGTCGTTCGAAGCTTCGGAGGCTTCGGAGGTCCTGAAGAAAGATCGGAGGGATCCAGACCTGCTGGAGGAACGATCGGACCAAGCTTCGGATTCGGAGGAGCCACTAGTGGAGCGGCTAGACCAAGAATCGGAGAATCCAACGACGCCGACTACATATTCGGATCGCCATCGGCTGATGATAGAAGACGTGAGACTTCTGGAGCAGGAATCGGAGCTTCTGGTGGACTTGGAGCAGCTAGACCAAGCTTCGGAGCATCAGAATCAGTCAGATCAGGATTTGGAGGAGCTGGAAAATCCATTGGAGCAGCTGGAGAAAGATCGGAAGGATCCAGAACGAGCTTCGAAGCACCTGAGCTCGCTAGATTTGGATTTGGAAGATCTATTGGAGCAGCTAGACCGAGCTTCGGAGCACCTGAACCAGCCAGAACTGGATTCGTAGGATCTGGAGCATTCGGAAGAGGAGCAGCTGGAATTCCAGATGACAGTTCGGATTTTGAGATTCCACAACGCCAGCAGATCACTACTGGAAGCTTACAGACAGGTAGACCAGAATCCAAAGCTTCGGAAGCTTCAAGAGCAGCTACACAGGGAATCGGAGGATCCGGACAAAGCTTCGGAGGCTCACCGTCTAGATCGAGAGAAAACGCTGTCACCGACTACATTTTTGGATCACCATCTCCACGGAAGACTGAACGACCTGAACGAAGAATTGATGCTCCTGGAGCAAGATCTGAAGCTTCGGAGACACCTGCGACTAGACCTATCGGACGATCCATCACATCTGAAGCTTCCAAACCAGGATTCGGAGCTTCTGAACCCGTCAGATCTGGGTTTGGGGGTGCTGGAGGAGGATCGAAGGGATCCAGACCTGGGTTCGGAGCTCCCGTCGGACGAAGCTTCGGAGTATCGGATCCCACGAATCCTGTACTCTACGAAGATTACGTCCCAATTGGAAATTCGACGTTTGATAGTGATTCAGTGGATTTGGATATTAGTTGTGGTGAAGGATCGGAGCCAAGAAATGGAGTATCAGGAAGATCGGAGGCAGCTAGACCAGGATTCGGGGATTCGGCAGCTCCTAGAGACCATATCGGAGCAAGAAATGGACCATCCGACGCTGCTAGGCCAGGGATCGGAGCATCTGGAGAAGCTGGAGAAAGATCGGAAGGATCCAGACGAAGCTTCGGAGGCCCTGAACCAGCCAGATCAGGATTCGGAGCAACTGGAGGATCCATTGGTCGAGCTGAACAAAGATCGGAAGGATCCAGAACGATTCCACGAAGCTTCGGAGGGTCTGCAGCCACTGAAGCAGCTGCTAGACCAAGAATCGGAGGATCCAACGACGCCGACTACATATTTGGATCCCCATCGCCTACTAGAGGGACTTCTGGAGCAGGAATCGGAGCTTCTGGACCAACTAGAACAAGCTTCGGAGGATTTGGCGGAGCTGGAGAAAGATCAGAAGGATCCAGACCAAGCTTCGGTGCACCAGAACCGGTTAGATCTGAATTCGGAGGAGCTGGAACGATGAGAAGAAGCTTCGGAGGACCCGAAGGAGGACCTGGACAAGGATCGGAAGGATCCAGACCAATCAGAACGAGCTTCGGAGGCCCTGAACCCTCTATGCCAGGAGTTGGAGCTTCTGGAGCAGCCAGAACGAGCTTCGGAGGATCCATTGGAGGAGCTAGAGAAGGATCGGAAGGATCCAGACCGATCAGAACAAGCTTCGGAGCACCTGAAGCCACTGGAGCACGACCATTGTCCAGCTGTCTTGCACTTTCTTCGGCTAGAGCGGTGAGATCACATTTTTAAGCTGAAAATGACGAATTTTTGACTGAAAATGGACCAAAATTGACCTGAAAATGAGCTAAAAATAGACTGAAAATAGGCCAAAACGTGGCTTAAAATAGGCTGAAATCCGACTAAAAAAGAACCACAGTTTGACTGAAAATGACCATTTTTCGAATTCCCGCCATTTTCAGGTCCAAATTTCGAGCTGAAATTTGGAAATCTTTGAATTTTGCCCCAAAAATCACATTTTTCTGTTTTTCATAGGTAAATTGGGCCTAAATTTGACTGAAATAGCCTAAAACGACCCAGAATTTCTGATTTTCAGCCTACTACAGTAACCCGGAATCCAGAAGCCAACATCCAACCAGCTTACCAGATCCAAGATGCCGATGATTGGTCAGGATCGGAGCTAGCACCGATCACGGTAAGACTCTGAAAATTGACTGGAAAACGCCAAAAAATCGATAATTTTTGGCATAAAGATCATGCTTTTGGGCTTAAAATGACTGAAAATTGACTGGAAATCGTCTGAAAAATGTCCCAAAACCGATATTTTTGGCTGAAAATCCCTTTTTTGAGCTTAAAATTCAGATTTTTGAGTAGAAAATTGCTGAAAATTGACTGAAAATTGTCTGAAAAACGCCAGAAATCGATGATTTTTGCCTGAAAATCGTATTTAAAAAATTTGAAAAACGCGTTTTTTGGTATAAAATGACTGAAAATTGACTGAAAATCGACTGAAAAATGTCCCAAAAGCGATATTTTTGGCTGAAAATCAATTTTTGGACTTTGAAATCGAATTTTTAAATTTTTAAGCGTTTCTAAATTCTCAAAAATCAATAATTTCCAGCCAGCCGCCGAGCTCAACAACAACACGAAGAAGCAGAAGTCGGAGCGACTATTCAACGACGACACTGACGACGACGACGACGACTGGGGATCGGATTCTGGAGCGCCGCCGGTGAGATTCATGCCACCGACGAGACGTGCCCGCTCATTTGGACTCCCACCAGCTGCCACCAAACAGGGATTATCTAAATTTAATTCGAAATTTTGAGCTGAAAATCGTTGAAATCCATTAAAATTGGCCTAAAAAAACCCCCAAAATTTGTCTCCGCCCCTTTTTTTTCTCAATTTTTTGACCCAAAAAATCGTTAAAATCGCTGAAAATTGGCCCAGAAAACGCCAAAAATCTCATTTTTAAGTCAAAAAATTAGGCTCCGCCCCCTTTTTGAAGCCAAAAATCGACTCAAAATTCAATTTTCAAGCTTTTTTGGTCGAAAATTTAGGCTCCGCCCCCTCCCTCTTTTTTGAGTTTTTAAAGCCAAAAAATCTAGGCTCCGCCCCCTTTTCATAAACACATTCTCCTACTGTACTTCCCTTTTTTCTGCACCCAATTTTCCGATTTTTTGGCCACGCCCCCTCTCCATTCTTATATGTGTTCAAATTCTACAGTATCCATTTATTATCCAAGCATTTTTCTAGGCCCCGCCCCCATTTTTTTTGGATCTTTTTTATATACATCAAATTATACGCGCATTTTTATTATATCTAAGCCACGCCCCCACAAATTTCTAGGCTCCGCCCCCTTTTTAGGCCACGCCCACCCAACCAATTTTATATGCATTTTTTCTTGTGTTTTTTTTCTCTCCTTATCCTGTTACAATCGATCATGTTCATTTTATTCGTCCTCCAATGGAGCGCATTTGCATTTTAAGCCCCGCCCACTTTAAAGCTCCGCCCCTTTCTCTTCTTCTTCTTTCCATGCATTTTTCTTGCTTTTTTGAGCGGTAAGGAGATGGAAAATAAAAGATGGGAATTCAATTTTTTTTTCTTTGAAAATTTACAAAAAAATTCAAAAAAATGTTCAAAAATCGCTGAAAAGTTTACAAAACATTTGACTTGAAAATCACAAAAATATCGATTTTCCACGAATCACTGAAAATCGAAAAATGACAGAAATCGATATTTCCAGATAAATACAACATGAGCAATCTTCCAGAAAAAAAGTAATTTTTAAGAGGATTTTTGCTGAAAATTTCAGAAAATTATCGATTTTTTTAAATTTCAGAAAATTTGAAAAATTAAAAAAATCTATAAATTTTCAGAAAAATCAATAAATTTCCAGAACAAATGCATTATCAGCTAAAAGCAAGTTGAAACCGAAAATCGATAAATCGAAAAAAGTGTCGAATTTCACACAAATCGATCGAAAAGACGATGATGTCACGAAGTTGATCTACTCGATTGCCGATAGAAAAATCGATAAAAAGGACGATGAAATTGAGTGAGGCGGAAAAAATCTGTAAAATCGATAAAAGTGAAATTTCTCGGAAAATCGATTTTTTTGTGTTTTTTTCAGACTTTTTTGTAGATCATAAAATTCTTCATTTTTCTGTGATTCAAGTGAACATAAAAAAGTCGATTTTCCACCGATTTTTCCGAAAATTATCGGCTTTCAGCAAAAAATCGATAATTTCGAATTTTCGCTCAGTAAATCGATATTTATAGACAATTTTGAGCGACAGAATTAGGTTCATTCGAATCGCCAAGAGTTTTGTGATCTACAAAAATTTGCAAATATCGATTTTTCAGCTTCTATCTTCTCACACATCGAATCATTTCCTTCGTCCAATTAGTGCTAATTATCTATTCGTTAATTGCTCTGACCTATCAATTAATTCAAAGAAATTGGTGTACTTGGTTTAGTTGCATTTTTGTAACGGAGGTAATTTTTATCAATTTCCCGGGAAAATCGATAATTTACATTTTTCAATTTTCAGGTTTTTTTTTGCATTTTTCAGATTTTTGGACATTCGAACAAACTAATTTTGTCGCTTAAAATTCCCTGGTAAAGTTTTCTTTTCGAAAATTATCGAAAATTTTCCGGAAAAATCGATAATTTCAATTTTGGCTCTGAAATATATTTCTGGAGAGTTTTGAGCGACAAAATTAGGCTTATTCGAATTGTCGAAAAAGAGAGAATTTTTCGATCTACAAAAATATCGATTTTGACTGAAAATCAATTATCGATTTTCCACAATAATCGATAATTTTGATTTTTATCGCTTTTGAGCGACAAATTTAGAGTTTTTCTTCAATTATTTTTCCCAGCTCTCCTGTGGCTACTTGATTACGATACTCCGCTCATCTGGAAAACTACAGTACTCCTTCTACACATCGATTTTTTTGATTGCTCAGTATTTCCAACTTTTCACCCATTTTTCGTGGTATCTAACCTCCGATGCATCCGAAAAGTAGATTTTTTCGAACATTTCGGTTATGGCCTAACTTTTTTTTCCAGGCCATTTTTCGATCGATTTTTCGATCCACCCACATTTTTGATCTTCTCCTCGATTGCTCATGCTTTTTTGATCATTCAATCGATCGAATTGATTGGAGAATCGAAAAAAACCGATGATTGTTCTGGAAAAGTGATAGTGGAGAGTGTGGAAACGCAGAGAAACGAGATGGGACGGATGAAAATGGCTCTGGTTGAAGAGATCGTCAAGGAGGATCAGGATTTGTAAGGTTTTATCGATTTTTGAAAAAAATAATTTCGTTTAAAATGATCTAGAAAATTTTTTGCGAAAAAAAGATTATCGATTTTCCGGAAAATCGATAATGTCGACTTTTTGCTCTGAAAACAATTTTTAGGTCTATTTTAAGCGACAAAATTAGAATTATTTGAATCGCCGTAATTTTGAGAACCTTTTGATCTACACAATTTTTTTAAAAATCCATTTTTTCGAAAATTCTCGATTTTCCGGAAAATCGATAATTTTGAAGACAAATTTGAGCGACAATTTTAGCTCAATTAGAATCGCCGAAAAGTGGAGAATTTTTTGATTTACAAAAATAATATTTTTCAAATATCGATTTTTCGGAAAATCGATAATTTCGAATTTTCGCTCTGAAAATAGTTCTAGAGAGTTTTGAGCAGCGAAATTAAGCTCATTGAAATCGCCGGAAAACGGAGAATCTTTTGATCTACAAAATCGCTCAAAAAATCGATTTTCGGGAAATTTTCAGAAAAATCAATTATCGATTTTTTTTCAGCAAAATTCATCTGAAAATCACTGATCCATCTGGCGCCCCCAAATCCCTCGCCGACACTGATTTGAATACAGAAGTTTCGAGAAAGTTCGAGATGAATTCCGATTATCGATTTATCGATTTCTCCCGGGAAATCAATACGAAGACATCGGTGGAGACGTCGAAGCATCAGAAGACGACTCCAGAAGATTCTGATGATGGATTTTTGGCGCCGAATTCGAAATTTAATGGGTGTAGAAAGGTTTTTTTGGGGAAATTTTGAATTTTTAGAAAAATCGATAATTGATTTTTTCACTTTTTTTTCAGCAACCCAAACCGCTGAGCCCAAGGAGAATTTTGTGAACTTTTTGGTTATTTTTGTGTCGAAAATAAAAATTTTTGGGGGGTTTTTATGCGTTAAAACAATGGAAATTATGAGAATGAAAAAAAATTTCAGAAATTTTTTTTCAGAAAAAACGTTGAAAATTCTGGGAAAATGACAATATAAAAAAATTGGGAAAATTGAAAAAAAACACAAATTTTTTCAGAAAAATTTCTGTAAAATTCTGGAAAAATTAGGGAAATTTCAGACAATATAATGTTTGGAATTGTAGAATTTGCATCCCTCGACGACACAATTCGCCAGAATAATGTCCTTGACTTCGCAGTTGACGATGCGCGAATTCATGATGACGTGGTCTGGGAGAATCTGGAAGAATATTGATTTATTGCATTTTTTAGGGGGATTTCGGGCCAAAAAATGAAATTTTCGATTTTTCAAAATTTTGAGATTCCGAATTTTCAGACTTCCGCGAATTTCAGATTTCTGAGAATTTAGATTTTTCGGATTTCAAATTGTTTGATTTTTCCGAAATTTTCTTAAATCTCAAAAATGCGAAAATACATTTCAGTATCATTTTTTCAGAAGTTCAGTGGAGCGCACTTGTATTTTTATAGGAAATTTTTTGAGTTCGTAGTCGATTTCGACTAAATCGATGGCTTCAAATTTGTTGCAGTCAAAATCAAGCGTCTACCTCTAAAACTAAGCGAGTTACGACAATAGTTCAGTAGAGCGCACCTGCATTAAACTCGTAATTTTTTTTAAATTTAGATTGGTCATCGACTAAATCGATAGTTTCAAATCCATTGCAATCAAAATCAAGCGTCGATCTCTAAAACTAAGCGAGTTATGACAATAGTTCAGTGGAGCGCAATTGCGGTCAAAGCTTGATTTCGAAAAAATTAAATTTGAGAATTTTCGATTTTCAGCCAAATCCCTCACCTCTCCAGCTGGAAGTGGCACCGGAATCAGCTCATTTTGCCATTCGATGATTGGCGGCTGGCGCGCCTCCGACGTCCCCTCCAGAAGACGTGGCTTCTCCAGAATCGGCAATAAATCTCCAAAATCCGGATCCCACGTCTCCATTTTGACATCTGGCACCTCTTCTGGATCTCTCAACGGGAATTCAGAATCCGAATCGAGATGACGTGGTACTTCTTCGTATTCCATATCATAATCGTGATTTATCAACGGGTCACTTGGCTTTCGGTTGAAGCGACGTGGCACGTCTTCTGGAGGCGTATAGACGTCGTCGGGGGCTTCTGGAGTCACATTTCTCGGGTTTCGAGTCTTTTTTGTGGATTTTTTGGCCTTTGGAGCCGCCTTTTTGACCTTTTGAGGTGCTCTTTTGGAGTTTTTCGATGTGGAGGGTCCAGACGATGAGGCGGACGATCGAGAAGACGTGGCGGTGGTGTTACGGCGAGCACGTCCTCTGGAAGATGACGATTCTGGCTTGGAGACGTTGGGTGGGGTCTGAAAATGGGTCTTCTAGGTGAAAATTTTGAGAAAATGACGGAAAATCGATTCTTTGAAGTTTTGGAATTTTTCAGAAATTTCTGATTTTCGAAGTTTTGGGCCTAAAAAATGAGCAAAAAATGCCATTTTCTGGGTCAAAAAGTGCATAAAATTCGTTTTTTGGCTCCAAAAATCGATTTTTAAGCCTTAAAACTCTACTTTTCCGGCTCTTTTCGGTGGCTGGCGCGCCTTCGGTGCGCTGGACTCTCTGGAATTGGCTTTAGAAGATCTTGGAGGTAAAATCTGAAAATTATCGATTTTCTGAATTTAAGAAAATCGATTTTTTACCGGAGACACTGGCGGAGTTGGCTCGGGTTCTGGCTCCTTCTAAAATTATTGATTTTTTGCCGTTTTTTCGAAAATTATCGATTTTTCACCTCAATTTGAGTTGGAAGCACTGGCGATTTCCTCTTTTCCGGTCTACCGTAGTATCTAACTGGTCCGATGACCCGGTTTTCAGAGGAGCTGCGACGAGGCATGATTTTTCTAGAAAAATTGAATTTTAAAAAAAACGATAAGAATGAAGAAAATCGACGTAGAAAAACGCACAGAAGGCTTAAAGTTGAAAATCTGAAAATAGATTTTAATTTTTCGAATTTTCTCCAGTTTTCCGGCTAAAAATCGATAATTTACATATTTTTTTAGGTTTTAGACCATGCTTTTTCTATATTTTCACCGAAAAATTCACAAAAAACCGTCCGAAAATTACTAAAAAATCAAAAAATTCGATGAAAAATCCCAAAAATTTGAAGATTTTCTGACGTTCCGCAAACACCGCCCCGCGTAAGTGCAGAGAGGAAAACGGCGGGAAGTTCGAATTCTGAATAAATTGAAGTCTGCAAACACAAACACGAGCGAATGCAGACAGGGAAACGGCGGGAAGTTCGAATTTGAATAGAAAAATTTTGAAAATCTCAAGAATCTTCGAATGTTTTGGGTTTTTTGTGATTTTCGAAAGAATTCTCAAAGTTTTTTTTTCCAAATTAATTTGAAAAATTGAAAAAAAAGAATTCAGAAATTTCTAGAATATTGGAGAAATCCTAAAAATTCAGAAAATTCCAAAATTTTCTCGAAATTTCAAAATTTCTCAACGGAGCGCGCTTGTTCAAAATGTCTATCTGTGTGTTCAAACTGTTGATTTTTCTTCGAAAAATTTATCAATTTGTACATGAAAATGCGTAAAAATATCATATAAATACAGTGATACTATCCGTAAATAAAGCACACAATTCAAAAAAAAAACGATTTGGCGGGAAATTTGAAAAAAATTCAAAATACAAGAAAATCATCATACACAAGAACAACACTAGAAATGTAGTTAGTAATTTTTTTCAGCACCGGGGTTCATGGAAAAAGGGGGCGGGGCTTAAAATTATAGTACAGAAAATTTTGAAAAATTTGAGTTTCGCGGGCTAGAAAAATGCCAAAAAAGAGGGGAAAATGGGGGGGGGGGGTACACCGTAAGTAGAGAAAAATAATGGGAATGAGAAAGGCGGGAAATTTGAAAAATTCAAAAAAAAAAAAATTTTCCAAAATTTCCAAAAATTCAAGTATACAAATTCTCTTGAGCTCTTCTGGAATTCGTCGAATTCTGAATATTCGGGTCCGGTGATGGAATGTGGGCGTATGGGTTTTCTGAAAGAAATTTTTTTTTGAAATTTTTTTCTGAAAATTTTGAATTTCGCTCCAATGATAATTTTTGCTTTTTTCTTATTTTTTCAATAGAGCACAATTTGAATTTTTTTTTTTTGAAAAAAGAATTGTTTTTCGTGAGTACTGTACTTCACAATTCACAAAACAACACAGTTTGATGTGCAGGTGGGTTACTGTACACATTAATAGAGGTAAAATTGGTCGAAAAATTCAATTTTTCGGGTTTTCAAGTGTCGAAAAATCGATTTTATAGGATTTCTCGGTCCAAACTTCTGAAAAATTCAAAAATTTTGAAATTTCAAAATTTTCATTTTTTTTAGTCTCAAAACTTTTTTAGGCCTAAATTTCCCGATTTCTGGGGTTTCTGATGTCCGAAAAGGCCGAATTTTTCGGCCTAAAAGCCTAATTTCCGGCCGAAATCCCGAAAACAGAGGAAAATCGATGACTTACCACACGTGAACCGGATTCCAAGGCGCCGGCCCACACACAACAACACAACAATCGGAAAAATGAGATAGAGAGAGAGAAATAGTGTAAAAAATTGAGAGACACAGACACCAGAGAGAGAGAACCAGTGAGAGGAAGATTGGGCGCGAAATTTGAATTTTTTCGAATAATTTTTATTTTCAAAAATTCAAAATTCGCGGTTTTAAACACACCATCACCAGGGAACACAAAAAATGCCACAAAAATACACAAAAAATCATGCAAAATTATCTAGTGAAAAAAAAGATTTGGCGGGAATTCAAAAATTTGAATTTTTCAAAAAAAATTTTTTTTTCGAAAATTCGAAAAATTCAAATTTCCGCCAAATCCTATACAAACATGCAATATAGAAAAAAATGTTTGAAATTTTTTTTTCAGTCAAAAATTTCAGTCAAAAGCAAAAAAAAATCATGAACCAGTAGTTGTTGTAGGGCCGACGACTACTGTAGAATTCCGATTCTCGTGTGGAATTTCCTCGAAATCTTCATCTTCATCGTCATCGTCAACGTCTTCTGAATTCAGAAGTGGCCTTCTGACGTCACCAGAATTCTGACCTCTTCTGTTTTGGACTCCAGATGAAGACGACGTGGCTGGTCCACCTTCGCCGCCGGCGACTTCGTCCAGTGAAGCGTAGTCGTCTGGAATATGAGCAATTAGGATTTTGGCTTGGCGCGAAATTTAAAAAAAAAATAAAAGAAATTAAATTTGAATTTTTCGAACAAATTTTTTTTTTGATTTTTAGTCAAATTTAGGCCCTTCTAGGCCCTTCTAGGCCATATTAAGCTAATTTAGGCCATTTTTCGATCATTTCAGGCCAAATTTGGATTATTTTAGGCCAATTTTAGAACTAATTTTGACTATTTTTGGTCCATTTAAGATCATTTTGAGCAATTTCAGGCCACTTTACCACCTTTCTAGGTCTATTTTGGACTATTTTTGGACCATGTTGGACCTTTTTAGACCCTTCTAGGCCATTTTAGACCATTTTTGGACTATTTCAGGCTATTTTAAGCCAATTTTAGGCCACTTTTGGACCATTTCCAGGCCATTTTCAGACCATTTCTAACCCCAAGGACTCACGATTTCTCATATTTCTGCTGGCTCCGCCCCCATGAATCTTCTTATCCTCCAGATCCTCTTCCTCCAGTGTCAACAGACCATCTGGCGCGGCTCCGACGCCTCCTTCTGAACTTCCAGAGAATGCTCCAGAATCCGGAAACACCGATTGACGATTGTAGAGCGGATTCTGGAATTCGCGGTTGTCCTCAGCATTCGGCGATTTGTGGAATCTGAAAATTTCGTTTTTTTAAAGGAAACTACAGTAATCGGGATACGGTAGGTACAGCCCACCCCTCTCCCCAACCATCTTAAAAACACGAAATTTGAATTTGGCGCGTTGAGAGCTTCAAAATGAGTATAATCATGGCTAGGTTTGCTTCAAAGTTGGGTCTCACCACGAAAACTACAGTAATCCCCAGTAAAATTCAAAATCGAGGAAAGTAGGTCATGCGTATACTCATTTTGAAGCTCTCGACGCGGGAAATTCAAAAATCGTAGTTTCGAAAAGCTTGGAGCAAAATTCGGCGAGCTATGAGACTTTTTTCGGAATTATAGAAAAATTATGTTTTAAGGGCTCAAAATCGAATACGGTCGGTACAGTAATCTTGAAAATTAGGAATTCGAATTTCTCACGTTGCGAGCTTCAAAATGAGCATAATCATGACTAGGTTTGCTTCAAAGTTGGGTCTCACCACGAAAACTACAGTAATCCCCAGTAAAATTCAAAATCGAGGAAAGTAGGTCATGCGTATACTCATTTTGAAGCTCTCAACGCGGGTAATTCACAAATCATAGTTTCAGATCGCTTGGAGCAAAGTTAGGCGAGTTTCAGACAACTTCAGCCTATTTTAAGCAAGAAAAAACTTACGACACAGTCGGCATGTCTGGATCCTTCTCCTTTTGATATTTATTTCGATAGAATAGTGCTGCCAGCCCCAAAACTCCACATAATCCGATAATGAACAAAATTAGGAGCCACGTGGCGCCTGAGGATTTGGCTCTGCCCCCATTTAGCGCCTCAAACTCTTGTTTCGCCTTTCCACAGCTCATCTGGTCCACGTGGCAACATCCGATGGCCGCATCGCACTCATATCCATCGCCGCAGCCGTCTTTCGGACACTCTTTGGAGCATCGGAGCCCGAACGTTGATTCGGGGCATACTGTAGTGAAATTTGGGTTACTGTAGCTTTGTTTTAGGGGATTTTCAGGGCTTAAATTTGCCCAATTTAGACTAATTTGACTGTGAAAATTCCAAAAATTCCAAAAAAAAATTTTTTTTTTCGAAAAATTTTTTTTTTTTGGAATTTTTTGAATTTTTGGCTCAAAATGGCTCAAAATCAATATTTTTCAAAAACTTCAAAAACCCACAAGCATGACAAAACTCTCCGGTGAATCCAGGATGACAGATACACACGCCGGTGACCCGATTGCACGACGCCGTCGCCGTTCCCTGACACTTGCACTTCTTGATGCAATCGGGACCGTAGTAGCCGTCCTCACACGGCTTGTCGCAACGATCGCCTTGGAATCCTGCAGAAAAATACGGGTTACTGTAGTCTCGATTTATGATTTTTTGCAAAAAAAAAATCGAGCGAAAACGGACCATTTTGAGCTGTTTTAGGCCATTTTAGCATGGTGGCCTAACTTTTGCAAATTGGCGGTTTTCTAGGCCACCACTTCAAAATGGCTTAGAGAAGCTCAAAATGCAACTATTGAGTTTTCTAGGTCATTTCACCATGGTGGCCTAGAAAACTAAGGCTATTTCTGGTCATTTTGAAATGGTGGCCTAATTTTTGCAAGTCGGGATTTTCTAGGCCACCACGTTGAAATCCCTAAAAAGCACATCAGGGTCATTTTAGGCTATTTCTAGGCAATTTTAACATGGTGGCCTAGAAAAACCCAACTTGCAAAAGTTCGGCCACTATGTTAAAGTGATCTAGAAACGGCCTAAAATTACCCTGGTGTATTTTCTAAGTCATTTTAGCATGGTGGCCTAGAAAACCCATTTTGTAAAAGTTCGGCCACCACGTTAAAATCACCCCAAGGTCATTTTAGGCTATTTCTAGGTTATTTCCCCATGGTGGCCTAACTTTTGCAGTTTCAGTTTTCTAGGCCACCATGTTGAAATGGCCTAGAAAATCCACAATTGGTATTTGAGACTATTTCCAGGCCATTTCAACTTGGTGGCCTAACTTTTTCAAGTTGGGATTTCAAGGCCACCATGTTAAAATGACCTAAAAGAGCTCAAAATGGTCCGTTTTCTCTCCTTTTTTCGAATTTCTCCCCAGAAATCGTTGAAAAAACCGCTTACCTGCCGGACAACTACACTCCCCGGTTTGCGCATTGCACTGTTTGAATTCCGACGTACATCTGCACACCTGTCGACATCCGTTTCCCCAGAATCCGACACCACACGGCCGAGTACACGTGGCGCCTTCTAGGCCAGCAGGGCACACACACTGCCCGCTGATATGGTCACAACTCGAACCGGCGGCACATTTCGGGCAGTTTTGGGCACATGCATACCCAAACTTCCCGTCTGGACACTTCTCGGAGCAAGTGGCTCCGTGGTAGCCAGGCTCACAGATGCATTCTCCTGTCGTCGGGTCGCAACCATGGCCTCCATCAGCGCAAGCGCATTTTGAGGCGCAATCTGTCCCATAGGTTCCTTGGGGACAGTTCTGTTCACATTGGTGGCCAGAGGATCCTGGTGGACAGGTCAAGCAGACTCCGTTGCGAGGATCTGTGGAAGCACATTGGGATGGGGTGGTTGTGAGCTGGCATTGGGGACCATAGGTGTTCGCTTCACAGGGCTGATCGCAGAGAGTTCCTTTCTTTCCAAGGGGGCAAATGCATTTTCCTGTTTGCCGGGAGCAGTAGGAGTCTGAGCAATCACAGCTGAGCTCACAAGCATCCCCATACTTGCCCTTGGGACAGCTCGTCGAGCAATCGGCTCCCCCAAAGCCAGGCTCACAGGAACATTCTCCAGTTTCCGGGTCACATTTCCCATTGACACATTTGCAATGGAGCTTACATTCGGGGCCATAGGAGCCTTCTGGACAAGAGATATCACATTTTAAGCCCTGCCGGCCTGCTGGGCACTCGCATTCTCCAGTGATTGGATTGCACCCCACCCCAGCCGGACACTGACATCGTTTTTCGCAATTCGCTCCGAAGGTAAGCGCCGGGCAGTGATGTTCGCATCGATGACCTGTGAATAATAATCATTAGATTGATGCTCTTTGGCTTATTGGCTGAAATAGTCTATTTTAGGCCAAATTTGGACACTTCTAGAACCATTTTAAGCTAATTTTAGGCAGTTTTGAGACCTTTTTAGGCCATTTTAGGCCAATTTCGGACTAGTTTTGGACTATTTCGAGCAATTTTCGGAGGATTTTCGGTCATTTTTAGACAATTTTGGGCGATTTCTAACCAATTTTGAACCATATTAGGCCGTTTTGGATTATTTTGGGCCAATTTTGGACCATTTTAAGCTAATTCTAGGCCATTTTAGGCCGATTTCAGACAATTTTTGGACTTTTTTCCTACTGTTTTGAGCAATTTTCGATCATTTTTGGACCATTTTCGGACTACCTCAAGACAATTCATGAGCATTTTAGACTGTTTTAGGCGATTTCTAACCAATTTTAGACCATAATAGGCCGTTTTTGGATTGTTTTAGACCATTTTTTGGACCATTCCGGACCACTGAAGCCTGAAAAATCGGCTTAAAATGGTCTAAAATTAACTGGGAATGATTCAAAAAACAGTGCACCTTTAGGCCAATGTTGAGCTAGTTTAGACATATTTGTAGGCCGATTTTGGACTTTTTCAAGCTAAATTTGAACTATTTTAGGCCATTTTAGGTCACTTTAAGTCAATTTCAGACTATTTTAAGCTAATTTTGCGTCTACTGTAGACTATTTTAGGCCAATTTAAGCCGATTTCGGACTATATTTTCGTCTATTTTAGACTATTTTCAGACCATTTTAGACAAATTTTGGACGATTTTAGGCCATTTTTGGACTATTTCATGCTAACTTTCGTCATTTTTAGGCGAATGGTTGGACCGATTTCGGGAAATTTTTGGACGATATTAGGCAAGGCTGAAAATAGAGTCCATATTGGTTTAAAATTGTCCAAAATTGGCTTAAAATGACCTAGAAAGGTCTTAAAACTGCTTAAAATTAGCCAAAAATGGTCCAAAATTGGCCTAAAATAATCCTAAAATAGACTATTTTAGAAAATGATAGTTTACCTGTGTAGCCTGGAGCGCAGTTGCATTTCCCATCGAAACCATGACAACCAATCCCTCTTCCATTACATTCACACTGTAGCGCACAATTCGGACCGTAGAAATCGATGGGGCACGGTTGCGAGCAGTTCGCACCGCTCCTTCCCGATTTACACACACATTTTCCGTTGGCCGGGTCCGCTTCCGATGCGTGAGTCCAGTCGCACATCGCCTGCTTCTCACAGTTCGGTCCATATGAGTCCTTGGAGCACGCCAGCTCACAGTTGTCTCCGTAGAAGCCCGGTTTGCAGCGACAGAAGCCAGTGTTCGGGGCACACATTACGGTATTGCTCATCACACACGAACACTGTTTGGAGCAGTCCGCGCCGTAGGTGTCTGCGGAGCATTTGCGTTCGTCACAGTTGGCACCTTTGTAGCCGGACTCGCATTGGCATTCGCCCGTTTTCGCGTCGCAAGAGGCGTTGGAGTCCTGGAAATTGGGAAAAAAGTTGTCGGTCAAATATGTTACTATGGCTACCATCTTCTCCATATGGTACCATAGTCACCATGGAATCCTGCCACACCATTGATTCCATATGGTTCCATGGTTACCATGAATTCCACTCCGTTCCATGGCCACTACAAATCCTATCATAGCGGCCATGGTACCAAAAGTACTATATGGGAACCATGCTTGGTACCATGAGTACTATGAAAGCCTTTCCATAGTTACCATGGAACAAATATGGTACCATGGTTACCGTAGTTACCACAGATACCATAATATCATATGAGACCCATGGTGACCATTATACCATTTGAGAACCGTGGTTACTATTGATCCCGTTGGGTACCATGGCTACCATAAAATCCTTCCATGGTTCTCATATCGTAAAATGGTCACTATGACTACTTTGGTTATTATGAAACCTGTATGTTACCATGGTAACCGTGGTACCAAACGGAATTTGTGGTAAACATGGTAGGATTTCATGGTAACCATGGTACCCACAGTTCTCACATGGTACAATGGTCACCATGAATCGCATATGATATTATGGTAACTGCTGTAAGATGTATGGTGGGCTATGGTAACTGCTGTAACCATGGTACCATACTTGACCCATGACAACTATGGAAAGTGTTTCATAGTTCTCATCATGGTACCAAACGGGATCTATGGTCAACATGGACCCCGTTTGGTACTATCATGGTTCTCATACGTTAAAATCGTCACCATGGCCACTATGGTAGGATTTGTAGCGGCCATGAAACTGAGTGGGATTCATGGTGATTATAACAGGATTCCACGATAGCCATGGTACCATATGGGGAAGTTGATAGCCATAGTACCGAAAATCGAGATTTCGGCCATTTTGTGGTCAATTCGGACCGATTTTAGGTCATTTTTAGTCTAGATTCTCACCTGAAACTCCAACCCTGGACACGTGCACTTCTGTTTGCACTGCAATCCGAATCGTCCCCTTGCACATCCGATATCACACTGTTTGCCGGTCCATCCAATGCATTTACACTCTCCAGTCTCACTATCACAATCCTGATTATTCAAACATTGACACTTCTGGGTGCATCCGGCTCCAAAGAAGCCCTCGGAGCACGGTTTTTCGCAGAGAGCACCATGGAAACCCGATTTGCACAGGCATTTTCCATTCGTATTGTCACACGTAGCACCGTTTTGACAAGTGCACTCGAATTTGCAGTCGGCACCGAATTTGCCCTGGAAAAATGGAAATTTCAGAATTTTGATTTTTTTGAAAAACTTTGATAACTTTCTTAAAACTGAATATATCGTTTTGAAACATGTAAATTCAAATTTGGCGCGTTTAGAGCTTCAAAATGAGTATAATCATGCCTAAGTTTGCCCGATTTTGAATTTTTCCTAGGGTTACTGTACTTTTCGTGGCGAGACCCAACTTTGGAGCAAAACTAGCCATGATTATACTCATTTTGAAGCTCTCGACGTGTAAATTTAAAAAATGGAGGTTCAAGAGAGAAAAACAGCAAAATTAAGAGAGAAAAATGGGGTTTTTAGGTGAAATTTTGTTGGGATTTTGAAAAAAGTCCCATAATTTTCTAAATTTCGCTCAAAGCAATTTGAAAACTCGACTGTTGAAATTGGGGCATTTAGAGCTTCAAAATGAGTATAATCATGCCTAGGTTTGCCTGATTTTGAATTTTTCCTAGGATTACTGTATTTTTCGTGGCGAGACCCAACCTAAACCAAAACTAGCCGTGATTAAACTCATTTTGAAGCTCTTGACGCGAAAAATTCAAATTTCCGATTTTCAGGAGAAAATGATGAAAATTCAACGAGTTAGAGTGCTTTTTAAATTTTTGCAATTTTTTGAAAAACCTGAAAAAAACCCCAAAAACGGCTGAAAATTTGAGATTTATCGAGCCAATCAAGCTAAAATCATGATTTTCGAGTTTCCCGCGTTAAGAGCTTCAAAATGAGTATAACCATGCCTAGGTTTGCTCAATTTTGAATTTTCTCGGGGATTACTGTAGTTTTCGTGGTGGGACCCGACTTGAAGCAAAACTAGCCATGATTATACTCATTTTGAAGCTGTCGACGAGCTGATTTCGAATTCGGCCGATTTTATGACTTTCTAGCCCATTTAGCTCGTTTTAGGCCTATTTGAAGTCTAGTTTCAGCGATTTTCAGCGTTTTCAGCCAATTTTTCGACCTACCTCTTCACACTTATTCAAACAGTACTCTCCGCCCCATCCATCGGTACAAACACACTTTCCCTCATGGTTACATTTTCCACCATTCTGGCAGGGACACGATTTGACACAATTCGGTCCCCATTTATCGATTGGACACTCTTCTTCGCAGCGTTTCCCTTGAAATCCTGAGGGACAAATACAGTCGCCGAGTTCTGGGTCACAATTTGCTCCATTCTCACAGTCGCATTTTTTGGAGCATCCAAGACCCCACGTTCCGATGGAGCAGGCTGAAAAATGAGCAATTTAGTGGTCAAAATCGAGTACGGTAGTCTTGAAACCTAGAAATTTGAATTCGGGGCGTTGATAGCTTCAAAACGAATATAAACACGTCTAGGTTTGATGAAAGTTGGGTCTCACCACGAAAACTACAGTAATCCCTAACGAAAATCAAAGTAGGTCGTGCGTACACTCATTTTAAAGCTCTCGACGTGAGAAATTCAAAAATTCTTGTTTTAGGTTGTTCGGAGCAAAAATTAAGAAAGTTATGGGAATTTTTCAAATTTTGAAGGGTAGTTTTCCGGCGGTCCCGCTGTGGGTTACTGTAGTTTTCGCGAACACTGTAAGTACAGTAGTCTTGAAACTTTGAATTTTGAATTTTGCACATTGAGAGCTTCAAAATGAGTATAATCATGACTACTTTCCTTTCAAAGTGGGTCTCGCCGCGAAAACTACAGTATCCCGGTGGGACCACCGGAATATTAAAAATCGAGCAAAGTAGGTCATGCGTATACTCATTTCGAAGCTCTCGACGCAGGAAATTCAAAAATATTAGTTGCAGCTCGCTTGGAGTGAGATTAAAAGAGAAAAATGGGAAAAACTCACAACTAGAGCAGATTTTTCCACCAAATCCGGGATCGCATTCGCACTTCCCGGGTTCGACGCATTTTCCCTTTTTACACGGTGGATTGCAGTCCGGCTGGCATTGATTATCTTTGGTTTGATAATACCCTTCGCAACACTGTTTGATATATTTCTCTTTTTGCACCAGCTGACGTTGATAAGAGGCTTTTTGACCGCGTCTGAAAATTTCAGTGGTTTTCGGGCTGAAAATGGCTGGAAATGGAGATTTTTAGGCTAAAAATTGGCTTAAAATGACCTGAAAATGTCTAAAATCGGCAAAATCTGTCAAAATCGACAAATCACGCTTAGGTCAATTTTATGCTGAAATTAACCAATTCGTGTTAATTTTGGCAAAATATGGGTCATTTAGATCAAAAAATACAGATTTCTAAGCTAAAAACGGCCTAAAACGCTCAAAAATACAGATTTTTACGTTAAAAATTACCTAAAACCGTCTAAAATCGGAAAAAATCTGTCAAAATCTGAAAATTTCGCTTTGGTCAATTTAAGGCTTAAATTAACCCATTTTGGCTAGGTTTTCGTCAATTTTGGGTGATTTTAGATCAAAAAATACAGATTTCCAGGCTGAAATAGCCTTAAAAAGCTCAAAAATACGGATTTTTACGTTTAAAATTACCTAAGACATGCCTAAAAATGCCTGAAATCGGACAAAATCGAAAAATCAGAATTAGGTCAATTTTAGGCCTAAATTAACCAATTTTAGGTAGTTTTTAACCAATTTCAGGTATTTTTCAGTTCAGAATAACAGAAAATGGCCTAAAACGTTCACAAATACGGAGGATTTTTACGTTTAAAATGACCAAAAAATGTCTAAAATCGGTCAAAATCATACTTGTAAAATTACGGGCCCGGGCCGGGGGCCTGAGGAAATATTCAAGGCCCGGGCCGGCCCGGAAGGCCCAGGGTCAAAAATTCTGTATTTTTGAGCCAAATTTTGAGCTCTCAATATAATTTTTTCCATTTTTTTTTCGTATTTCAGATTGTTTGTCTGTCTGATCAAAAAAGATCAAAAAACTCGAAAAAAAATTTTTTGTTCGAAAAAAATCACATAAGGGTCCCCCCTTATGTGTTTTTTGAATATTTCGAAACTAGTGAAATGACGGGCCCGCCGGGCCGGGCCGGGCCTCCGAAATTCCGGAAAAAGCCCGGCCCGGCCCGTTACAAGTATGGACAAAATCGAAAATTTTCAAATTAGGTCAATTTCAGAATAGAATGAACCAATTTAGGCTAGTTTTTAGCCAACTTTGGGTGATTTTAGATCAAAGATACAGATTTCTAGGCTAAAAATAGCCTAAAAAGGATGAAAAAGCACAAAAAATCGGCTAAAATAGGTTCAAAATCGGTCAATATCTGAAAATCACGCTTAGGTCAATTTTAGGCCGCTCTCAACCATGTTTGGGGTTTTTGAGGCCATGTTTTTTTTATCATTTCAGGCCTTTTTCAGGTCTTTCAGGCCTTTTCCAGGCACTCACTTCTCCACAACGCACTGAAAACCGGTCAACGGGTTCAGACACTGCTCGGTATCGTTGTAGACCACCTGATGTATCACTTTTCGTAGTTCGTAGTCGTCGACGCTGCAAGAAATTTGAATTTTTGGGACTTTTTAGATTCGGCGGGCAATTTGAAAATTTTTGAAAAAAACATTTTTTTTTTTTGGAATTTTTGGTGTATTTTTGGCCTAAAATCCCATTTTTTGACTTCAAAAAGAGATTGCTGATCCCGAAAAACTACAGTAATCCTCTCTATTTGTATACTGTAGTACTGTATTAATCCCCTTGTACTAAATACACTTGAAACAATGTTTGCCATCGGAAATGGTCACTTTTTGACCGGAAAAATCGCAAATATGGATTTTTAAGCTGAGCAATCCGGCTGAAAACGCTTGAAAATATGATTTTTGGGTCAATTTTCTCGATTTTCTGGTCCAAAATTGGCTAAAAATCGTCGATTTCTATGAATTTGGGGTCAAAAATCTCGATTTTTCGAATTTTCCAAGTCAATTTCTATGATTTTTGGGGTTTTTTGGGGTCAAAACCACTCTTACATCGTCTTGACAGTACACACATGTTCTCCCTTCGGCTCATTTATCGCATCAGCCGCTGATTTCGATTTGTCTGGAAACGTCGGCGCACGGGTGTAACCTACTTGCCACGTGGCGGCAAGTAGAACCCCGACGAGAAGGAGAAGACGCATTCGGAAGGAGGTGTGATTGTGATGATGAGTAGGAGTAGAATCTGGGGGTTAGTAGAGCTGAAAATCGGGGAATTTAAAGGGACATAGGAGGAAAAATCGAGAAAAAAACGAAGAAAAATAAGCGAAAATTAGCCAAAAATCGGTCTAAAATGGTCTAAAACAGTCAAAAACCGGTCAAAACGAAAAAAAATAGCCAAAAATTGGTCTAAAACAGTCTAAAATAGGTCTAAAATAGCCGAAAATCGTTCTAAATTAGTCAAAACCCTGTTAAAAAGGTCTAAAATAGCCGAAAATCGGTCTCAAGACAGCCTAAAATCGGTCTAAAATAGCCAAAAATCGGTTAAAACCGGTCTAAAACAACCAAAAATCTGTTTAAAATCGATCTAAAACTGTAAAACAGAAAAAAAGGTGTCAAACTGTCTAAAATCGGTCTAAAACAGTCTAAAATAGGTCTAAAATAGCCGAAAATCGGTCTCAAGACAGCCTAAAATCGGTCTAAAATAGCCAAAAATCAGTTAAAACGATCTAAAATTGCCAAAAATCTAGCTGAATTCAGCGAAAAACGCCTAAAATCGACCTCGAAATGCTTAAAAATCGTAGCTACAGTACCCAAAAAGGTATTTCTCCAAATCTGATCAATAAAAATAGGCGATTGCTCAGCATAAAAGTGACCCCACACCTGTTAATCCTCTCTTTTGCCCCTCTCAATCGGTCGAAAAGAGGAAGGTGTCACTTGGAGAGAAGATCAAATATCAACACAGTATCCATATAAAAGGGACCGCCCGAGATTACTGTTGCGCGACCACACCTTTATGGTCCCGCGGAGACAGGATCAGATGACGTCAGAGAGGTGTCAGAAGGGAAAAAACTACAAAAAATGAGCCGAAAATGCCATTTTACTGAGGCTTTTAGAAACTTTTTTTTTCACTGATTGTGAGATTGGGTTACTGTAGGCAGATTAATTATTTTTTGCAAAAAATTTGAGCCGAAACGGACCATTTTCAGCTTTTTTCTAAGCCTCAGTAACATCGAATTTTTACTGAGGCTTAGGAAAATTTTACTGAGGCTAAGGAAAGTTTTACTGAGGCTTAGGAAATTTTTACTGAGGCTTAGGAAAGTTTTACTGAGGCTTAGGTGAAATTTTACTGAGGCTTAGGAGATTTTTACTGAGGCTTAGGAAAATTTTACTGAGGCTTAGGAAATTTTTACTGAGGCTTAGAAAAGAATTTTACTGAGGCTTAGGAAAGTTTTACTGAGGCTTAGGAAAGTTTTACTGAGGCTTAGGAAAGAATTTTACTGAGGCTTAGGAAAGATTCAAATGGTCCAAAATTCCAGATTGCTCAGCATAAAACAAACTCAAAGCAAACCTCAAATCTTGTGAAAAATCACACGAGAAGCTCTCTACCTTGAGAGACGCAGAATTCCAAATAAAAAGGAAATAGTGGGTAAAATTGAGAGACGCAGAGAACATTCAATTTCAACACAACAGGAGAGTGAGGCAAATACTCATTAGCTTGATGATCTTTGTTCAAATTGAAGGCTTAGGCTGAAACAGGTGTTTAAGCCTAAGCCTAAAATTGAAAGCAAAAACCGGAATATTCTGTAAAAAATTCAGTCAAAAAGTACTGAAGTTAGCAAATAACAGCAAAATTTCCACTTTTTCATTTTTAGCAAATGTTCAAAATTTAGCAAATGTGAAATTTAGCAATTGAGAATATTTTAGCAAATGAGCATATTTAGCAAGTGAGCATTTAGCAAAAGATCATCAAGCTAATGAGTATTTGCCGGAGAGTGATGGTGGTGATAGGAAAAATTGACTTTTTTATCAGTGAGAGAAAAGAAACGTGTGGGCGGGAAGGAAGGTTTCAAAATCGTTAGGAATGAGCAAGAAGGAAGAGTGGCCTAGAAATCCGAAATTTGGGAAGTTAGGCCAGGCGGATTCCTAGGACATTTCTCTCTTAAAAGACAGCTAAAAATCTGGAATTCAATGCTGGCCTAACTTTCCTGGATTCCTAGGCCACCTATACCTATCTAATCGGTTCCTTTTCAACCTATTATCTTATCTATAATATCTGATCTCCTCCCTTGTCGCATTGTGTAACTCTCAACTTGACAAATCAGACCGGCAGGAGATAATGATAAGACATTTTACGGACTACTAATCATGATTGGAATTTCTGAGGCGCACCCTCTACTTGTCAGTCTTGTAGTCCGATTCGAGGGGTTACTGTAGCTACGATTTCAGTTGAATTTAGGGCATTTTATGTCGTTTAAGATCGATTTTTCGCATGTTTGAAACCTATTTCAAGTCGGTTAAACTATTTTTAGCCTAATTACAACCATTTTTGACCTTTCCCAGACACCAAAAAGTGTCTAAAACCGGAAGCAAACCGTACTCTCGCCGCCTCATAAACCACTAAAACCCAAAGGAGGTTAGGTACTTGAAAACGGCGGAGAGAACTAAAATAAGTTCTCTGTCTGCACGAGAGAAGGAGGAGACGCTGACCACCATCATCACAAATACACAGATGGTCACAGTGTTTGTTTATTTTGAGGAAAGTAGAAGGAACGGAGAAGAAATTAACGTTTTAAGAGTTGAAAATGGTGGGAAATTGCATAAAAATGCCCTAGAAATTGTTGAAAACGACTCAAAATGGTCCAAAATCAACTAGCAAGACAAATGGCTCAAAATGACTTGAAATTACAGGAAAAAAAAATCGAAAAATGACTAAAAATCGGTCACAACCAAGCGGGAACTTGCTGGAATGCCTGAAAATCGCAAATTTTCAAAAAATCAACAAAAATTGATTTTGAAAAGTTTCAAAAAAAAAATCTAAAATCGTTAAAGGTGGTGGGCTGTCTGAAATTTCTGGGCTTTCGGAATTTCTGAATTTCGGGATTTCGGGCTTTTTGAATTTCTGAAATTTCTGGAATTTCGGCATTTCTGGAATTTCCGACTTTCTGAATTTCTGAGTTTTTGCCTTTACAATTTTTGAATTTCTGAAATTTCTGGAGTTTCGGAATTTCAGAATTTCTGAATTTCGGGATTTTTGAATTTCTGAAATTTCTGGAATTTCGGAATTTCCGAATTTCTGAATTTCGGGATTTTTGAATTTCTGAAATTTCTGG
>NC_013489.2:13193145-13195058 GCF_000004555.2 Caenorhabditis briggsae | reverse complement strand
GTTGGCCTAGAAAACTCACACCTGGCCGCTAGGCCACCGGATCCCACTTTGACTTTTTGATGCCGTTTTTCTCAATGAAGGAATTTTTTTTTGAATTTTTTCTTTATTTTTATGGGAATCTGCATAAATTTCTGCACAAAATGAAGCAATAAAATTTTTCACCGCACACCTCGGAAAATTGCGATTTTCAGACTTTCTAGCTAGTTTCCGCTCAGTTTCATCGATTTCTAATCATTTTTTAGTGATTTTCACACAGTTTTATCGCTTTGGTATCGATTTTTCGTGATTTTAGGTAACACTGTAGTTTAATTTTACAATAAATCGATACAAAAACGATAAAACTGTGTAAAATTACTAAAAATTTCAAAAAATCATTTTTTTCAATTTTGACGAATTTTTCACAGTATACTGCAGTAGTTACTGAAATTTAGACCCTTTCTAGTGAATTTCGAACAATTTTTTAAACCTATTTTTGAAAAAATTCGTATAAAAATCATTGAAATTATGAACATCTTGAATTCACTAGTTTTCAATTTTGAACGATTTTTTTTTTCGATTTTAATCAATTTCTCGCATTTTGACTGAATTTTAGACGCTTTTCAGTGAATTTCAAGTTTTTTTCCAGCAAAAAATCGAGAAAATTTTAGAAAAAAAAATCCAAAACTTCATAAATTCCCAAATCTGAAATTCCAAAAAAAATCTTAAATTTCGCAATTTTTTTTCGCAATTTTTTCGAATTTTCAATGTGTTTATACCATTTTCAGTCTATTCCAGTCAATTTCAGACAACTTGAAATCGATTTTCAGCCATTTTCAGCACTTTTTTTAACCTAAGTTTGAATCGTTTTTAATGGAAAAAAAATTGAATTTCTTTAAAAATCAATTGGAAGAAGGACACAAGAGACCATTAGTCATATGTCGAAAAATAATGTTTTGATATTTATTTTTAAAAGAAAGAAGAAGAAGAAGAAGAGAGCGCGTCTCACATGACCAACCTATGAGAGACGCAGACATGCAGACTGCAGAGGAATGCTTCATGAATGAATTGGGTAGAGAGGAAGAAGAAGAAGAAAAGGAACGAAATGGAAAATTTTCAATTGAATGGAAGGAGGAGAGGGGACAGGAAGGATGAAATTGAGGGGGGAAATGTGTGAAAAGGGGATTAAAATAGGTTCATTATTGTATAGGTTGGACATAGAATGTAGGTCAAAAATGGCTAAATTTTGAAAGAAAAAAAGAAAAATGATCAAAAATTCTAAAATTCAAAAACTCAGACATTCAGAAATTCCGAAATTCCAGAAATTTCAGAAATTCAATAATCCCGAAATTCAGGAAATTCTGAAATTCAGAAATTCAAAATCTAGAAAGTCAGGAATTCGAAATTCCAGAAATTCTAAAATTCCGAAATTCCAGAAATTTCAGAAATTCAAAAATCCCGAAATTCAGAAATTCCGAAATTCAAAAATCCCGAAATTCAGAAATTCTGAAATTCCGAAATTCCAGAAATTTCAGAAATTCAAAAATCCCGAAATTCAGAAATTCTGAAATTCCGAAATTCCAGAAATTTCAGAAATTCAAAAATTCTAAAGTCAAAAACTCAGAAATTCAGAAATTCCGAAATTCCAGAAATTCCGAAATTCCAGAAATTTCAGAAATTCAAAAATCCCGAAATCCCGAAATTCAGAAATTCCGAAATTCCAGAAATTTCAGAAATTCAAAAATCCCGAAATTCAGAAATTCCGAAATTCAAAAATCCCGAAATTCAGAAATTCTGAAATTCCGAAATTCCAGAAATTTCAGAAATTCAAAAATCCCGAAATTCAGAAATTCTGAAATTCCGAAATTCCAGAAATTTCAGAAATTCAAAAATCCCGAAATTCAGAAATTCTGAAATTCCGAAACTCCAGAAATTTC
>NC_013489.2:13170777-13192229 GCF_000004555.2 Caenorhabditis briggsae | reverse complement strand
TGTTTTCGAAAATTCTCCTTGAAATACGGTGGCCTAACTTGTGTGAAAATTCGGCCACAACTCCAATTTTTTTAATACACGTCTTTTCTATGACTAATACAATACAAATCTACTCTAAAAACAACCCTCTCCTCTCAGACAGGATAAAGTGGGCGTGGCTTCTTTTTCTCTCTCTCTCTCTCATTCTTTCACTCGAGAACTGTTCAAGTGAGAGAGAGAGAGAGAGAGAGAGAGAGAAAAACTGACCAATGTCTGTCTTGTTATCGATGATGATTCATCTGATTGATTTGGAGAGAACGAAAAAGGTCAAAAGGGACTGGTTTGGGTGGGAAAATGTGTCTAGAATAGGAGAAAATGACTTTTAAAAAGCCAAAAATGCTTGGAAATCATGTAAAAGACAGCGGAAGCAGTTCAAACTTTGTTCTTCTTGTGCAATATGTTTTCGGCGCTTAAAGGGGATTACATAATTACCACAAGCACTGGGAAAATGGGGGTATAATTAAGTGTGTAGGCTTGTGAATATGTTCCCCAGATGTTTTCGAGGTTAATCCTTTTGTGACGTCTTCAGGGCAAAAAACGACTAAATTCGTAGAAAAATGACTAGAATTGGCTTAGAATAGTCTAAGAATCGCTGGCGCAAAATGAGCTGAAAATTACTGTAAGAAATACTAAAAGTGCAACCAGACCTAAGCTGTTAGAGCAGAGTATTATTGAAAAAAAGGAAAAGGTCCCGGAACGAAAACTACCGTAGTTTGGCAATTTTTCACAGGATGAAAAAGTAGAAGAATCACGGGATTTTGTATTGGATTTATTGGAAAAATGGATGACATCCATTTTTCAATACATATGACAGAATGCAATATGATTTTTCCCATTTTTCATTCTTTTTTTTTCGGTTTTTACAAGCTAAAAGACAAATTGAACATGTCACAATTTTATCAAAATGACGAAATTGACAAAGGAAAATAGGAAAACAGTTTTTAATATGGAAAACAGTGAATTTTGAGATTTTGAATTTCGGAGTTTTTGAATTTCTGAATTTCTGAATTTCTGAATTTCTGAATTTCTGAATTTCTGAATTTCTGAATTTCTGAATTTCTGAATTTCTGAATTTCTGAATTTCTGAATTTCTGAATTTCGGAGTTTTTGAATTTCTGAATTTCTGAATTTCTGAATTTCTGAATTTCTGAATTTCGATTTTTTTTTCGAATTTTTTCAATTTCCGAATTTCTGAATTTCAAAAATTTTGAAGTTTTGAATTCGGAAATTCCTGAGAATTCAGAAAATATCAAGAATTTCGAAACTAACAAAAATTGAATTTCCAAAAATTTCAAAAATTCAAAAAAATTCTGGAAAAATAATTGAAAATACGAATTTTCGAGAATTTCAAAATTCTGAAATTCTCCAGACTTTAAGATTTTGGGAAAAATGAAATCGAGTTTCCAGCTCACTGAGCACATCTCATAGTGAGAGACAATGAGAAGGAGAGAGACGCAGAGAACTGGATTCCTCTTTGTCATAAGGGTTTCAAAAAATTTTGGAAGATTGGAAACTCTGGGAAGAGAAGAAAATGTGCTCTACCGAACAAGACGAAACAGTGCATACGAAAGGACCTAGTAGCGGTTCAAGTACCTCTTCTTGGGTGGTCCATTTTCTTTTTAATGATCATTACGGTAGATGAGAACATGAGGATGATGGGAGGTAGATAATTGAGTGTCGATTTGTGGGAATACGAGAACATTCTCTTGGTTTGGGATATAGGTATGGAATGAGCAATTTATGGTAATTATCAGTGTGTCTTTTAGACACGACTTCGAGAAATTTTTCGAGATGGATTCATTTTGACGCGGTGGCCTAACTTTTGCCAAATGGCCTGACATTTTGGAGTTTCTGGAATTCTAGAAATCACCTTTTTTCAAAAAATTTAGAATTTCGAAAATTCAGGAACGCTCAGAATTTTCGAAATTTGATTTTTGGATTTCCGAGATTTTTGAATGTTTTGAACTTTCAGAATTTTCGTAATTCTAGAAATTTCCAAATTTCTCAATTTTTGGAATTTTTTTGACATTTCTCTAAATTTTCAGATCCAGACCTTTTGACCCTGGTGTGTTTTGTAGGTCATTTTGAAGTGGTGGCCTAGAAAACCAAAATTGCAAAATTCTCAGAAATTCTTGAATTTTGGAACTTTTGGAAATTTTAATATTTTGAAAAATTTCAAATTCTGGATCTGAAAATTTAGAGAAATGTCAAAAAAATTCCAAAAATTGAGAAATTTGGAAATTTCTAGAATTACGAAAATTCTGAAAGTTCAAAACATTCAAAAATCTCGGAAATCCAAAAATCAAATTTCGAAAATTCCAAATTTTTTGAAAAAAGGTGATTTCTAGAATTCCAGAAACTCCAAAATTCAAGATTCTGTAAAATCCAAAAATCCCAAAAATTCTAAAAACTTTGGATTTTTTCAGCGAATTCAAAAAATCCAATATTATCAAAGTTTGAAAATTCCACAGAATCCATAAAATTTGAAAAATCAGAATTCTGAAAATCCAAAATTCACCCAAAAATGAAAAAATATTTCAAAACACTTTAGAAAAAGGAAAAACACACGATTCTGTGTCCAACAGAGAGATCTCTATTGTATCTAGTATCCATAGGTATTCAACCAATCGACCCCAACGAGAGAGAGTATTGGATTTGAAGAGACGCAGACGTTCCGACAGAGAGACCTAGTTTTTAACCGCCAGTGAGAGGGGTCACTTGAACACTCTCTCTCTCTATCTGACTCATCACCCTCGTCTCTTTTCTGATCCTTTAGGCTTCTTTTTCTCTTTTTCTCTGCGTCTCTCTCATTTTTCATACTCTCTCTCTCTCTCGTTTCTTTTCTTTTGTAACAGTATCCCAATTTTTTGTTGATTTTAGACGGTCATCTTCCCGTTTTTTTTTGTTCCTTTTTTTTTTTGAAAAACGACGAATTTGACATTAAAAAGTGTATTTACAAAAAAGTTCAATCGAGCGAATTTGCAGTTTTTCAAATTTAAAACTTACTGCCTCGAAAATCGGTATTTTTTAAGGAAAAAAAATGAATGATTTTTGACAGGAATTGTATAGAAAACTCGCAGAAAAATAAGCTTTTTGTTATGTAAATTGCGGGAAAAATTTGAAAGCAAATTTCTTCGATTTTTCGCATTTTTTCGCGAAAGATTTCGATTTTTTTCGATTTCAAGCTTTTTTGTGTCAATTTCAATATTTCCTCCTTTTTGACACCTTTAAAATATCAGTTTTCCCCGGCAAGTCTTCCAAAAATCGAATAAAATTGCTGAAATTCGCAAACGCGCTCTATCGGCACGCGTTAGAGAGTGGAGACGCAGAGACAGAGTTTTTGGAGGGAACATCGAGAATTTCAATTTTCAGCAGAAAAAAGTTTTCAGCAGTTTTCTAGCGAAAAAATAGGAGAAATTGCAGAATTTTAGAAAAAATATAAAAAAAATTCAAAGATAAAATGCCTGAAAAAACAAAAAATCCAACAAATGTCGATTTTTTCAGGTTTTCACCGATTCTGAAAGATTTTCAGACAGTTTCAGACAATTTTCATACTATTCCGACTTTAGAAACTTTCTAGAATCTAATTTTTCACACTCGAACATGCCAAAATCAATCCCTCAAAAAATTTGCTCTAGTTTCACTTTTCCAGCTTCCTGCAGTTCCTCCAGGATTTCAACGTATTCTGAACGCTAAAAATACGATTTTTCGAGTCCTTTGCAGTTCTACAGTACTCTCCAAACCTTCTTTCCTTAGCAAACTCAGCCGAGCCACGACAAACACCGTTTCGGACAGTTCCCCCCTCCGATTTGTCTGCGTCTCTCCTCTCCACACACTCTCTCTGCGCCTCTCTCAATTCGGAGATATATTTGCACACATATTACTGCCTAGTAGAGCACTATGTGGCCAGTTTTGTTCACAGTCACTCATTTTCCTTCATAAAATCGATTTTATGGCAAATTTTAGGCCTAAAAACCCGAAATTTCAGGGTTTTCTCAGTGGAGCGCACTTGCAAAAAATGTCTAAAGAAATTAAAAATTACGTTCTACACAGTCTGGGGTTAATTTAAAACTACGGATTCACAGAAATTGTAAAAAATCCCCGAGAATTCGAATTTTTGGCGAAAAATTCAATAAATTTCGAAATTTTTTGAAAATTCTCAATAGAGCGAACTTGCAATTTTTGGAATAAAAAAAACCATTTTTCTAGTTTTTCTGGCCCTGCGGGACTCCCAGAAATTGAAAAAAAACACCGAAAATTCGAATTTTTGGCTGAAAATTTTCAAAAATTTCGAAAATTCTCAATAGAGCGAATTTGCACTTTTTTGGATTTTTTTGCTCTAAAATTTATTTTCAGTATTTCTAATCGTTTGAAGTTCACAGAAATTGAGAAAAAATCCCCGAAAATTCGAATTTTTGGCGAAAAAATCAAAGATTTCGAAAACTCGCAATAGAGCGAATTTGCATTTTTCATTCATTTTTGGCATTAAACTGCGTTTTTTACAGTTCATATCGTTTGAATTTTACAGAAATTGTAAAAAAAAATCCCCGAAAATTCAAGTTTTTGGCGAAATATTCAAAAATTTCGAAAATTCGCAAATTTTTATCTCTTGTTTTTCTCTTTTTTTCTCTATTTTTCTCTCTTTTTCTTTACGTCTCTCCTCCGTGATACTCTCTCGCCCTAGTGAGACGTGTACTAACTGTCTTGAGACCTAATTACATTGTTTTTCACATTTTCTACAGTACCCTCTTCAATTTCTCTTTTAAAAATTTCTCAAAAAATCAACTACCGTAATCCCGGGATTACTATACTTTCCTCTATTTTCAGAAAATGAGGGCAATTGTCCTATTAATTGGCCTTATCGCTTATCTAGCACTAGCTGAAGACTATTACGAACTACTTGGTGTCGATCGAGATGCCGATGATCGAACGATTCGAAAGGCATTCAAAAAGTTGGCAATTAAAAAACATCCGGATAGGAATACGGTAGGTTCAGTAGTCCTTAAATTTAAAAATTAAAATTTGGCGCGTTGAGAGCTTCAAAATGAGTATAATCATGGCTAGGTTTGGTGCAAGTTGGGTCTCTCCGCGAAAACTACAGTAATCTGACCGGAAATTCAAAATCGAGTAAAGTGGGCCATGACTCTCCCGGGTCAAAAGGTCTGGATCTGAAAATTTAGAGAAATGTCAAAAAAATTCCAAAAATTGAGAAATTTGGAAATTTCTAGAATTACGAAAATTCTGAAAGTTCAAAACATTCAAAAATCTCGGAAATCCAAAAATCAAATTTCGAAAATTCTGAGCGTTCCTGAATTTTCGAAATTCTAAATTTTTTGAAAAAAGGTGATTTCTAGAATTCCAGAAACTCCAAAATGTCAGGCCATTTGGCAAAAGTTAGGCCACCGCGTCAAAATGAATCCATCTCGAAAAATTTCTCGAAGTCGTGTCTAAAAGACACACTGATAATTACCATAAATTGCTCATTCCATACCTATATCCCAAACCAAGAGAATGTTCTCGTATTCCCACAAATCGACACTCAATTATCTACCTCCCATCATCCTCATGTTCTCATCTACCGTAATGATCATTAAAAAGAAAATGGACCACCCAAGAAGAGGTACTTGAACCGCTACTAGGTCCTTTCGTATGCTCCGTCCCGTCTACTCTAGTGATGCACATGATACTCTATTNNCAGCCAACCCTAGCCATTATTATACTTATTTTGAAGCTCTATGTGTCCCGAATTCAAATTTTAAAATTTCAAAAGCAGATTTTCAGTTTTTATAAAGTTATAAACGTTTTTCAAAAAAACTTGTTTTTTGGAATTTTTGAAAAATCCAAAAATTCTCGAAATTTTGCTCCAAGCGATCTCAAACTACGATTATTAAGTTTTCCACGTCAAAAGCTTCAAATTGAGTATAATCATGACCCACTTTGCAATATTCCGATTTTCCAGTCGGATTACTGTAGTTTTCGCGACGAGACCCAACTTGAAGCAAACCTATACTTGTTTATACTCATTTTGAAGCTCTCAACAAGTCAAACTCAAATTCATAAGTTTCAAAACGATGAATTTTATTTGAAAAGAGTAATGGGAGATTTAAAAAAAACACTTTTTTGAAATTTTTTTTTCAGGACAATCCAGGTGCCCATGATGAATTTGTGAAGATCAACAAAGCCTACGAAGTACTGAAAGATGAGAATTTGAGAAAAAAATACGATCAATTTGGAGAAAAAGGGTTGGAAGACGGGTTTCAAGGAGGCAATAATTATCAGAGTTGGCAATTTTATAATGATAATTTTGGAATTTACGATGAGGATCAGGAAATTGTGACTCTCAATAGGGCGGACTTTCAACGAATGGTTTCTGATTCGAATGAGATTTGGTTTATCAATTTCTACTCGACTTATTGCTCACATTGCCATCAGCTAGCTCCTACAGTAAGATTTTTGAAATTTTTTTTGTATTTGGAAATTCGGAGATTTTGAAATTTCGAGATTCAATTCAAAAAAAAAAAAAAATCAGAAAATCCAATTTCTTCTAGTCCAATTTTTGGATTTTTTTTGAAACGTTCCCAAATTTCGAATTCTTTGACTTTTCCGTTTTCTAAACGTTATATCTCATTTTTGAGTTTTCCGGGGGTCCATGCGCCTTTAAACCGAAAATCCCAAAGTGGGCGGAGCCTAGTCGTGTTTATACTCATTTTGAAGCTCTAATTGTAACAAATTTGAATATCATGTTTACCAAACGAAAAAGTCAAAATTTCGAAATTTGGGACCGTTTCAAAATTTTCTCAACGCAAGAACTACAGTAACTCCAGCGGGATCATTTTTAGCGCTCGGAAAACATTAAATTCAGACTTGTTGTAATTAGGGCTTCAAAATGAGTATACTCATGACCTACTTTCCGGAACTTAAATTTTTCGCGGGGTCCATGCGCCTTTAAACCGAAATCTCAAAGTGGGCGGAGCCTAGTCGTGTTTATACTCATTTTGAAGCTCTAATTGTAACAAATTTGAATATCATGTTTACCAAACGAAAAAGTCAAAATTTCGAAATTTGGGACCGTTTCAAAATTTTCTCAACGCAAAAACTACAGTAACTCCAGCGGGATCATTTTTAGCGCTCGGAAAACATTAAATTCAGACTTGTTGTGATTAGGGCTTCAAAATGAGTATACTCATGACCTACTTTCCGGAACTTAAATTTTCCGCGGGGTCCATGCGCCTTTAAACCGAAATCTCAAAGTGGGCGGAGCCTAGTCGTGTTTATACTCATTTTGAAGCTCTGAACCTGCCAAGTTTGACAATTTATGTTTCATTTCGTTTATAGTAAGAGTAAGGAAGTTAGAGCCAAATTACCAAAAAAAGAATTTGGCATTTCAAAAATAGCCATAACTTTGTCAATGCCTGGTCGATGTTGCTGGTTTTTGGTTTACAATGACACCGAGACTCTGAGTTAGAATTTATCAAACGAAAAAGTCAAAAATTCGAAGTTTGGGACCGTTTCAAAATTTTCGGAAAAATCATTTGGCACCAAACCCTAACACGAGAACTACAGTAATCACAGTGGGACCATATTTGAAGTTTGGAAAATATAAGATTTAATTGTGCCGTGTTTAGAGCTTCAAAATGAGTACAAACAAGCCTTGGTTTGTTACAAGTTTGGTCCAGCCGCGAAAACTACAGTAATCCTAGCGGAACCACTTAAAGAGCAAAGTAGGGCATGATTATACTCATTTTAAAGCCCTCAACGTCCCAAATTCAAAAATCTAGGTTTCATTTGATTCGGATGAATAATAGGGGAGCTATCTTGATTTTAGTTGACAAAAAACACGAAATTCCAAAAATAACTATAACTTTGTCAATTCTGGTCCAATTTTTATCATTTTTAGCTCAAAATGCTCCTAATTTTTCTAATATCAAAATTCCAAAAATTCAATTTTCCAGTGGCGCAAATTCGCTCGTGAAATCGAGGGAACCATTCGAGTGGGTGCTGTGAACTGCGCCGAAGATCCTCAACTGTGTCAATCTCAACGAGTCAACGCCTATCCGTCCCTAGTTTTTTATCCAACCGGCGAATTCTATCAAGGGCATCGTGACGTCGAACTTATGGTCGATTTTGTGATTCAGCGGCTGAAATCTGAAGTTTTACACTTGAATTCTGAGAATTGGAAGGCTTTGAGCGAAGATTGGGAACCCTACAATCGACTTCCATGGATTGTAGACATGTGTGGAGGAGATAATATTGAGTGTTTGAGCTCTACGACAAGGTAAGCTGAAATGATGGAAAAGTCGAATTTGGGGGCGTTAGGAGTTTCAAAATGAATATATAAGCATGCCTTGAAGCCGCAAAACCTACAGTAATCACGCTTGGAAAACACTATGTTTTAATTTAGAACGTTGAGAGCTTCAAAATAAGTATAAACACGGCTAGTTTTGCTTCAAATTTGGGTCTTGCCGCGAAAACTACAGTATCCCGGGCGAAAAATCAAAATCGAGCAAGATGGGTCATGATTATACTCATTTTGAAGCTCTCAACACCTAAAATCTGAAAATTAACATTTGAAAACAATAATAGGAAATTTCAGAAAGTTATGGAATTTTCAATATTCAAAAAAATTCCTAACTTATATTTGAATTGCTCACAACTCTTGGATATCTAATTTGAACGCTTCGAAAACATTATTTTCAAGTTTATTATGATTAGAGCTTCAAAATGAGTATATACAAGCTTAGGTTTCAAAAAACTACAGTAATTACAGAGTTAAAGGTGCATGAGGGCAAAATTTTTGAAAGTCAAAAACCTCTTCAAACAATTCAAATTTTACAGCAAAACCTAAAATTTGAATTTGTAGCGTTGCGAGCTTCAAAATGAGTATACTCATGACCCACTTTGCTCTATTTTGAATTTCCGGTGGGATTACTGTAGTTTTCGCGGCGAGATCCACTTAAAACAAGACTAGTCATGTTTATACTCATTTTGAAGCTTTAACTGAGCTGATAAAGAATATGTTATTTATTTTTTGATAACCTAATGATTTTCAGACGAAAACTCTCCTCAATGCTGGATGGACTTGCCAACGTGGCAACAATTGACTGTCACTCTGAAGAAGAGCTCTGTTCGAAATTCGATCATTCTAGTGGTGTCATGTGGTTCCCAGCAAGAAAATTAGAGAAAAAAAGCCAAATAAATATTGAAAGTATGGATGCACAGGAGATCACAAAGCATGTCATTGAGTATTTGGAAGAGCTTCCATGGATTGAGGCAGACAGCCTTCAGCGTTTTCTGGGTAAATTTGAAAGTTAAAAATTTGGATTTAGGATGAAAAGAGCTTCAAAACAAGTATAAAAAAGCCTAGGTTTGCTTCACGCTTCAAAATTCGGGATTATCATAGATTTAAAGGCGCATGTTTTTCACGAAAAATCAAACATCTCTTCCAAAATCCGAAAAATCGTTTTGAAACTTAAAAATTTGAATCTTACGCGTTAAGAGCTTCAAAATGAGTATAAACATGCCTATGTTTGCTTCAAGTTGGGTATCACCGCGAAAACTACAGTAATCCCAGTCAAAAATTAAAATAAAGCTAAGTGGGTCATGAGTCTACTCAATTTAAAGCTCTGAACAAGGCAAGTTCAAAAATCAATTTTTCAAAACGACACTATGAAAATTCAGAAAGTTAGGACGCTTTCAACATAATTTTTTAAAGAAATATTGAAAAATCTCATAATTCTCTCAATTTTGCTCCAAACAGCTTAAACTCGCACATTTTGAATTTTTAATGTCAAGAGCTTCAAAATGAGTATAAACAAGCCTAGATGTTATTCAAGTTGGGTCTTATCGCGAAAACTACAGTAATCCCAGTCAAAAATTAAAATGGAGCAAAGTGGGTCATGAGTATACTCATTTTGAAGCTCTAAACGCGCTGATTTTGAAAATTTTGGTCAGAGAGTTCAAACAAAGCCTAACAGCTAAAAACTCAATTTTAAAATTCAAATTTTTCAGAGGGGAACGATCCGGATGAGGCGATTGCAGTTTGGATGTTGGCCAATGAGGTTCAGGCGACGCAGAAAAAAGATTTCCGACGACTTCCCGCTCTAATTGACAACCAAATTTTCTCATTTGATTGCTCAAAATCAGAAATCTGTGATGATTTGGTTGATAAGACCAAATTACCCCAATTTATAGTTTTCAAACCAACTGGAGGTTATGAAATCGACTACGCAGGTGCTAAGGACTTCCATTCTGCTAGTATTTTCATTCGAGAAGCTTCGAAATCCCATATCCACGTCTTAAATCGAGATTCTTATGAGTACGCAATCAGTGGCGGTGAATTCTATATTATCGACTATTTTGCACCGGTAGGAGTTTTTTGATCTACTTGAAATTAGGAAACTTGAATTTGGAATGTTTAGAGCTTTTTTTATATTTTTTCGGATTTTCTCAAAACCTGACATAACCTTTTTATTGTCGTTTCAAGCAATCTTAAACTACAATTTTTAATTTTTTCACGTCGTGAGCTTCAAAATGAGTATACTCATGACCTACTTTTCTCCATTTTGGATTTTCCGGGGGTCCATGTGCGCCTTTTAACCTAAAATCCCAAAGTGGGCGGAGCCTAATCGTGTTTATACTCATTTTGAAGCTCGAATCATGGCAAGCTTGGATATGTTGTTTTCCAAACAAAAAAGCCAAAATTTCGAAATTTAGGGATGTTTCAAAATAATTCCGAAAAAAACTTTGAAAAATCGAAATTTCTCTAATTTGCTGAATTTATGTCGTAACTTTCTGAAAACACGATTTTTGGTTTTTACGTGTCAAGAGCTTCAAAATGAGTACAAACATGCCCAGGTTGGCTTCACGCTGGGTCTTGCCGCGAAAACTACAGTAATCCTAGCGGGACCAACGAAAAATCAAAATCAAGGAAAGTGGGTCATGATGATACTTATTTTGAAGCTTTCAACGTTCCAAATTCAAATATTTAAGTCTCAAGACTACTGTACCTACTGTATGAACAGAATTTCTAAAATTATATTGCTCAGTGGTGCCCACCTTGCCTAAAACTGCTCGGCGAGTACCGTCGCTTCCACACCGCCACCTCCGAAGACAGTATCCTTCATACTGTAGCTATTGGATCCCTAGACTGCGTGAAATTCAAAGATCTATGTCAAACGGCAGGCGTGGGAAGTTATCCAACCTCAATTGTCTATACACCAGACGGAAAACAGCACAAATTGGTTGGATTTCATAATTTGGATTATATTCTGGAGTTCCTGGACAATGCCATGAATCCGTCTGTCCTAGAGATGAGCCCTGAGCAATTTGAAGAGCTGGTAATCAATAGAAAAGACGAGGAGACTTGGTTGGTGGACTTCTTTGCTCCCTGGTGTGGACCATGCCAACAATTGGCTCCGGAACTTCAAAAAGCGGCGAGAGTCATTAAAAATTATGACGAGAATGCGTTTGTGGCATCTGTTGACTGCCAGAAATACGCACAGTTTTGTAAGGAGACCCAAATTAATAGCTATCCAACTGTGAGAATGTTCCCGGCCAAGAAGACCAAGCAACCAAGGAGAGCCGCTTTTTAGTGAGTTTTTTTTCTTCTTTTAAGCGCTTCATTTTAAGCCAAAAATCAGGAAAATTGACCCAAAATTGACAAAGTTATAGTTATTTTTTTTAATGCCTAAATGTTTTTTTTTGGTAATTTGGCTCTAACTTCCTTACTCTTACTCCGAACAATATGAAACGTAAATTTTCAAACTTGGCAGGTTCAGAGCTTCAAAATGAGTATAAACACGACTAGGCTCCGCCCACTTTGCGATTTTCGGTTTAAAGGCGCATGGACCCCGCGAAAAATTTAAGTTCCGGAAAGTAGGTCATGAGTATACTCATTTTGAAGCCCTGATTACAACAAGTCAGAATCTAATGTTTTACGAGTGCTAAAAATGATCCCGCTGGGATTACTGTAGTTCTTGCGTTGAGAAAATTTTGAAACGGTCCCAAATTTCGAAACGTTGACTTTTTCGTTTGTTAAAAATTATATTCGCACTTGTTACGATTAGAGCTTCAGAATGAGTACAAACACGACTAGGCTCCGCCCACTTTGGGATTTTCGGTTTAAAGGCGCATGAACCCCCAGAAAATTCAAAATCGAGGAAACGGGGTCATGCGTATACACATTTCGAAGCTCTCGAAACGGCAAATTCAAAAATGATAGTTTCAACTTGACTGGCGTAAAATTCGGAAAGTTATGGGATTCTAAAATTTTTTGAAGAAACAATTGATAAAAATTGAAATCGTTCTGACTTTTTGAATTTTTGTCTAAGAGCTCTGAAAACATGATTTTTGGTTTTTACATGTTCTGAGCTTCAAAAGGAGTACACTCATGACCTAGAATACTTGATTATGATTTTTCAAAAGGTCCATGCGCCTTTAAACCGAAAATCTCAATGTGGGCGGAGCATAGGCGTGTTTATACTTATTTTGAAGAACATTTTGCCTGGAATCGGAATACAGTAGCCTAAAATTGATAAAATGAAAATTCAGCTAGTTCAGGGCAATCTTCTTTCAGCGACTACCCGAATCACATGTGGCGCAATGCGGATTCGATTCACAGATGGGTCTATAACTTCCTTCCCACCGAAGTGGTCACTTTGGGAAATGATTTCTCATCTACCGTACTCGACTCTTCCGAACCATGGATAGTGGACTTTTTCGCCCCATGGTGCGGCCATTGTATTCAATTCGCCCCCATTTATGATCAAATCGCCAAGGAGTTGGCTGGAAAAGTGAACTTCGCCAAAGTGGACTGTGATCAGTGGCCAGGAGTGTGTCAGGGGGCTCAAGTAAGAGCCTATCCCACCATAAGACTGTACACTGGCAAAACCGGATGGTCCAGACAGGATTCGCAGGGTTACGGTATCGGAACACAGCATAAGGAGCAGTTTATACAGATTGTCAAGCAGCACTTGAAGCTTCATGATGAATTGTGATCGATTTATTGATTTTTTGTTTCTTTGCATAATTTTCTCATTTATACTGGTCCATTTTCTAGTGCTTTTTGTTTTTAAAATGTTTTAAATTATTTCAATAATAAATTATTTGGTTTTAAGGAACAGGAAAAGCAGAAAATTTGAATTTTTTTGCAGTTTTTTTTTGGAAAAAAAAACGAAATTTGCCGATTTTTATTAATAAAAATTTTAATTTTAATATAATTTTTCAGAAAATTTTTGAGCTATTTTTATTAAAATTTTCAAAAGAACCAATTTTTGAAATTTATTAATCCTTTTTTTCTGACTGAAAAGTGCAAAAAATCGATAAATTCGCACAGATTTTCAGTCAATACACAATTTAAAAGCGCATGCCGATTTTTCCCACTCTTTTTTGGGTCTCGACAGGAAAACAGGTGGACCGGTGCAGACAGCGGTCCCAAACCATCTGTTGTCCTCTTCCTTTGCCTCCTCCCTCTTTTTCTGCGTCTCTTCGATTTCCACACTCTCTCTCGCCTTCTCACCATTTAAATGACCCTCTCTCTTGTCTCAGACACCGTCCTCCTTCCTTACAAAATTGTCCCTTTTTATTGATTTTGGCATCTTTTATGGCCTAAAATCTCGAAAATTTCGAAAAATCGCTCATTTTTTTTCGTTCCAGCCAAATTTCACTGGAGCGCATTTGCAATTTTCCATTTTTTTTTTTCAGCAATATTTTTTTCAGTCAGTTTTTGCGAAATTCTTGTAGAAAAAACCCCCAAAAAGTAAGAAATTCGAAATTTACAAAAAAAAATATTTTTCGCCGAATTTCGCTAGAGCGAATTTGCAAAGTTGCATTTTCTAAAGCCTATTTTTTTGGATTTTTTTCTTTTTTTCAGAAAAATGATCGCAGGAATTCTTGAAAACCAAGAAAACTGTCTTCCAACGACGTCAGAGGATTCAGAATCGGAAAAATTGGAAATTCCTGAAATCGGAAAATCTGAAAAATCTGAAAAATCAGAACATCGAGAAGACGTCAGACCAGAATCTCCGGGACCTTCAAAATCTGAAAAATCTAAATTTTTCACTAAAAATGATTTTTTATTGGCATTGGCGGAAAACCTAAAGTTTTGAGAATCGAGCAAAAATCAGTGATTGAAAACGATGACGATAAACCGTATATCGAGGTGAAAACTGAAAACTTTGGTTGGGCGGGAAATTTGAAAAAATAAAAAAAAATTTTTGGTTTTTTTTCCAATAGAGCAAGTTTTCTACATGCATTCCTATGAAAATCGCTAACTTTTACCCGCGAAAATTTGGAATTTCAAAAATTTCAATAGAGCGAATTTTCGAAAAAAAAAAATTTTTTTTTTTGCTTTTTTGCCTATAATTGTAATTTTTATTCCAGTGGAAACGTCTGGAATGTCCCATTTGTGAACTTCAAATCGAAAATACCAGACTTTTGGCGGCTCATTTGGTTAATGAGCACGGCAGGGAGCATGAAAAGGGGTACTTTTCGATGGATAGATTAATACCGAAAAAATTGGAAATTTCATACAATTTTGCAGTTAGAAAACAGAGGGAGTGCAGTTTTGTTAAAAGGTGAATTTTTGAAAAAAAAATGTGAAAAAAAGAATTTTTTGAAAAAAAATTTTTTTTTGAAATTTTGAATTTTTTTCAAAAATTTCATATTTTTTTCAACTTGTTTTTCTAAAAATTAAAGAATAATTTATTCAGAAAAATTCAAAAATCCACAAAACGGGCTAAGGATACGGTGCTCTATTGTCCGCTGAGCAATCCGCTGGCGCCATTTTTGATGATTCGAAGTTTAGCGGTTTATTCTGATGGAATCAATGAAGAAATTGAGGGATTTAAAATCGATATTCAGGTGGGTGAGCAGGCGGGAAATTTGAAAATTTTGAAAAAAAAAATTTCGAAAATTTTTTTCAGACATTTTTTTTTCGAAATTTCTTTTCAAATGTCTGTAAATTAAAATTTCAGCAGAAAACTTTTTTTTGAAAAAAATTTTTTTTTCTGAAAATTTCAAAAAATCTCAGACCGCATCGTCCGAATCGCCGTTTCCAGTCATTTTCTCATGGTATTTCGTAGATCAAACAATTCAAAATATTCAAGAACGACGAAAAAAACGACAGAATGAAAAGTGAGATTTTACCCCTTTTTTGGAATATCGATTATCGATTTTTTTTTCCAGAAAAATCGATTTTTTGCAAAAAGAAGCTGGAAAATGGATCGAGCGAAATGATCTGCTCACGAAACGAGCTAAAACCGCTGAAGAGCAAAAATTGTTGGCTCAAGCGCTGAAAATGCCGCTGAAATTCACGCGGGAGGATGTAGATCAAAAACTAAAGGAGTATAAGAAAATGAGAGAGGAGGAAGAGAAACGAGAGCAGGAAGAGGAAAAAATGTAGGTTGAATCGATCAAATATTGATTTTTTGAAAGAAAAATTGATTTTGAACTTTTTTTGAAAAATTCGAAAATTATTGATTTTTTCGAAATTTCTCGAATCTTTGGTCGATTAACCGACACAATCGACATTTTTGAAGGTCTTACAAATCAAAAACACTCAATTTTGTCCCCGAAATTTTCAAAATTATCGGTTTTTTCGAATTTTTTCAAATTATCGATTTTTTGCAGAAATGCCAAATCCAGCGGCCTAAACAAGGATGGCACCAAAATGAGCAATGTTATAAAGGCGCTCCATTCGACACTGGTGCCTGACGGAGCACTTTCGCGGAAACGAGCCGCCGCTGATAAGGCGACAGAAGCGATAGCGCAGAAAAAGAAGAAAAATCGATAATCGAATTTTTACAATTTTTGAAAATTATCCAATTTTATCGCTTTATTTGCCCAATTTTTCCATGAAAATACTCTTTTTCGAATAAAAATTACTGCAATTTTATTGATTTTTTCTTTCTTTTTTTCAAAAAATTCAAAATTTTGAAAAAAACTTTTTTTTCTAGGTCATGACCTAATTTTTTCTAGGTCATGACCTAATTTTTTCTAGGGCATGACCTAATTTTTTCTAGGTCATGACCTACTTTTTTCTAGGGCATGACCTAATTTTTTCTAGGTGATAACCTTATTTTTTCCAGGTCATGACCTATTTTTTCTAGAAACTGAAAAAAGCGTGAAAAACGGGAAAATTTTCGATTTTTTGAAAATTTTAACTTCCCGCGCGAGAGGGAAAACGCGCTCCACTGCAAATTGCCACATTTTCAGCAAATTTCCAGCGATTTTTGCTCGTTTTCAGCCGAATTTTTTGTATTTTTTTGAGGAAATTGTCTTTAAAAAATTATAAAATAAATTGAAGTTTGTTGTCAACCAGTTTCAGCTCGAAAATTTGTCTGAAAATCTGGAAATTCGAAAAAATCAGTTTTTCCAGAAAATGTTCAAAATTCTCTCAATTTTTCTCCTGTTTTCTCCAATTTTAGCCTACGATGCAATCATATTTTCAAATCACAAATCGATAAGGTAATTATCGATTTCTTCCCTAATTATTTATAATTAATTATAGCTAATTTCAGAGGAATTTCCATAGAAAATCTGCTGAAAGATGCTACTGCCGATGAGCCAATTGTGATTATAACAAACCAAAATTTCACACTAGGTACTAAAAATCGATAATCGATTTTTCGGAAAATCAATATTTTCCAGGTCAATTCTCCATGAAAGCCAATGCGTACTCCTCTGAGCCAATTATCGATTTTTTGGCGAATTCTGTGAAAAATAGCAAATTTCATGAGTCGAGAAATTTGGTAGATCAAATTGAGGTGAAATATGAAAAATCGATTTTATTGATTTTTGAGCGCTTTCAAGCGATTCTAGACTGGAAATTTTTGTAGAAATCTATTATTTCAGGCCCCGAATTCCCAAAAAATCGATAATTTCCAACCCGGATCGTCGATTCATATAATTTCCGGCGAAAGTTGGGATGAAATGGTGGAGAAATTCACAAATTTCGAAAAAATCGATAATCGAGCCATCATGATTTTGACGTCTTCTGAAGCGATTTCCACCGGAAAAAATCGAAAAAATCGATTGAAGCGAAGCTCCGTACCTTTAGGTGCCTTCCCTTTTCCATTGATTATTCCTCCTTATGGCAATCCGAAAGTCAATATAACCCGAAAAATCAATGAAACGTGTCTATTCTATTTGGGAGGGGTTACTGTAGTTGTGGAGAATAAGCTGAGCAATCAGAAGACGTTATTCGCATCGGCAATGGTTCCAGGAGCGAACTTGACGTATTCTCATGCGCTAGAAGACGTGAAATGTGAAAAAGGAGCATTTGGAAATTTCATTTTTCGATTTCGACTGAAATTGGCGAAAGAAATTTCTGGAAAAATCGATAATTCGAAAAGTTCAGAAAAATTTGTGCTGAGCAATGGCGATTTTATCGATTTTAGCTTGAAATTCCATGGAGATTTTTGGGGATACTGGAGGTTGATTGGAGCGACAATGCATAGTATCGGAGTCGAGGGACGGGAGGGGTGGAAGGTGAAAATTTCAGAAATTCAGAATTTTGAAATTTTTCAAAAATTTCAAAATATTCAAAAACACGAAACTTAAATTTTCGAAGATTCGAAAATTTGAAAATTCGCGATTTTCAGAAAAATTGAATTTTCCAAAAATTTAAAAAACCTCGAATTTCAAAATTTTTCGAAAGTTCGAAAAATTTTCATTTTTCAAAAATTCAGAAATTTAAAAATCCGAATTTGAAGTTGAATTTTTCCAGAAATTTGTCAAAATTTTAAAATTTCAAAATTTGAAAAAATAGGAATTTCAAATTTTGCAAAAACCGCGAATTTCGAATTTTTCAGAAAATCGAAATTTTTAAAATTCTGAATTTTTCTAAAATTTAGAAATTCTCATGATCCCAAAATTCTTGAAAACTGCAAGTTTTTAAAATTTCCGATTTTTCGAAATTCAAAAAAATTTTTAACGTTTTCAAATTTTTTGAATTTTCAATATTTTTAAAATTAGCGATTTTCAGAAATTTTCAGAATATTTCAAATCTCGAAAATCTGAAATTCAAAAAAATCAAAAATTTTTTAAAATCCATGATTTTCAGAAATTCAGAAAAATTCCAAAAAAAAACCCAAAAACCTCAAATTTCAATTTTTCGAAAATTCGAAAAATTTTATATATTTGAAATTCGCCATTTTCACAAACACAGAAGTTTCAAAATTTGGCAAAAATTTTAAAAATAAAAATTGAAAAACCTCAATTTTTAAAATTTTTCAAAAAATTCGGAAATCTCAAAATTTGAAGTTCGTCAGAAGTTCAGAAAAATTCATAATAATCAGTAATTCGGAAATTTCAAATTTTAAAAAATTTAGGAATTTTAAAATTTTCAATGCCGAAACCCCAAAAATTCCATTTCCAGACCCTCAAATCCGTGGACCAAACAATCGGCCCAAACGACACGAAATTCTCGAAACTCGCCTCAATCTCTGGCTTCTCCCTAACCTGCCATCAATCCCAAGCTCTCTTCTTCCCAACCAACGACCCGAAGTTTCGAATCGGAATCAGTCTAATCAATTCCCAAATTCAAACATTCACTGATCCCAAAATTTGGGACAAAATGGGACCACGATTCAGTCTTCAGACGGAAAACTGCACTGGAACATTCTCTCCAGGCTCTTTGATGGGAATTCTGACGTCACTTGTGATGACCGGAGGCGTGATTTTTGCATTCTGGATGCTCCAATCGATAAAGACGCCCGATCGATTCGATGACCCAAAGAAGACCAAGCAAATTGTTATTAATGAGAAAAACTAGTTATTTTATTGTTCCTTTTTTCTGTTTTTTATTGTTTTTATCATGTCAAAAATCATTTATCTTTTATAAAGTAAAGCCTATTTATCGATTTTTTCCCTTGTGCGCGTTATTTCCACTGCCGTCCGCAAAACCGCACAGTGGCAATTTTTTTCAGGATTTTAAGCGAATTTTTATTGGAAGATTAGCAAATTGAGCAATAAAATACAATATAAAACAAGAATATTCATCAAAAATCAGAATTTGAGTTTCCCGAAAATCTTGGAATCGGCAATTTGTGAATTTTCGATTCTGCAATTGGAAATGACGACGTTGTGAAGTTCGGAGCGAACGATATTCGAATCGATGATCATTGGTTCGGTCTGGAAGAAGAAAAATCGGCCATCCCGATTTTTCTAGGCCATTTTTACCGATTTCGAAGTTTCCGGAGCGATTTTGGTGGTTGAAATCGCTTGATTTTCATTTGAATAATTATCGATTGGCTCTTCCTTGACATTATCGATCGGGAATGATCTAGAAAATCGATATTTTGATTTTCGAGGAGATTTTTTTTACTTTGGAGCCTTCGTTGCCGGCTTTTCTGATTCGGATGACCCGAGTCGGAATTCAGATCGCAGTGGACTTCTTCGGCATGAGCTATTTTGCTGAAAAATCGAAATAATTGGCGAAAAATAGCCCAAAAATGACGAATTTCAGAATTCCCCCGTCTCTGCGTCTCTCAGTTTACCACACTCTCTCGCTTTGAGAATGGATTTTCGAAAATTTGCATCATTTTCGAAATCCCTGTTTTTCTGGGTCATTTTTCGTCATTTTTTGCTGATTTTTGAGTATTTTACATTGGAATTTTCGAGAATTTTTTGGGATTTAGGAAAATTTTTTTGTTTGTCTGCCTGTCTGAAAATTATAGAATTTATTGTATTTTTCATATTTTTCTAGAATTTTCGAATTTTTTTTTGAAATAATGATTTTTTATGATTGTCTGTGGGTTCGAAAATTTTTGAATTTCCTGCTCTTTGTTCATATTTTCGAAAAAAAAAAGTGAGAATTTTTCTAATTTTCGGGAATTTCAGACACATTTTCAACTGGATTTTTCAGAAAGATTTGTCTCTTTCTCAATTTTTTTTGTTATTGAATTTTATTGAATTAGAGCTGTTTTTTTACAGAATTCCCTCAAATTTCAAAAAATTTGCATAAAAATAATTTAAAAAAAAAAAATCGAAAAATCGAAAAAATAGGCCAGAAATTTTTTTTAATAAAAAATCATGTTTCTTTAAAGATGTATTTTTTAGGCCAAAAAATTGAAGCTGTGGAAGAGAAACCCCGATGTCCGAAGGTCCCACAACGACAACTACCGTAACCTGAAATATTTTTTCCCGGTCTTTTTCGTGAGTTTTCAATCATTTTTTCCCTAAAAAAACAAGAAATTCGTCAAAAAGCTTAAAAAACGATTTTCTGTTCAAGAATCCGTCAAATCTAAAAAATCTAGAACTTTCTAAAAATACTAACTTCCCCGTCATGCTCTTGCTTAACAACTTTCAGCATTTCCTGAGGTTTTGTTGCTGGAGCCATCATCATTTGAGAGTCTGTTTTCAAAAAAAAAACTGTGGCTAGTCTGAAATTTCTGAAAATTTGCAGAAAAAACTAACAAAAAATAAGAAACATGAAAATCACCGAAAATTACAGGGTAATATGAATTAAAAGTGTAGTAGATCTGAAGAAATGTTCAGATTTATTGGGTGGGAAATAACAGGAGAATCGAGAAAATTGAAATATTTTTGGGTTACGGTAGTTGTCTCTTCCATCGCACCATTGAGAAACCGCGCGCAGACACGCAACGCGTCCAAAATTGGCTTGACGCCAATTTTCAATATGAGGTTCCCTTCGGTGATGTGATAGTGTTCTACAAAAAAAAAATAATTTTTAGGATTACGGTTATTGTCGTTGTGGGACCTCTGATTTTTTTTTTCGTACCTGAATAATAAGACGAATCAGGAATCGAGAAAAATAAAGGAGGAGGGACAGGAGATTTTTCGGAATCTCTTTTTGGAGTTAAGGTAGGCATTCTGACATCACTTGGCTATCATGTGGCTTCTATACATGACAGTAGATGCTGAAAATAAGACCCAAGTCGGTGCTATGTGCTCAGAAACGGGAAGTGGTCCTCGTTGATCATCTGAAAAATAACCTGAGAAAATTGAGTTTTTTTGGACCCACTATTGCGCCTACCGAATCTTCCGAACTCCAGCTAGGGTTTTTTTCCGGAATTTAGGTCCTCTTAAGTGGTCCTCATGTGTCATCTGAAAGAAGAAATTGATAAAATTGATATGTATTGGACTTACCATTGTGCCTACCGTATCTTCCAAGTCATTTTTTTCCAATTTTTTTCCCACGACGATGTATAGCAGAGAGACTCGAACAGTCCGTGGTCCGTTGGTGGCTGAGCTCCGTTTTCTTTTCCATCGCTTCATTCCATCGGAAATCTATGTTGGTTTTCAAAATTGTTGTCATTCCTTATGGCGCGTTTACAGATGATAACTAAAAAAAGTTGATTTCCAGGAGTGATTTCCTGGAAAAACGCTGTCCAAAGCTGCCATTGTTTACCAGAGGGCTCCGCTTCGAGGGCCGCCGTAAATCGACATGAATC
>NC_013489.2:13156877-13170088 GCF_000004555.2 Caenorhabditis briggsae | reverse complement strand
TTTTTTCGTTTTTTATCTGCCGGACATGAAATTGAAAAAAATCCGGAAAATTTGCCACGTAGGAAAGGCGCCCGCTGCCGTGGCCTAGGTTTCTCATTGAAAATCCTCGTCCCCCGGCGGCACCTTTTTTTGAACTTTCTTCCTTTTCAACGCCGTTTTTCGGGGATTTCGGATTTTTTTGAATTTTTTCGCAATAATATTCGAAAAATAGATAAAATTTAACACATTTTAATGCAATAAAAATTTTTGGTCAGAGTCCCCCTTTAATCTTCCTTTTTTTCCAAACGAATTCCGCCTGATTTTTCACTGATCATTGCTCATTGATCGATTCCTCGAGTTCCATTTGTTTTCGTTCAATCCATTTTTTTATTGCATTTTTTGTATCCCTTTTCGGCGCTGATTGTCATCAGAAGAATATTAAACCCAGTCGGTGCTATGCTGTTGTCAGATTTTCGATTTCGATTTTGAGCAGACTTCTTGATCCTCTCCCACTATGGCTAGTGTTGGGCGAAACCGTCTTTCATTTTTCGCTGCGCTCAGAATTAGAAAACCTCTCGGGTTTTTTTTCTGTTATCATCTGTAATAGAAAATACGACCTTGTTGGGGATCACTGCCTACCATAGCGCATCTCGGAATCCATTGCAGTCAGATTGTCCTGAAGATATCGTATCAAATCCATATCCGATCACTACAGACCTCTTGCTCTGATTTCTTCCAAGAGATTCTTTGAAGTTCGTTCGCCGATCTTCTTATCATGGGAAACCTGAAAATATTCAATGATCTTCGTTGATTTTTCTGTTATTTTTCATCAAACAATTTGGAGTTTAAATCTTTTGGTGATGAAAAAATTCACTGAAAACGCACGAACACTGTACCAGAATCATGTATTTTCGACGATCGGGTTCATTCTCCAGCGCCTGATTGAAGTCTGAGTACTTGAAGTGGCATCGCTGATTTCGATTGCTTCCGGAGCTCTTTGTTGTCATTCTGAAAACACTTCTTTTCAGATCGATTCTGCTTGACTAAAACACATGAATGTTGACAAAAAAACACACACACACAACTCAGACACGAAGACAATCAGAATACTCGCTGACCTTTTTTTCAGATTTCGAGCGAATTTTCTGAAAAAATCGATTTTTCAAGCGTGAAAACTGAAGCGAAACTCATATACCCGATGTGTCGCTGCTTAGCGGTGCTTGCTTCAGATCGGAAAAATCGCGGGGAAAGTTTTGAATGAGTTGGATAGTGAGAGCAGACTTTTCGACTGCCGCTACTACATCTCATCTTCTAAGAACACTTTTCAACATATTTTCAATTTTTCGCTGAAAAAAAACCAAGAAAATCGACAAAAAATGAACAAAAATAGGCCAAAAATGATTCTCGAAAGTTCGACTGTCGCGAAGTGTGCACTTTTGCGCGGCGGTGTTTGCAGAATCGTGTCTCCTATTCTACGCGCAATGTGAGATTTCCGCGGTTTTAGAGCTAAATTTGACGACAAATCGTCGGGATTCGAATGAAAAGCCATGATAAATATACTTTTGCAGATAAAGAGCTGTGAGAATATGGAAAAGCCGCAAGAGATTCAGCTGGCGACCGCTACGCAGACACGCGACGCCTCCAAACTTGACTCGGTGCCAAATTTCAAATCTAGGTTCTCTTTTGTGAAAGTAGAGAAATTCTTCTGGTGGGAAATCAGCTGAAAATCGGTTTTTTGCAGGCTAAAAAAAAACATCGGAAGCAGTAAGAACTCGAAAATCGATCAGGAAACGAAAGAAGAAATCTTGAAGCTCAAGAACTCGGAAAGTCTGCTCTCACTATCCAACTCATTCAAAAATTTTCCCTCCTTTTTTTCGATGGATCACTAGCACGGCAACGTAGCGACACAGCAGGTATATGAGTTTCGCTTGAGTTTTCACGGTTCAAAAGTTGAATTGTTTCAGGAAATTCGTTCAAAGTCGAAGAAAAAAGGTCAGCAAATCCTTGTCTTTGCGGCCAAGGTGTGTGCGTGTGTTTTTTTTTATTGTCGAGAGTTGTGTTTTCCAGTCAAGGTAACGATCTAAAATCAGTATTTGAAACAATCGAAGAAAGCGATGACACTTCAAGTACCCATATTTCTACGAAAATTTGGGATCGGAAGAGCCAGCCGACGTTGGAGAGTGTGGATTGCCCAAAAATTCAAAAACTCATCAATCGCGAGAAGACTGCTGGTACAGATATGCTCGAGCGCTTCACATCAGAAAAGGATCGGCGAACGAACTTCAAATCAAAAGAAGCGCGTTGGAGGGAATCAGAACATGACGACGGTGGAGATCAGAAGGTGATTTGAGACTGAAATTTCAAAATAATCTGTCAGCGCAAAGATTCCAAGATGCGCTATGGTAAGCAGTGATCCCCAACGTTCCAAAAGGCTGTACTTTCTATTACAGATGGTAACTAAAAACCAGTGGGTTTTTGAATTCTGAGCGCGAACTCGGGGGAGCCAGAAAAAACACTTGTGACAATGGGAGATGAGCAACAAATCTTCTAAAAAAAATGACAATCAAAAACCTTTCAAGAGCATAGCACCGACTTGGTCTCCTATTCGCCATGTGATACGTAGCTCCCAATCAGCGACAAAAAGGAATACAGAATCTGCTGGAAAAAAATGGATTGATCAGAACAAAATCGAATTCAAGGAATCGATCGATGAGCAATGTTCAAAGAGAAAAAGAGCTGGGATTCGTTAGTGCATTCGCAATGGAAGGACCCATGAAATCTTAGATTTCAACCCGCTGTTCTTGCAGATGATACTTCAGGACAGTTTCCTGTTTTCCTTGGATTCTGACCCAGTTACTTTTTGGAGACCTCACAGAGATAGATTCCCGCTTCTTCGAAGAATCGCTCTGCATTTCCTCTCGCCCACGCAGTCTAGTGCAATTGTGGAAAGATTGTTTAGGTGGGAATCGGTTTATAAAAACTACGTGACCACTTCATTATAGTGTCTGCGGCTCCATCGTTAACAATAGCCGAAGAAACAGGATGAAACCGAAGACTCTTAACCAGCAACTTCTTTGTGCGGCATTGGCCACTTTGGAGTAAGATATTAAAGTTTATTTTTCCTCAAAATCTGAGTTTTCTTCAGATCTACGAAGAAAAATACGTCGACGACTGAAGAGTACGAATGTGACGACGAGAATGATGACTCAGAAGGCGAAGAATATTACGAATCCAGAGAGCATAACGATGATACTTTTGGAAACGATTTGGCCCAAATAATGAAACATTAATTCCTTATGCTGAACTTTGTTCTTCTTCTTCCCTTTTTTTTTAATTTTGTCGCTTTGAATTTTCTTCTATTTTCCTTGCCATCATATTTTGTACCCCCGTTGAAACTAAGTTTTACACTATTTGTTTTTTATCATAAAAATAAAGTTGTTACTCTAAAATAAAGTTGTTACAATGATTTCTTCAAAAAGTTAGAAAAAAAACATTTCTCGAGGTGAAATTTTACTTTGAAGTCCGGAAAAGTCGATTTTTCGTCGACTTTCGTCGATTCTTGTCGACTTTTGTCGATTTTCGTCGACGCAAAATCGACTTTTGTCGATTTTCGTCGACGCAAAATCGACAAAAATCGACAACGAAAAGTTCGATTTTCATCGACAAATAGCCTTTTCGAATTTTTGAATGTCGACTGTGTCGATTTTCAAAGTCGACAAAAATCATCGATTTTCGAGTCGACTCGGCCCTCTAGTCACAGTGTTAGTTTTTCTACCTTTTCAAACGCGCCTTCATGAGAACGCAGCCAAATTGATGGCTGAGGATCAAACGTTTTGTTTCGTTGTCTGCGTCTCTTCACCGAAGTTTCGTCTCTTCACCGAAATTTTCTGCGTCTCTTCACCGGAACAAGATCTCTCGTTTTAGGGGAGAATTTTTTCCTTTTTGAAAATTTGAAAAAGCTTAGCCCCACCCCTTTATCAATAGAGCGGGTTTGCAAAGGTAAAAAAACAAACCCTGTGCGCTGTTGCAACCCCGTGAGATGAACAATCTCTCTTGTCGGGGTCTATTGTTTTTTAAAGATGAGCAATCTCATAAGAATACGTTGGAATCGGAGTTGGGACTATCAACGATGAAAATTTTTCGGAATTTTCGATAAAAATTAAAAAATCCGGAAAAATCTATTTTTTTTGTTTTCAATTTTTTTTTCTCAAATTCTACGAATTTTCAAATCTTTTTAACTTTTTATGCTGTAAAAATTCCTACTGTAATAAATCTTAACATTAACAACAACTTCATTAAAACAACAATTAACAAAAAATCACAAAATCGTAAAAGTCAATGCTTTGTCGAGCAATGCTTTGAGAATCGGCGGACTGAAATCATCCTTTCCTTCCGCCACCAAACTACGGTACTCCTCCGCATTCTTGATTTCCGATATGGTTTTTTTCTGGAAGAAAAATGAAGTTTAAACCAAGTTATGCTACCGTAACCACGGTTTTAGCATCCCCCAACTTTGATTGAAGTTTTCATTCTGCAATCCTAAACTCCAAATTTCCGAATTGATGAAATTCTGAGATTCCAGAATCTCAAAATTCAATATTCAGGAACTCTTTAAATCAGAAATTGAGAAATTTAAAAGTTGAGAAAAAGCCCATGGTCTTCTATTAGAGGGTGGGCTTCTATTAGAGGGTGGGCTTCTATTAGAGGGTGGGCTTCAAATAGAGGTGGGCTTCTATTAGAGGAAATACGGTATTTATCATAATGTCAGAAATATTTTATCAGTTAACAACTTTTTGGTATTTTTATTGTGATAAACATTTCATTCGTTAATCACATTAGATATCATTCACGGAAACCGAGATAAATGAACTCAAAGTTGGCAGCTGCGTGAGGTAGCCGATCAAGCCGCCAGGGCGCGCGGCAGCTCTGAATGGCTGTCAACTTTGATCCATTATATCTCAATTTTTGTGAGGAATGTCAAAAAGTGGTCAACTAATAAAATGTCGCTGATATCATGATAAACATTTTATTCGTCAATCACTTTTTGATATCTTTTACAGGAATTGAGATAAATGGATTTGAAGTTTAAGGTTTGGAGTGTCATAACTGGCTTCAAAATTTATATTTTTGGATATTTCAACCTGCAAAACTCACCGCCAACCCATCAATCTGATAACGCGATGCCAATTGCAGCTTTTTAGCCGCCGTCATATCTGAACCTTCCATAAAAAATGCAATGCAATTCTCCCTAACAATTTTCGCGTCGTAGATATCATTCAACAAAAGAATTCCTTCGACGGTAGAGTCTGAAAACTTTCAAATCCCACAAATCAGAGAAACAAATAAAAGAAACTCACCATCAAGCGCTGAATATCCGTGAATTAGCTCCAAGAAGATTTGAAAATGCTGAGGATCCACTTCTTTAAGTGTGACTTCTGGTTTCTCGGATTCTTGGAATCCTCCAGTGAAAAGCTTTTCGAAGTAGGAAGAGTGCATTGATAGGAGCTGAAAATATCAGAGTTTAATTTTCCAAAAAATTTGTCAACTACAAAAATGAAGCTCTCTTTTCAGGCAGCGAAAACAAAGTCATATTTGATCAAAATTGTAAAAATAAGCCTCATTTTGGAAAAAAAAATTATCATATCTCCTTGGAACTTGATTTTTCCAAAAAGTTGTCAACTACAAAAATGAAGCTCTAATTTTGTTTAGTATTTTCTGAAATTTTGAGACTGATTAAAAATGTTTGACCTAGTTTCTCAGACAGCCAAAAAATGTCGTCTTTGAACAAAGTTGCAAATTTATCGCTTATTTTTGAAAATGTGCCATATCTCTCTGGGAGTTAATTTCTCAAAAAAGTTGTCAACTACAAAAATGAAACTCTATGTTTGTTCAGTGTACTGTAAAATTTTCAGACAAATCCGTAAAGTTCCATAGAAGATATGCCACGTGGAAGTGAGCACCCTCCAAGGCGCGCCCACCAGAGTTAGTCGCTGGAAGGACCCTTCTACGTGGCATATCTCCCTAGGACTCGATTTTTCAAAAAGTTGTCAACTACAAAAATGAAGCTCTATCCATTTTTAGTATAATCTGAAGTTTTCAAAGCAATTGGAATAATTTGACCTACCTCTTTCAACACATAAAACTTGTGCCCATCAACATTCAGAATGACATTTGAGAACTTCTCATTGCTAACGCCGAATTGATGGAATTTCGATCGAATTGGGCCTTCCATTTTGTTAACCTTCACTCCGATTTCCAGATGGACACCTCCGTCTCTCACATATCGTTGCTCCATATCTTTCCAAGTGAGAAGTCGGTACATTAAAACGCCGCCACTCTTGAAACGATTCTCAACCGTTTTCGAAATCCGATCTCGGTTTTCAACACTTATCGAAATCTCCTGAGACGTTTCAACATAGATTTTCTCCGCGTTTGGCTTCTTTTTCAATGCCAAGTAAGCTAGGAGATAATCCTCGTTGCGTTTGATTCCCAGAAACCTGAAGGTTCGACATTCGTGATGTGCTAGGTTACTGTAAGCACCCAAATAAAATCCTCACATCCCTCCCAAACTGTTACCTTTGAGCCCACATATCTCGGTTGCTGTAAAATATATCAAAAAGTGATCAGCTAACAAAATGTTTATCATGATATCAGCAACATTTTATCAGTTGACTACAATTTGATTTCTCTCACAGGAACCGAAATAAATAGCCTCAAATTTGACAGGCATTTAGAGCAGCCGCGCGCCTTTGAACAACCCTCCGGCCTGGCTACCTGCCTACTTTAAGGTTACTTATTTCATTTCCTATGAGAGATATCAAAAAACTGTTAACTGATAAAATATTTATCATATTATCATCAACATTTTATTAGTTAACCCATTTTTGATATCTTTTACAGGAACCCAGATAAATTGGCTTAAAGCTTAGGGTCAGAGCGCTTACGGCGTATTACCTCCAAAGCTTCAAAATTTATATTTTTGAATTATTTAAACTGTAAAATAAAGGTTCCGAAATGCCCTTCTATTAAAGGGACCTCTAGTAGATAGCTCACCAATTCTGACCAAAATGCTCATGACATTTTCCATCACAGTAGTCCCCTTCTCTCATTGTTAGCACATCCTTAAACGTTTCCTTCAGTACAAATGTCTTTTCCGGACTCTTCTGAAAAGTTTTGAATGGTTGAACTCAATTATCTCGATTCCCATAAGAGATATAAAAAAAGTTATCAAATGATAAAATGTTACTGATACTGTGATAAACATTTTATCAGTTGACCACTTTTTTGTATTTCTAATAGGAGCTGAGATAAATAGGGTCAAAGTTAACAGCTGTCCGCATGGCTAGCGCCAACTTTGAGCTCAAATATCTGGGTTCCTATAAAAGATATCAAGAATCTGCCAACTGATAAATTGTTTGTCATAATATCACCAATATTTTATCAGTTTACAAATTTTTGGTATCTTTCATGGGAGCTGAGATAATTGAGCTCAAAGTGAGCATGGGCTTCTAGAGTACCTTGGAGCTGTTCTGCCGGTCCATTCGACTTTCAATCTTTTCAATTTTCTCCAAAATCGTTTTGGACACATTTCCCACTTGCTTTTCAAGATTGTGAACCGTTGTCTTGATCTCTTGTGTAGCAGTTGAAATCTGAAAATAACGATTTCTTCAGAATTTAAAAATTTTCAAAACACATATTTGTTTCAATAAGTTCTTTGAGATCAGGCTGTTCAGCCGGACCATTTCCACGTCTTCGTTTTGCTGGAGGCATTCTGGAAATCCAAGAAAAATGGAAATTTGAAAAAAAAACACGCACCAGAAATGTAATAGAAGGGGAGGAAAACTCAAAAATTGACTCGAATAGCAGAAAAATCAAAATATTGATATTTATTGATAAAGAAATGTGAGAAAGAGATCACTGAAGACTAAGAGACTTCTTTAGAAGCGCCTGGGCAACATCAAGACTAAAATCATCCACTCCGTCTGCCACGATGCTTTTGTACTCCTTCAAGGTCTTGATTTCAGATATCAGTTTTTCCTGAAAATTGATTTTTGGGGTTAAGAATAGCTTAAATTTTAAAATTTCCCATTTTCAAATAAATTTTTTAACTTGGCTTGCTAAGAGCTTCAAAATGAGCCTAAACACGCCTAGGCTCCACCCACTTTGGTTTTTTTTGCGCGTCGCGGTCGTGCGTCGCGTATCCAAAGTGAAATTTCAAAATGGACAGATCTTAGTCGAGTTGGGGCTCATTTTGAAGCTGAAAACTTCTCGGATTTAATTTTTCCCATTTCAATACTCACCGTCAACTCCTCATTCCTATATTTAGAGACTAATTTCATCTTTTTGACCACGTTGAGCTGCGATTTCTCCATCAAATATTCTTGACATCGTTCTCCAACGGTTCTCACGTCATAGACGTCATTCAGAAGCATTATTCCTTCCAAAGTGAATCTGAAAATATCGATTTTCTTCTTAACATTCAAAAAATCAAGTGAAAGGTACCGTCTATGGCCTTGTACTCCCCGTGGAGGACTTCCAGGAAATTCTGGAAGTCAGTTGGATCCACATTTTTCAGTTCGGTGGCGTCTTCTGTGGGTTCAGTGAAATTTCCAAAGAAGAGAGCTTCAAAGTATGAAGATCGCATAGCGAGAAACTGAAATATGAAATTTGGGTCAAAAACGGTCCAAAAACGGCCCAACCACAGTCCGGGTCAACTTGTCAGTTTCAAAAGCCTACAGTAGTCTGTTTAAGTGTTTTGGATTCGTCTGAACATTTCAGACTACTAAACAAAACTCGAGCTTCATTTTTGTAGTTGACAACTTTTTTGAGAAATCAAGTCCCAGGGAAATATGCCACGTGGAAGTGAGCACATGCGCCCCCCCTTCCGTAGGGGTAGACGCCAGCAGGGCTCTTCTACGTAGCACATCTTCCTAGGACTCGATTTTACAGAAAAGTTGTCAACTACAAAAATGATGATCTATCCTTGTTCAGTATATTCTGAAATTCTCAGAACAATTGGAGTAATGTGACCTACTTTTGTAGCTGACCTCTTTCAACAAAAAATGTTTAGTACTCTTGTCCGAAATCAATGCACGTTGCGGCCGAGAAAACAACGGTGGGCGGAGCTTAGCTCCCACAGAGAGAACCTTACTGTATTTTTCAAATTATTGCACGCGCCTTTAATACAGTACCTCAACATTTATCGAATTTTTGCCTTTTTCTCTCATTTTTTCGCTTGTTTCTGTCTAATTCTTATAAATCTTCAATTTATTTTTCTTATAAAAAGAAAAAAACAGCCAAATAGGACCCAAAATAAAAAACGTCCGAGGTACGGTATTTAAAGGCGCTTGCATCAATTTGTTTTTTTCGCTGTGCGACCGACGATGCGATTTTGAGTAATTTTTCGGCCGCAACGTGCATTGATTTCGGACGAGAGTAATAACTTTCTAAAACTTTTCAAGACCCAAATGTGAGATAACAAAAAGCTATCAACTGATAAATTGTGTATCATAATATTTTCTATATTTTATCAGTTAACTAGTTTTTGATATATCTCCAAAGAACCGAGATAATTGAGTTTTAAGTGCAGACATTGGTTGCCTTACTTTATTCTCCGCGTTGATCTGAGTTTCCAGCTTTTCCATTTTCTTCAGAATATTCTTTTCCTGATTGTTAACCATTGCCTTAATCTCTGTGATCTGAAAAAATGGGAAAAACGTCCAGCATTTTCTTTAAAAGTACTCACATTCATTTCCATTTTCTTGATCTGATCGGTCACCATTGTCTTAATCTTTGTGTAGCGGAAATCTGAAATGATTCAAAAAAGTTTCCATAACTAGGAAAAAAAATCTCACATTCTTTTCTATGAGTTCTCTAAGCTCAGGTTGTTCATCGGGATCATTTTCCCGTCTTCTTTTTACCGGTACGCCTTCTTGGGACATTCTGAAAAGCGGGAAATTTGAAATGTAGAGATAGTTAGAAAAAGAGAATTAGAAAGCGCAAGAAAGAAAAAAAAAAGAAGAAGAATGTTTAATGTTTTTTTCCTTTTTTTTTCCACGATTCTTGCAATCGTAAATAAATAAATAAATAAATAAATAAAGAAGAGGAAAATCAATTTGGCAGCAGCAGGAGAAGGCTGCGAGGAGGGTTGCCAACAGATCAGGTGAGAGACAAGAGAACTAGAAGAGACGCAGACACGACGAGCAGCAGAAGAAGTATTTTCTCTCTCACATGCAGCCTTGAATATATGGTGTTTTTTTAAAGATGAGCAATCTTCAAAATAGACTTAGGAATCGAAAATTTCAAACCTATTCTAGGCATTTTGAATTCAATGAAAAAAAAAGACCAGAAATAGAAGGGAGAGGAAAACTCAAAAATTGACTCGAATAGCAGAAAAATCAAAATATTGATATTTATTGATAAAGAAATGTGAGAAAGAGATCACTGAAGACTAAGAGACTTCTTTAGAAGCGCCTGGGCAACATCAAGACTAAAATCATCCACTCCGTCTGCCACGATGCTTTTGTACTTCTCCAAGGTCTTGATTTCAGATAGCAGTTTTTCCTGGAAAACCCTTTTTAAAATTCAAAATTTCCCAATTTCAACAGTATTTTTGAACTCAGCTTACAGGGAGCTTTAAAATGAGCCCAAGCACGACTAGGCTCTTTGATTTTTAGCGCGCTTCGTGTCGCGGTCGTGCGTCGCGTGTCTAAGGGAAATTCCTATATGGGCGGCGCCTAGTCGTATTGGGGCTTGTTTTGAAGCTGATAAAAAGCTGAAAACGATGGAAACTATCAATAATCAAAATTCGGGCAAATTTTAAAAGTTAGGGCCTATGGAAATTTTGAAAATTTCAATGTTTTAAAAGTAGGTCATGTTTAGGCTCATTTTGAAGCTAAAAGCCTCCTAAATTCAATGTTACTCACCTTTAGCTCATCGTTTTTATATTTAGAGACTAATTTCAGCTTTTTAACCAGACTAAGCTGCGATTTCTCCATCAAAAATTCTTGGCATCTCTCTGCAACGGTTTTCGCATCATAGACATCATTCAAGAGCATGATACCCTCCAAAGTGTAGTCTGAAAATATCGATTTTTCAACATCAAGCTCTTTTTTTTACAGTAATGGGTACCATCAATTGCCTTGTACTCTCCGTGAAGGACTTCTAGGAAGTTCTGGAAGTCATTTGGATCCACATTTTTTAGTTCGGTGGCGTCTTTTGTGGATTCAGTGAAATTTCCGTAGAAGAGAGCTTCAAAGTATGGAGATCGCATGGCGAGTAGCTGAAATATGAAATTTATGTCAAAAACTGTCCAAAAACGGCCCAACCACCGTCTGGGCCAACTTGCCAGTTTCAAAAGCCTACAGTAGTCCGTTAAACTTTCAAGTATTGTCTGAAAAGTTCAGACTATACTAAACAAAACTCGAACTTCATTTTTGTAATTGACAACTTTCACAAAAAATCAAGTCCCAAGGAGATATGCCACGTGAAAGTGAGCACCCGCCTCGCCTACTTTTTTCTCCAAGACTCAAAACTTTCATAAATTTGTCAGAATTTTTTGTGTTTCCCACTGTTATGAGATTATTGCCAGCTTTAAAATGAGCCCCAACACGACTAGGATCCTTCCATTTTAATTTTTCACTCGGACACGCAACGCACAACCGCGACGCGCATGAAAAATCGAAGTCTGCGGATCCTAGTCGTGTTTAGGCTCATTCTGAAGCTGGTAATGAGCTCAAAAAGATGGAAAACATAAAAAATCAAAACTCTAACAAATAATTGGAGTAATGTGTCTTACTTGCTTCAATACATGGAACTTCTGCCCTCCAACTTCCAATATATAATCTGAGAATTTGGCACTGGCGTCGAAATCGATAAGTTTCGGCTTGACAGACCCAGCCAACTTTCTAATGTGAACTTCAGCCTTCACAGTTAGTTTTCCATCTACCAACCAGCGGTTCTGCATTTCTTGCCAAGTGCAAAACTTGAGTGCTCCATACATATTGTAACCATCAAAGTTGCCTTCTTGCCTTATGGTGTCTCTGCACACACGCCCCACACTCAATTCCAATGAGTGAAAAGTCTCCGCAGACCATTTCTCGGTGTTTCCTAGCTTATTAATTCCCATGTAGACACCCAGATAATTGTCCTGTCGTTTCACAACGATCCTCCTAAAGTTTTTCGTTCAATGAGAGTGTTCATGGTATTTATACTGATTCGCACAGTAGAAATCTTACCAAGTCTGACCAAAATGCTCATAGCATTTTCCATAACGGTAGTCTCCGTCTTTCATTGTGAGCATGTCGCAGAAAATTTCATTCAACACAAACTTTTTGTCCAAGCTTTTCTGAAAATTGAACTTTGAGCCGGTTCATCTCGATTCCAGTGAAAGATGATAAAAAGTTGCCCACAAAAAAATTGTTTATCATAAGATTTTCAATATTTCATCAGTTGACAGATTTTTGTTATCTCTAATTGGAACCGAGATAAGTGAGCTTAAAATTAATAGCCTCGCCGCTGCCGGCACAATTACGCGGTCGCGGCGCTCAATTTTGAGCTCAATTATGTTGATTCCTATGAAAGATATCAAAAATTTATCAACTGATAAAATGTTATTGATATTATGGTAAACATTTTGTCAGTTGACAAAATTTTGATATAGTTTATAGGAGCTAAGATAAATAGGACCAAAGTTAATAGCCACGCCGCTACCAGCACAGCTAGCTGCGCGGTGCTTAACTTTGAGCTCAAATATCTCGGTTTTTGTGTGAGATAACAAAAAGCTATCAACTGATAAATTGTGTATCATAATATTTTCTATATTTTATCAGTTAACTAGTTTTTGATATTTCTCCAAAGAACCGAGATAATTGAGTTTTAAGTGCAGACATTGGTTGACTCACTTTAACGAATTGGTAGATATTGAACAAGGGAACCGCAACACCTCGGCACCTCAAATTTTGATCAAACTTTCAGGATATAAGAAAGGGCTAATTTCAAAATTTTTTATTTTGTTTTGTTAATTCCAAAAACAATGAAAAAAACAACGTTAGAAAAGCACAGAAAAATTCATAGTGCTTCGTTGTTGCGTATTAATTCTGTTGGGGTCTCAAAAAAATTACAGTTTATAGTCGGAATAAAAAAAGTGAGACTCGGTGTTTGCGTACTTTGATTCCCGCCTCCCCCAACGACGCTCCGCCCATCGCTTTGCAAGTGCGGCGTGGTGTTTTAGC
>NC_013489.2:13155559-13156656 GCF_000004555.2 Caenorhabditis briggsae | reverse complement strand
GGAGCGTCGGTGGGGGTGAGGCGGGAATCAAAGTACGCAAACACCGAGTCTCATTTTTTTTATTCCGACAATATTTCACAGAATGATGGTTTATCTGATATAATGACTTGTATTTTTATTATGTATTTCTCCATTGATTTTTATATTTTCTATTCTCCTTCCTGATCACAGATTTACACCGTGTGATTAGGCGCACTCGTATTCATACAAGAGGGTACATTTGCTTTATTTTTTTTTAAATTTATTTTTTTTCTTGGATTTTCTGATACCAGAATTTTCAAAAGAGATTCGCTTCCGTGTGGAATTGAACCCTGGATGTTGAGATTGAAATTCAGCTGCTTTATCCATTTCACTATTTAGGAAGAGAAAATTTCCAGGATTATTGGTTCTGAAAAAATACAAGTTTTTGGATGATCTGGAATTTTTTGGAATTTCTGGGGTTTCTGGAATTTCAGATTTTTCGAAAATTCCAAGAAATTGTATTTTCTGAACTTTTCAAAATTTCCAAAATCCTAGATTTTGAGATTTCAGAAATTTTGAGAAATTTCAAAATTTCTGAAAATTTGAAGTTTTTTGAATTTTTTCCTTAAAATTCTGATATTCTAACTTTTCGGAAATTCCTGAGCTTCAGTTTTTTTTGAAATTTCAGTTTTCAGAATTTTGAGATTTACGAAAAAAGTTTTTTTTCGTATTTCTAATTTTATTGCTACGTGAATAATACTATCAGATGGTTATTATATAATCGATAATTGAAATGTTTTGATCTACAGAAAAACAGTTTGGCGCGATCACAATTGCAGGTCTAAAACCAAAATTTCAGAATTTTTTATCTGATTTTGTGGAGTTCCAAGATGATTCAAATGACTCTTTAAAAAATAACAAGTGGTTACAGATTCATGTATGGTCGTTTTCCGGAAGAAAAAATGTCAAAAATGGTCATTTTTGAAAGTTTTTTACAGAAAAAATCTATCTCCTCTTTCAGTTTTTGACATTTCTAGGAGTTCTATAGCTCAAAAAAAACCGCAATTATTTTCTCTACATTTTCTATAAATGAATTTTTAATTCGTCTGATAAAACTTTTTTTATAATTCAAAAAC
>NC_013489.2:13148224-13155437 GCF_000004555.2 Caenorhabditis briggsae | reverse complement strand
CCCTGAATTATAAAAAAGTTTTATCAGACGAATTAAAAATTCATTTATAGAAAATGTAGAGAAAATAATTGCGGTTTTTTTTGAGCTATAGAACTCCTAGAAATGTCAAAAACTGAAAGAGGAGATAGATTTTTTCTGTAAAAAACTTTCAAAAATGACCATTTTTGACATTTTTTCTTCCGGAAAACGACCATACATGAATCTGTAACCACTTGTTATTTTTTAAAGAGTCATTTGAATCATCTTGGAACTCCACAAAATCAGATAAAAAATTCTGAAATTTTGGTTTTAGACCTGCAATTGTGATCGCACCAACATTTTTTGTGTAGATCAAAAATTAATTTACAGCACTGAATTGTTCTGTGGGAGAGCGTGCATGAAGAAATATAATATTGTCGGAATAAAAAGGTGAGACTCGGTGTTTGCGTACTTTGATTCCCGCCTCACCCCCACCGACGCTCCGCCCATCGCTTTGCAAGTGCGGCGTGGTGTTTTAGCGCCACTTGGGAGATCATCGAATTTAATGAGATTTTCATAGAAAATATGATCTCCAAGTGGACTTTTAGTCTCACTTTTTTTATTCCGACAATATGTTCAAATAAAAATAATGAGAAAAAAAAAATCAAAAAAATTGCATTTCCCCAAAAAATAATTTCTATAATTAACGAAATTCAAAAATTAGTCTTTTTCTGAGAACTTCTAGACCGTTTTTAATTAAATTTTTTTCAAGTTTGACCAACATTAAATAATCTCAACTTTTTATTTTTCTGGACGATTTCTAGAGGTGGTCTATAACTGACTTTAAGTCAATGCAACTATTCTTTATCGTTTCCAAAGAGAAGGGATGCTAATAGGCAACAAAAAAAAAGTGAATTGCCAAATTGAGTTCTAGCTATGTCCAAGATTTAAATATTTCTTTTTAACAGGGAACTAAGTTCTAGTTTTCGTCATATCTGCCATAATAGTGTTAATAACTGATAAAAAACACAGAATCATTCTTGTTTCCTCACATATTGCAAGAGTGAATATTTACTTAGAGGTGGGAGGACATGAAAAAAATAATAATCTCGAAATTCCGTTTAAATATGTCCCTCGAGGAGTTGAACTTGTGAGGGCGATGATTGAGGGTGCGGCGCCGCTACCGACTGAGCCACGCGGGCAAAGAGAAAGCGCACGCCCGATTGCATACATAAAGGCGAGGACGACAGCTGTACGCAGAGTGACATTAAGCGTTGTACACCGTGACGGTAGAATGCATACTCTAGCTCAAATCCTTTTGTGAATACGGTTTCTAGTAAATCGATTTACAGGTGTAAATATTTACACAAAATTATCACTGAAAAATCAAGAAAAGAAGAAGAAGAAGAAAATATCAGTGACGTGAAAGAAAAATCACTGTAAATCTGAAGGAAAATGCTTTCTTTTACCCTAAGCTTTCATGAATACCAATCACTCTATTTTCCTCTTTGTAAATCATTTACACGTTATATTTACCTAAAAGTAAATGTTCATGAATACGGCCTCAGATGTAAATCTGTGATCAGGAAGGAGAATAGAAAATATAAAAACCAATACGTTTCAATCGAAAACCCAAAGACGTCTCATAAATTTTCTTGATAATGAATGATTTGTGATTCTTTTTTCACAGAATATTATGGGTTTTGAAATATGCCACCTTATTCTGTACCCCTCCCATTTTAATATCGAAAAATGATTTTCTTTGGACAAAATAAACAATTTTAAAATTAGCCCTTTTTTATATGTTAACATTAGCCTATCTAGGCATCCCTGAAAATGTTCGAACCCGACCGCCAGTTTCAGCCGAGTTGTATCAGTTTCAGTATCAAAAATAACTTTTTTCCGTGCAAAAATAACGATTTTTAATGGCGATTTTCTCAGCTTCTATGAGGTTCCAGAGCATAAAATTTTGTTTGTTATGCTTAGAATTCGATGAAATTTCATATTTCAGACATTTTTTCAAAAAAAAAAAAGTTTTTGAGAGTTTTTCCCACCTGCTTGTTTGAGGAATTTCTTCGAAAAAGGTAGTGATAATCGTCTGAAAATATTATGATACAACTAGTAGATGATCTATTTTCAATTAAATACCTCGTGAGGGGCGAGTCTTTTTTGTCTTACCATCTGGTTATCATTATATCTGCTCAATAAACAAATTACAAATTACAATTACTTTTCATTACTTGGTCATGGTCTCTAGTCCCCAAAAACAACTCTTCGAAACTGCTACTTTCCGAGGATTGAGGACTTCAATTATTTTGAAATTTTTTGAAAAAATCTAAATTTCGTTTTAACTCTCTTGAATTGGTGAAAATTTGAAAAGAAACACGAGAGGGAGCGAACCAGAAACCTTGCGCCCACTGGCGCCCACCACATCCCCGACACCACGCCGCTGACGTTTTCCACAGATTGGAAAGGCGGCCAAATGTTACACCATCTTTGAACTTCTCTCGTACGGATTTGGGCGATGGAATGTGTGGTAAAGCAAGCAAATCAACGGATTTCAGTACTAAAACTTTGGACTGAAGTAACTAGGCTGAAACTGGCGAGCAGATTCTAAAATTTTCAGGAATGCCTAGATAGACTATTCTTAACATATCCTGAAAGTTTCATCAAAATCTGAGGGGACGAGGTGTTGTGGTTCTCTTGTAATACTTTTCATAGGAGCCGAGATAATTGAGCTCAATGTGCAGGTAGACTCACTTTATTTTCCGCGTTGATTTGTGCTCCAATCTTTACCAATTCCCCTAAAATCGTTTTGGAACTACAGGGTGGCTAATAAGTATGTGGTTTTTTTGTCCAACTCTGACAATGTACTCAAATAATTATTCAAGAGGTTCTATATTATCAGAAAATGAACTTCGTTCGTATGTCATAAGTCAATTTTTCTTTCCAGGGCCCACGAAAACAAAAAACCACATACTTATTAGCCACCCTGTATTTTCCCTTTGATCTTCTAGTTTTTCAATTGTTTCCAAAATATTCTTCTCCTGATTGTTAACCATTGTCTTGATCTCTTGTGTAGCGGAAATCTGAAATTAACGATTTTTTTGAAAATTTTCTAAAAACTCACATTCTTTTCTACGAGTTCTCGAAGATCAGGTTGTTCATCCGGACCATTTTCCCGTCTTCTTTTTACCGGTACGCCTTCTTGGGACATTCTGAAAAGCGGGAAATTTGAAATGTAGAGATAGTTAGAAAAAGAGAATTAGAAAGCGCAAGAAAGAAAAAAAAAAGAAGAAGAATGTTTAATGTTTTTTTCCTTTTTTTTTCCACGATTCTTGCAATCGTAAATAAATAAATAAATAAATAAATAAAGAAGAGGAAAATCAATTTGGCAGCAGCAGGAGAAGGCTGCGAGGAGGGTTGCCAACTGACCAGGTGAGAGACAAGAGAACTAGAAGAGACGCAGACACGACGAGCAGAAGATGTCACTTCTCTCGTCTCTCTCGTCTTGAAAATGGTGTTTTTTTTAAAGATGAGCAATCCTCAAAATAGACTTAGGAATCGAAAATTTCAAACCTATTCTAGGCATTTTGAATTCAATGAAAAAAAAAGACCAGAAATAGAAGGGAGAGGAAAACCCAAATGGTTTTGAATAGCAGAAAAATCAAAATATTGATATTTATTGATAAAGAAATGTGAGAAAGAGATCACTGAAGACTAAGAGACTTCTTTAGAAGCGCCTGGGCAACATCAAGACTAAAATCATCCACTCCGTCTGCCACGATGCTTTTGTACGTCTCCAAGGTCTTGATTTCAGATAGCAGTTTTTCCTGGAAATATTCAATTAGGTCAAAAAGCTCTCAAATTTCAAAATAACCCAATGCAAACAATACTGTTGAATTCAATTTGTTGAGAGCTTCAAAATGAGCCCCAAAAAGTTTGAAATGTTAAGTTCAAAGACGCATACAGACCCATTGACAAAAGTATAGAATTTTTCATTTCTTCAAAGTAGGTCATGTTTAGGCTCATTTTGAAGCTTAAAACTTTCTGGATTCAATTTTTCCAATTTCAACACTCACCTTTAACTCATCATTCTTATATTTCGAGACTAATTTGAGCTTTTTGACCAGGGAGAGCTGCGATTTCTCCATCAAGAATTCCTGGCATCGTTCTTCCACAGTTTTCGCGTCGTAAACGTCATTTAGCAGCATGATGCCTTCCAAAGTGTAATCTGAAAATATCGATTTTATTTCTAAAAATTCTAAAAATTGAGTAACGAGTACCGTCGATGGCCTTGTACTCCCCGTGAAGGACTTCTAGGAAGTTCTGGAAATCAGTTGGATCCACATTTTTTAGTTCGGTGGCGTCTTCTGTGGATTCAGTGAACTTTCCATAGAAGAGAGCTTCAAAATATGAAGATCGCATAGCGAGTAGCTGAAATATGAAATTTAGGTCAAAAAAGGGTCAAAAACGGCCCGAGGAGCAAGTTGCAAGTTATAAACGCCTACAAGAGTAGATTAAACTTTTTGGATTTGTCTGGAAATTTCATAATATACTGAATAAAACTAGAACTTCATTTTTGTAGTTGACAACTTTTTCAAAAAATCAAGTCCCAGGGAGATAGCACCTTCCAAAGCCAGAGCAGTGGGAGGGACCTTTTACTTACTCAGAATTCGTTGCATATCTCCCTGGGACTTGATTTTTCAGAAAAGTTGTCAACTACAAAAATGAAGCTCTAGTTTTGTTAAGTATATTTTGAAAATTTTGAAAAAATTGAATCAATTTTAACTACGTTTGTGGCTTGCCTCTTTCAACACAGAATTTTTTACTTTCTAAAACTTTTCAAGAACCATAATTTTCCAACATTTGTTTGAATTTTAATTTTCTGGGTTTTCCATTGTTTCGAGCTTTTTATCAGCTTCAAAATGAGCCCCAACACGACTAGGATCCGCCCACTATGAATTTTCACCTCGACACGCAACGCACGACCGCGACGCGCAAGAAAAATCAAAGTGTGTGGAGCCTAGGCGTGTTTAGGCTTATTTTGAAGCTGGTAATGAGCTCAAAACGATAGAAACCACAAAAGATAGAAATTCTGACAAATAATTGGAGTAATGTGTCTTACTTGCTTCAATACATGGAACTTCTGCCCTCCAACTTCCAATATATAATCTGAGAATTTGGCACTGGCATCAAAATCGATAAGTTTCGATTTAGCAGATCCAGCCATTTTTTTGATGTGAACTTGAGTCTTCACGGATAGTTTTCCATCTACCAAAATATAGTTCTGCATATATTGCCAAGTGCAAAACTTGAGTGCTCCATACATGTGACCATTACAGATCTCGCCTCTTTGCTTTATGATTTCATTGTATTTTTGTGTCACACTCATTTCGAATGAGTGAAAAGTATCCACCGACCATTCCTCGTTATTTCGTTCCTTAGCGAGTGCCAAGTAGATATCGAGATGATTGTCCAGTCGTTTAACAATAATTTTCCTAAAATTTGTCGTTCTACCAGAGCGTTTATGGTATCTACCAGCCATCTGTTTGCCACGCCTCCGGCGCTTCAAACAGCTGGCTGGTGGCTGGCCAGTTTTTTTCTGTTCCGTTGCTCCGCTCAAGGAAGAGAACATTGCTATTCCTCCCCTCTCGCCTTGTGGTCCGCATGGCTCAGAAATTCAGAAATTCAGAAATTCAGAAATTCAGAAATTCAGAAATTCAGAAATTCAGAAATTCAGAAATTCAGAAATTCAGAAATTCAGAAATTCAGAAATTCAGAAATTCAGAAATTCAGAAATTCAGAAATTCAGAAATTCAGAAATTCAGAAATTCAATATTTGATTTTTATGAAAATCAAAACTTGAAAAAAGAAAAAAGGTTTATTGAAAAATTTCAAAAAAGTTTTGAAAAAAAAAGTTAAGTTCCAAAATAATTCAAGCCGAAACATTCACATCTTGAATGGATACTGTATCATACTGTAGATAGGATACTGTAGTTTCCACACTGTCTCTCCTCTCCCTCGGAACTACAGTACTTCCTATTGACTCCATTGGAATTTCTGGATTTTTCGATTTTTCTTCTCGATTTTGAATCCATTTTTTGACTGGGTAAGAGTTACAAATGTAGCAGGAAATAAGCCAGGAGTACGGTAGAATATAAAAATGAGCAATCTCTTCGGAATATCGATTTTGAGGCTCTGATTTGATTAGATTCAGTAGGCAGGTTGTCAATTTGGTTGTCTGAAAAATCAATTTTTTGAATTTCTGAATTTCTGAATTTCTGAATTTCTGAATTTCTGAATTTCTGAATTTCTGAATTTCTGAATTTCTGAATTTCTGAATTTCTGAATTTCTGAATTTCTGAATTTCTGAGTTTCTGAATTTCTGAATTTCTAAATTTCTGAATTTCTAAATTTCTGAATTTCTAAATTTCTGAATTTCTGAATTTCTAAATTTCTGAATTTCTAAATTTCTGAATTTCTGAATTTCTGAATTTCTGAATTTCTGAATTTCTGAATTTCTAAATTTCTGAATTTCTAAATTTCTGAATTTCTGAATTTCTGAATTTCTGAATTTCTGAATTTCTGAATTTCTGAATTTCTGAATTTCTGAATTTCTGAATTTCTGAATTTCTGAATTTCTGAATTTCTGAATTTCTGAATTTCCTGAATATCTGAATTTCCTGAATATCTGAATTTCCTGAATATCTGATTTTCTGAATTTCTGAATTTCTGAATTTCTGAATTTCTGAATTTCTGAATTTCTGAATTTCTGAATTTCTGAATTTCTGAATTTCTGAATTTCTGAATTTCTGAATTTCTGAATTTCTGAATTTCCTGAATATCTGAATTTCCTGAATATCTGAATTTCTGAATTTCTGAATTTCTGAATTTCTGAATTTCTGAATTTCTGAATTTCTGAATTTCTGAATTTCTGAATTTCTGAATTTCTGAATTTCTGAATTTCTGAATTTCTGAATTTCTGAATTTCTGAATTTCTGAATTTCTGAATTTCTGAATTTCTGAATTTCTGAATTTCTGAATTTCTGAATTTCTGAATTTCTGAATTTCTGAATTTCTGAATTTCTGAATTTCTGAATTTCTGAATTTCCTGAATATCTGAATTTCCTGAATATCTGAATTTCTGAATTTCTGAATTTCTGAATTTCTGAATTTCTGAATTTCTGAATTTCTGAATTTCTGAATTTCTGAATTTCTGAATTTCTGAATTTCTGAATTTCCTGAATATCTG
>NC_013489.2:13108364-13147392 GCF_000004555.2 Caenorhabditis briggsae | reverse complement strand
ATTTCTGAATTTCTGAATTTCTGAATTTCTGAATTTCTGAATTTCTGAATTTCTGAATTTCTGAATTTCTGAATTTCTGAATTTCTGAATTTCTGAGTTTCTGAATTTCTGAATTTCTAAATTTCTGAATTTCTAAATTTCTGAATTTCTAAATTTCTGAATTTCTGAATTTCTAAATTTCTGAATTTCTAAATTTCTGAATTTCTGAATTTCTGAATTTCTGAATTTCTGAATTTCTGAATTTCTGAATTTCTGAATTTCTGAATTTCTGAATTTCTGAATTTCTGAATTTCTGAATTTCTGAATTTCTGAATTTCCTGAATATCTGAATTTCCTGAATATCTGAATTTCCTGAATATCTGATTTTCTGAATTTCTGAATTTCTGAATTTCTGAATTTCTGAATTTCTGAATTTCTGAATTTCTGAATTTCTGAATTTCTGAATTTCTGAATTTCTGAATTTCTGAATTTCTGAATTTCTGAATTTCCTGAATATCTGAATTTCCTGAATATCTGAATTTCTGAATTTCTGAATTTCTGAATTTCTGAATTTCTGAATTTCTGAATTTCTGAATTTCTGAATTTCTGAATTTCTGAATTTCTGAATTTCTGAATTTCTGAATTTCTGAATTTCTGAATTTCTGAATTTCTGAATTTCTGAATTTCTGAATTTCTGAATTTCTGAATTTCTGAATTTCTGAATTTCTGAATTTCCTGAATATCTGAATTTCCTGAATATCTGAATTTCTGAATTTCTGAATTTCTGAATTTCTGAATTTCTGAATTTCTGAATTTCTGAATTTCTGAATTTCTGAATTTCTGAATTTCTGAATTTCTGAATTTCTGAATTTCTGAATTTCTGAATTTCTGAATTTCTGAATTTCTGAATTTCTGAATTTCTGAATTTCTGAATTTCTGAATTTCTGAATTTCTGAATTTCTGAATTTCTGAATTTCTGAATTTCTGAATTTCTGAATTTCTGAATTTCCTGAATATCTGAATTTCCTGAATATCTGAATTTCTGAATTTCTGAATTTCTGAATTTCTGAATTTCTGAATTTCTGAATTTCTGAATTTCTGAATTTCTGAATTTCTGAATTTCTGAATTTCTGAATTTCCTGAATATCTGAATTTCCTGAATATCTGAATTTCTGAATTTCTGAATTTCTGAATTTCTGAATTTCTGAATTTCTGAATTTCTGAATTTCTGAATTTCTGAATTTCTGAATTTCTGAATTTCTGAATTTCTGAATTTCTGAATTTCTGAATTTCTGAATTTTCAAAAAACTAACCAAAATCAAAAAAATCACTAAAAATGAGTGAAAAGCCACACAACATTTGTGTTGATTGATATCGAATGTTTCAAAATACCATCGAAAATAAAAGATGAGCAATAAGAGAATTGTGGTCCACAGGATTACGGTATCCAGATAAGCGAATTGGATTTTGGAAGAGAAAATTTCCAGGATTATTGATACTGAAAAAAATACAAGTTTTTGGATGATCTGGAATTTTTTGGAATTTCTGGGGTTTCTGGAATTTCAGATTTTTCGAAAATTCCAAGAAATTGTATTTTCTGAACTTTTCAAAATTTCCAAAATCCTAGATTTTGAGATTTCAGAAATTTTGAGAAATTTCAAAATTTCTGAAAATTTGAAGTTTTTTGAATTTTTTCTTTAAAATTCTGGAATTCTAACTTTTCGGAATTTCCTGAGCTTCAATTTTTTTTTGAAATTTCAGTTTTCAGAATTTTGAGATTTACGAAAAAAGTTTTTTTTCGTATTTCTAATTTTATTGAATTCCCAAAATCCAGTTTCCCGAAATTTCCAAAAAGACCCCAGAATCTTAATGTTCTGAATTTCCTGAAATTTGAAATTTCCAAACTTTCGGAAAATTTGAATTTTTCGAATTTTACGAAATTTACAAAATGCTTTTTTTTGCTCATAACTCCCCTCAAAATCAGCATTTTGAAATTTGAGTTACATATTCTTGATAGGCTCGTCAAGAGCTTCAAAATGAGTATAAACACGCCTAGGCTCCACCCACTTTGAGATTTTCGGTTTAAAGGCGCATGGACCCAGCGAAAAATAGAATTCGAGAAAAGTAGGCCATGATTATACTCATTTTGAAGCTCTTGACAAATGCCGTACAATAAAATTAAGTATTTTAAGTTTAGGCAATAATGCAAAAAATTAGGACGAATTGAAAAATTTTGTAGTTCTAAAATTCCAGAATTTTGAATTTTTGGAAAATCCGAAATCCAAAATTTCCAGATTTTCCAAAACTTGCTCACCTCCACTAGTCATAAATCTGAAAAATAAGAGACCCGGAAATGCGATTCCCAAAACTTTTCTAGGATTGCTCATTCCAAAAACTACCGTAACCAAATCCAAGAACGTCAGAGCCAAAATAATAAAAGAATGAGATAACAGAACTACAAGACCAAAAAATACAGTAATCCATTTCCAAAAACCTTCAACAATAGGGTATAAAATGTAGAAAATAATCAAAGCCATTGAGAAAATACAGCAATACATGAAAATATGGAATTTTCGAAAATTCGAAAATTCAAAAAACTGTTCTTTGTAAATTTTGTAACCATAAAGACCCGCAAAAATCAACAGGAACCCCAAAAAATTATAGAAATTCAGGAATTGTTCGAAATTGTCAAATTTCATTAGTAGATTTTCAGTTCCTGTGGAATTTCCAGAATTTCCAGAATTTTCAGACAAATTTCCAGACAAATTACTGTATTCACTGGAATTATCATTTAAGTAGGACAAAATGTAGAGTCGCATTTTCAAAAAAAAATCTGAAAATAAATTTTTTTCTGAAATTTTTTTTTTCAGAAATAATCAAAAATTAATGGAAAAAATCAGGTGATTTCATATTTCTGTAAATGTTAACAGGTGAAAATTCACTTTGAATTTCAATGGAGCACATGACGAAGCGTAAGTCTTTTCTGGAGGGAAATCAAGGATTACGGTAAAAAAGACTATAATTTTTAGCATCAAATTTCATCAAGATTTTTTTGCTCATAACTCCCTTCAAAATCAATATTTATTCATTTTAGTTACATATTCTTGATAGGCTCGTCAAGAGCTTCAAAATGAGTATAAACATGCTTAGGCTACGTTCACTTTGAGATTTTCGGTTTGAAGGCGCATGGACCCCCGTGAAAAATCGAATTCGAGAAAAGTAGGTCATGGTTATACTCATTTTGAAGCTCTCAACCTCCTAAACTCAAAAACTTTAATTTTGACGAAAAATATCGGGTTTTTCAGTGTCCACGACGTTTCTGGAATTAGCCAACCGTCGAAATTCGGGTCCCAATTAAGACTTAAAAAAAAAACATTTCTAGTTCATCGTTCACTACAGTAATCTCCATATGAACTAACAAATGGCTGAAAATCTTATTTAGACCCCTAAAATCCCTAAAAAAGCAAAACAAAAAAGAATCCAGCCACCTAGGGGACTCGAACCCCTGACCTTAAGATTAAAAGTCTCACGCTCTACCAACTGAGCTAAGGAGGCAACGAGGAGAGAGGAGAGTGATGGCGTAGAGGAGGGTGGCGGAAACGGGGAGCGGCGAGGGGGAAGGGAGGGGAGACGAAAATTGGATAGCTAAAGTAGAATTTTCGAAACAAATTCATATTTAAAATCAATTTTCTTTCTAAAACATTTATTTCTGCAAATGAGCCATATTTTGAGAAGTTCTACTAATTTTGAAGTTGTCTGCACGCCTAGTTTCCACATCGGAACCTTTTCAACTTTTCGTCGATGGTAGCTTCGTAGTGCTATCATCTGGGGTTTCTGAAAAATGGGACCGATGAAATCAAAAATTGCCCAACGCTTGCCCGTCAATTCCTAAGCATTGTATCTTTGTAAAATGTGTCTTAACTGGAAAGCTATCTGAGCATGTCCCCGAGTTACACTTCATGACCTATATCATTAGAAAGCCCAAAAAAAAAATGGGATTCGGAATATGTTTTCAGTGAAACTCGGGGACATGCTCAGATAGCTCCCTAGTAAGAGACCCGAAAAAGTCTTAATGGAAAAATGTCCAATGCTTTTTCCTAAAATGCGAAAAATTTTCAAAATCGTTCTAAGAGTTCAAAAATAGCCTTGGGATTCTGCCCAGCCCTTGCTCAACCTTGCTCATCTGGGAGTGCTAAGAAAATTGAGTTATAACACGAGTGATATCCAAAAGCCTCGTCGAACTTTCGCATTGTTTTTTGAATTTCAAATGCAATCATCGGAGATATGTCATTATACAACGTGTCGTTACATTCTTCTGGGTTAAATTTCATCAGTTTTGGCATTTTTTCTCGCACATAACGTTCCATTCGCCAATAGAGATTCATGAGTTTCAAAAGAGCCTCAATCATTGGTTTCGTGTAGGGATAATAGAAGTATGAAACTCTCTCATAATAGAAGTATAAAACTTCAAAATGCGATATTACATCATTCAACTCTCCAATCCCCAAATTTGCCTTGGGCCAGATTTCTTTGTAAAAATCTACAGTTTCCGGTCCATTATAATCTTTGGAAAATTTGAAAAAATCCCACAAAAGTTTGGTGTCCAATTCTTCTGTCCACATTCTCCAAAAGTCTTCATCTGGCTTAATCGCATACTCCGGAATTTCTTCCATAATATCGAATCCATTTTCGATTGAATCATGATGTAATCGAGCGTTTTGAAAAAAATATAACAAACGAAGACAGTCTGTCAATTCATCAAGGGGCATTTTGAAAATCTTCAAAAATTCATCACTCAAAAGAATTGGATGTTCCTTGACATAGTTTTTGATCTTTCCTGTAAGAAAAACTCCAGAAAATGATGTTTTTGGTGATTGGCAAGTTTCACTTACCTTTCAACTGATCCCAGGTCGCTGGCACACTGAGAGTTGTCGTTTCCATATGGGAAATTGTTGAACTTTCCGTCGTGGTTAGATTCGTAGTGATATCATCTGGGGTTGCTGAAAAATGTGAATTTCACTAATTGCAAACGCTTGCCCAACTGTTTTACCTCCCGAAAGATCTGGAGAATCAGTAGCCACTGTGGTGGGAGTCACTGTGCTATCATCGGGAGTAGTATCTAAAAGCACCGGAATCCCCAACGCCTCAAAAATCGATTCCAGAACGTTCGAGGGCACATCCATCAGCGATTTCTTGACTTCCTCAATACTGTAACCCTTATCAATGATAGTAACAGCTTCATGCAAAACCATCCATTTCGGAGAATTCGTAGTGGCGGGAGATTTCAAAAAATCCATACAAATATCAAGAAATTCCAAGAAGGCTTTTGGATTTTCAGACATTTTGAGAGCATTTTGAATATTTCGAATGGCTTGCATCGAAATTGGTCCACCTACATAATCCGGATCTTCGTATTTCTTATTTTTTCGAATTAAAGTATACAAAGTGTGTTTGTAGGAACTACTTTTGACTGCAAAGTTCATAATAGTCTTCAATTCGAAAAGTATCAATCGTTTCTCCATCAAATCCGCTTCATTCTCAATCATTCGATCAATAATTGGGGGCGGAGTCTGTAGAATTTGAATTCCCAAATAGTTTGAGGTCTCTGTTGGGAGAATCCATTGGCCAGTTTCAATTAGAGTTTTGATATCTTCAAAACTCGCATTTCCCTCAAATTTCTCGACAGATCGATCGATAAATTCAAATTTGAGTACTTCGTTATTGTTGGATGTCTTCAAAAAATCCATACAAATCTCCAAAAATTCCACAACAGTCAAGGGATTTTTAGAATTCTTGAAAACTTCCCGAATATTGTCGATTGCTTTTTCGGAAACGTTTCCACCAATATTTGTTGGATTTCTTAAATTTTTTTCAACAATTTTCACCAATTCGTATTTGAAGTATTGTGTTGGGGACCATGAGAGAATTGTTGCCACAGATTCCAGCACGATTTTTTGCTCTGAATTAGTAGCTTGATTGGCAATCAATCGATCGATTATCGATTTTTCGGGACGGACGCTTGACAACCCAATCAGTAGTAAGAGGGTTGGGACTCCTGAAAATTCAAAAATGTGTACCTAAAAAATGCTGAAAGGACAAACCTCTCATTTTGAGACGCTTCTAATGAGAGAAGTTTTCAAACTGATTCCATTTCTCAACTTTTTGCGTTTTTTAGAAAAAAATTTTTTTGTAGAGAAAAACATCAGTTCATTGTAACAAAAATCAAAAAAAGGGCGAAACGCTTAACGCCTAAAAACCAATAAAAAAATCAAGAAAGCGATAAAAGGAATCCGGCCACCTAGGGGTATCCGGCCACCTATTGTCGTATACATGCGGCGCATTCTCTTTCCCGCCCCGCCCCCATTTCCGGCAGGCTTCTCTATGCCATCGCTCCTCTCTCCTCCCGTTGCCTCCTTAGCTCAGTTGGTAGAGCGTGAGACTTTTAATCTTAAGGTCAGGGGTTCGAGTCCCCTAGGTGGCTGGATTCTTTTTCCGCTTTTTTATCCATTTTCTAGGGGTGATTCGCGCAGCGTCTAAAATAGGTGAAATATTGTTCGCGGAAAGTCGCCATGGGTACATCGGAACATGCCTGCCGCAGGCCATTTACAGACCAATCGCGAACGCGCCACCGCAAACGACCAATATTCGGCATATCGAGAGCAAATCTCCTACAATTGGCTTGTCGCGAGAACAATAATTGGCATATATTGTTTCGAATTTGGAAGCTAGCCGCTGCTTGAAAATGATTTATTACACAGAAAAAACAATGAAAAGCGAAAAATCAATTAATTAAAATTTATATTATTCTCTTCCGCTGTTGTCGAACTGGCTGAAACGGCATCGGAGCTTCTCGTTTTGACCATTTTTGCCTCAGTCGATGACGATGAGCAGAAGATGATGTTGATTGTTGTTTCGAAGTAACTGAAATGAATTATCTAGATTTTAAGCTCCCAATTCTTTTTGTACTATAACTCTGACACAGTTATCGACTGGATATTTTTTTTCGAAATCTGCGAACTTAACACTTCCGTCTGCAATCAACTTTTTTCTCTGATATTCGTTTTCAAATTTACCCACTTTTCCAGAACTTTTTCCTTCCTCATTCTCAGTTGCATTTTTCCGGAGTACCCAGTCGACAGACAGGAAAATTGAGATTTTCTGGCACCCTGTAAAAATTAGATTAAAAATTCAAATTTTCTGGACGTTTCTTACCTTTTGAAAGTACAGAAGCAATGCTTCTTCTAGAGTTTTTCGAAATTTCGGCTTCTTGCTTCCTCCGACTTTTGTCTTCCGGCCATTTTCTCTATTTTTCTGCAAACAAAACGATACATTCATCATGGTTATACAGTATTCTAGTATAGTATTATATGTTAATTAATAGTTGCCCAGGCAAGCTACCCCCCAAACCCTTTCTGCAGTTCCCTGTGCGCTTGCAACGACGCTCCGCTGTTTGGCTGACGACAAGCGCGCCACAAGGTTTTTGTATAAAACCGTGTTTTTCTTTGTATTTTGTGTCTGGACCTTATTACCCCAATTAATCGGAGGCAATCTGACAGATTCCGAACAAAAACTGCGAAGAAAACAGCGAAAAAAAGAAGTAAAGTATCCAAAATAAGAAAACGAAATTCGGAAAATAAAAAACACGAATTTCTTCGCGATTGTTCAATTGCGGACCTTTTATAGGGCCAGTTAGTTAGATACGCATTTTGCTCGCGAATGGTCAATTGTAGAGCCTCTCGTTCGCGGTAGATAAGTAATTGGTCGTTTATAGCCCTATACCTATAATTGGTCAATCACGAATCACCTGTGGAGTCCCCTAGGTGGCTGCAACTTTTTTTTGTGTTTTTTGTTTCTTTTTTATTGATTTTTAAGCGTCAATATCGTCCTATTTTTTCATTTGTGTTACCATGAACCAGTTTTTTTTTCTGTACGAAAAATACCCTAAAAAGCGGAGAGTAGGTAAATCGAATCAGTTTGAAAACTTCTTCCCCTTCTCCTAGAAGAAGCATCACAAAATGAGAGGTTTGTCCTTTCAGCATTTTTTAGGTACACATTTTTGAATTTTCAGGAGTCCCAACCCTCTTACTACTGATTGGGTTGTCAAGCGTCCGTCCCGAAAAATCGATAATCGATCGATTGATTGCCAATCAAGCTACTAATTCAGAGCAAAAAATCGTGCTGGAATCTGTGGCAACAATTCTCTCATGGTCCCCAACACAATACTTCAAATACGAATTGGTGAAAATTGTTGAAAAAAATTTAAGAAATCCAACAAATATTGGTGGAAACGTTTCCGAAAAAGCAATCGACAATATTCGGGAAGTTTTCAAGAATTCTAAAAATCCCTTGACTGTTGTGGAATTTTTGGAGATTTGTATGGATTTTTTGAAGACATCCAACAATAACGAAGTACTCAAATTTGAATTTATCGATCGATCTGTCGAGAAATTTGAGGGAAATGCGAGTTTTGAAGATATCAAAACTCTAATTGAAACTGGCCAATGGATTCTCCCAACAAGACCTCAAACTATTTGGGAATTCAAATTCTACAGACTCCGCCCCCAATTATTGATCGAATGATTGAGAATGAAGCGGATTTGATGGAGAAACGATTGATACTTTTCGAATTGAAGACTATTATGAACTTTGCAGTCAAAAGTAGTTCCTACAAACACACTTTGTATACTTTAATTCGAAAAAATAAGAAATACGAAGATCCGGATTATGTAGGTGGACCAATTTCGATGCAAGCCATTCGAAATATTCAAAATGCTCTCAAAATGTCTGAAAATCCAAAAGCCTTCTTGGAATTTCTTGATATTTGTATGGATTTTTTGAAATCTCCCGCCACTACGAATTCTCCGAAATGGATGGTTTTGCATGAAGCTGTTACTATCATTGATAAGGGTTACAGTATTGAGGAAGTCAAGAAATCGCTGATGGATGTGCCCTCGAACGTTCTGGAATCGATTTTTGAGGCGTTGGGGATTCCGGTGCTTTTAGATACTACTCCCGATGATAGCACAGTGACTCCCACCACAGTGGCTACTGATTCTCCAGATCTTTCGGGAGGTAAGACAGTTGAGCAAGAGTTAGGGAGTTTTGAAAAATCCCTTTTTTCCAGAAGGTATAGTTACATCAGCCCCTGATATCAATGATTACAATAATTACGGTGAGGAACAGGATATGTTCGAAAAAATAATTAAATTCAATACTTTTCAGATGCATCACAGACGGCGATTCCTTATTGGTTAGAAAATTGGTTAGGTTTTGGAGGTAAGACAGTTGTGCGATTTTTTTTAAATCTCATTTTTCATTTTCCTCAGATGATAGCACTACGACTGAAAGTCCAAACAATTCCGATACAACAACTACGGTTAATTATTGGCGAGTTCCTGGGAGAGGCTCAGATGACATCACTACGACGGAAAGTCCAACAAATTTCGATATGGGATCTAATTGGCTCCATGGACAAAACCGAAAACTTCAAAATAAGTAGAACTTATCAAAATATGTGCCATTATTTCCGAAAATAAAACTTTTTTCAAAAATTATTACTTTTTTCTTTTTTCTCATTTTCCACCTACCCCCTCCTCTCATCTCCCCTCTCCCTCCATTTCCGCCGCCGTTCTCTATGCCATTGCTACCCTCTCTCCTTGTTGCCTCCTTGGCTCAGTTGGTAGTGTGTGAGACTTTTAATCTTAAGGTCAGGGGTTCGAGTCCCCTAGGTGGCTGGATGCTTTTTCCGCTTTTTTATAAATTTTCTAGGGGTCCAAACTTGATTTTTAGTCTTTTTTCATAGATTTTGAGATTACTGTACTGCAAGAATTCAAAAAACATCGAATTCGTCATTTATAGTTGAAAAAATAAGAGAAATTGAGCAATTTCAAAAAACCCGCATAAGATGTGAAGAAATTTCCGGGGAAAACGAAAGCAAAACCGGCATTTGAAAATAAGTGGAAAAATTTGTGAAAAACAAAATTAGACTTTTTCATCATTCTTCTCATGTTGAATTGGGACCCGAATTTCAATGGTTGGCTGGTGGTCCACGTATCCAGTAGCGTCGAGGACACTGAAAATCGATTAATTTGATTGAAATTAAAAATTTTTAAGTTTACGAGGTCAAGAGCTTCAAAATGAGTATGAACATGACCATATTTTGGAAAATTCGAAAATTTTCAAAATTTTCAATGGGACCTAACTTTCTTATTTGTAGCCTAAACTAAGGCAAAATAAATTAGTTGAACGTGATTTGTTGAGAGCTTCAAAATGAGCCCAAACACGACTAGGCTCCGCCCACTTTGAAATTTCCCTTTGACACGCGACGCACGACCGCGACGCTCCGAAAACGTGAAAGTGGGCGGAGCCTAGGCGTGTTTATACTCATTTTGAAGCTCTAAACAAGGCAAATAAGAATATAAAATAAAATTTCGAAAATATCGTTTTTCAAACAAGTTACCTCGGAAATCGTGATTTGAAGAGTCTGCTGGCAAAACTCTTGAAGCATCCCATGTAAAATGGGTTTTTTGTCGGGATTCCAGGAATTTGACTTGCCGGTGGTGTCGATCGATGTTTCTTACGGTAGATTCCCTTGAGCTGCAAAAAAAGGGGCGGGGCTTAGGAAAAGTGGGCGGGGCCTCCTTACATCTTCATTTGTGGTCAAATCGGCGCAAAGAAGGTATGTATGAAAGCAAGAGAGACCAATTATAGACCATGTCGTCAAAAAACATATCAAAATCACCACCACTGATCCGGGCGTTTTTCGAATCACCTCACCGAATGGCATTTGTTGGGCTACTGTAACTTTTTTTTGAAAAATTGAAAAAGTCTACAGTAATCCTTACACAAACTCATATGGGTCACTGCACAGGCGAACAAGTAGATCACTAGAATCGACAAGCAGAAAACGAACCGATAGAAATAGTTGTAGTTTCGAAGACCAATGCAATTGCCCACCCAGGGACCTGGAAAATGGAATTTTCGAAATTCTAAGACCACCATCTTGCTTGCCTTGTCAAGAGCTCCAAAATGAGTATAAACACGCCTAGGCTCCGCCCACTTTGAGGTTTTCGGTTAAAGGCGCATAGACCCCGAGAAATATCGAAATCCAGGAAAGTAAGTCATGATTATACTTATTTTGAAGCTCTTAAAAAAATACGTACAAAAAATTTAATTTTGTGGAGTTTGGGTCAAAAGTAAGACAATTAGGACCCATTGAAAAATTTGAAAATTTTCATTTTTTACATTTCTAGCTCATAACTCTTTTTGGAATCAATATTTTCGAATTTGAGCTACATATTCTTATTTGTCTTGTTGTGAGCTTCAAAATGAGTACAAACACGACTAGGCTTCGCCCATTTTGAGATTTTCGGTTCAAAGGCGCATGGACCAATCGAAAAATTAAATTCAAAGAAAGTAGGTCATGTGTATACTCATTTTGAAGCTCTTGACAAATCACGTGCAAACAAATTATTTTTGTTGAGTTTGGGTCAAAATTCAAAGAGTTAGGACCCATTGAAAAATATGAAAGTTTTGAAAACATTCAAAAGTAGGTCATGTTTGGGCTCATTTTGAAGCTCTTGACAAAATACGTACAATGGCTCATTTTTTGTTAGTTTTGGCGCAAAATACGGGAAGTTATGACTCAGAAACTCACAATGATGATCGAACATCAGCACGCAATTATCACAAACTGCACAATGTGAGCATCTGGGCGGCCTATAGAGCCGACAAGTGGTACAGTACTTCATTTTCACATGCTCCCCATTTATAATGACGTCACGGAAGCGTGGGCGGGGTGTATTGGGATCCGCTGGAATTTCTGAAAATTTTCAAAATTTCAAATAATTCAAATTCCCGCCAAAAAACCCACCACTCGTACTCGGCACCCCATTTTCTTGCCGTTCGGCTTCTATTATTTCCAGATTCTCAACACGTGGCAAAATTCCCGGATCCGTGAAGGAAGTAGCCAGAAAATTCGAGATTACTGTAATTGAGACCACCGCTGCTACAATGGGAATTGCCGGGGAGATGTTCCAGAGGAATGGAGCGCTGAAATTGAAAAATTAGAGTTTAGGGCATGAAAAGTTAGATTTGAGAGGTTGAGAGCTTCAAAATGAGTATACTCATGACCTACTTTCCTGGATTTCGTTTCTTTCTTTGGGGAACCATGCGCCTTTAAACCGAAAATCTTAAAGTGGGCGGAGCCTAGGCGTGTTTATACTAATTTTGAAGCTCAAGGCGTGACAAAAAGATAATGAAAGCAAATTTTTGAAATGTTGATTTTGAAACGGGTTATGAGCTACTTTTTAAAATTTGAAAAATTTCATGTTTTTCGATGGGTCCTAACTTTCTAATATTTGACCCGAACTTAAAAAAAATAATTTTATTGAACGTATTCCGTCAAGAGCTTCAAAATGAGCCCACGCACGACTAGGTTCCACCCACTTTGAAAATTCCCTTCGGCACGCGACGCGCCGAAAAAATGAAAGTGGGCGGAGCCTAGGCGTGTTCATACTCATTTTGAAGCTACTGACAAGCTGAATAAAAGTATAATTTTCAATGTTCAAGATTCTGATTTTTAAGCGAGTTATGAGCTATTTATATAAAATTTCAAAATTTTCATATTTTTCGATGAGTCCTAACATTCTTTATTTTGACCCAAATTGCAAGTGAACACATTTTTTGGACGTATTTTGTCGAGAGCTTCAAAATGAGTATAATCATGACCTACGTTTCTCGAATTCGATTTTTCTGGGGGTTCATGCGCCTTTAAACCGAAAACCTCAAAGTGGGCGGAGCCTAGGCGTGTTCATACTCATTTTGAAGCTACTGACGAGCTAAACAATAAAATCATCTTTAGTTTTTGAAATGTTTATTTTTAAGAGGTTTATGAGCATTTTGGAGCAAAAACGTTTCAAAATTTTCAAATTTCTCCAACTTTCTCATTTTTCAAGCTTTTTCAAAGATTCAAAAACTCACTCAAATACAAAATAGAGTGTCAGCGTAGCAATCATTAAGAATACAGTAACCACGAATGCTCCATGACTTCTGGAGCACACCAGACGTCCACCACACCCAAATCGATTTCGCCCGGCGTGTACTTCATACTTTTTCTTCTTATTTTGATTTTCTGAAGACGTCAGATTTTGTGAATTCTGATGTCTTCTGGAAATATCAGCAGAATCTGAAGGAAACGCCGACGATGACGTCGACGGTGATGACGTGGCAGGCGATGGAGACGGCATTACGCATTCTGGAATTCTTGGAAATTAAAAAAAAAAATTTTCCAAAATTTTCTAAACTATACAAAAAAGGGACGCAAATGAGACAGAAACTTTGTAAAAATTTTTGTAAAAACATTTTTTTTTTGTTTGCGCAAAAAAAAAAGAAATTCTGATGTGTATGACTCAAATGTGTATAGAAGGGACAGGTGCCTGTTGACACCTATCCAAACGCCATTTTTTTAGTTATCGAAAATTCAAAAAATCTTTTGAAACTTGAAAAATTCAACTTGGAAAGTAAAGAGCTTCAGAATGAGCCCAAACATTACCTATTTTGGAAAAAATTGAATATATTTAAATTTTTCCATGGGTAATGATTTTCTCATTTGTAACCGGAATTCAGATAAAATAAATTAGTTGTGCATAGTTTATCAAGAGCTTCAAAATGAGTATACTCATGGCCTACTTTTCTCGAATTTCATTTTTCGCGGGGTCCATGCGCCTTTAAACCGAAAATCTCAAGGTGGGCGGAGCCTAGGCGTGTTTATACTCATTTTGAAGCTAAAAACAAGCTGAGTAAGAATATGTAGCATAAATTCAAAAATGTTAATTTTGAAGCTAGTTATGAGCTAGAAATGTAGTTAATTGTGCTTGAAAATTTAAAATGCGCCCTATTTTTCGTATTTTTGACTGTAACCCTGAAAATTTAATTTTTTTGTATGTAGTTTGTCAAGAGCTTCAAAATGAGTATACTCATGACCTACTTTTCTCGAATTTCATTTTTTCGTGGGGTCCATGCGCCTTCAAACCGAAAAACTCAATGTGGGCGGAGCCTAGGCGTGTTTATACTCATTTCAAAGCTCGAAACACGCTAAATAAGAATATTCAGTTTTATTTCAAAAATATAGAGTATGAAAATAGTTATATGGAAAACAAAATTTTGGGAAAAAAATTTTTCAAAAAAAATTTTTTTTTTCAATTTTCATGATTTTCAGCGATTTCTAGTTTTTGTCCAAAATTAGTTTCTGACCAAACTTTTTCAGCAAGAAAAAACTCACGATTCACGTGCACTTCGTGTCGAGTCTCGTTCGTCTGCGTCTCGTCATCTATCGTTATCTGAAAAAAGAGTAAATTCTAGTTTATACACACAAAAAAATGACGAAATTGAAAAATTATAAATGTGCTGAAAGTTTGAAAAATTTTGATCTACCAGAAATTAGCCAAATTTGTGACTCATTGTTCAAAGTTTAATGGAAAATCTTGAATTTTTGAAATTTCAACCTGGGCAAAAACCTCTTAAGTCTTAAAAATTTTTTTAAAATTCAGACTACATATTCTTATTTGGCTTGTATAGAGCTTCAAAAAGAGTATGAATACGCCTAGGCTCCGCCCACTTTGAGATTTTCGGTTTAAAGGCGCGTGGACCTTGAGAAAAATGAAATTCGAGAAAAGTAGGTCATGAGTATACTCATTTTAAAGCTCTGAACAAAATACGTCCAAACAACATAAAAAATGGTTATTTCGGTTAAAAATTAAAACAATTAGGGTTCATAGAAATTTTTAAAAAATTGACATTTCTCAAAAGTAGGTCATGTTTAGGCTCATTTTGAAGCTCTTTTCTTGCTGAGTGCAATTTTTTTAGTTTTAATTCAAAAAACGTTAATTTTAAGACCTAAATATTTCTAAAAACAGAAGAAAAAATGCCATATGACCTGGTCGCTAACTGATTTTCTCTCTCTCTCCATCAATTTTCTGTTTGTTTTGCCAACCAGCGAAAAATAGTGAAGGCGCAGTATTTCTCTACATATAAACACACATACTAACTTTTGATGATGGGTGTGGGAAAATTGTTTCCAGAGAAAAATGACTGTTTTCTTGAAAAAAAAAGAAAATTTTGGAAAATTCGATTTTTGCAAATTTTAGATGGGCCCTACTTTTCTTATTTTTGCTCTAAGTTTTGAGCTAGATTTGAAGTTAATGCTTATTGGAAATTTTTGAAAATGTGCCCTAATTCTCTTATTTTCGATCTAAACTCATCAAATTTAAATTTTTTGAACGTATTTTGTCAATAGCTTCAATATAAGTATAATCATGACCCACTTTTCTCAAATTTCATTCTTTGATGGGCCCATGCGCCTTTAAACCGAAAATCTGAAAGTGGGCGGAGCCTAGCGGTGTTTATACTCATTTTGAAGCTCAAAACAAGCTGAATAAATATATGTAGTTGGATTTCAAAAATATACATTCTCAAAGGAGTTATGAGGCAAAAAAAATTACGGAAATTTTGAAAAATTCCAAGTGAAAAAGTTATAAAAGTTTCATAATAAAACATAAAATTTAAAATTCTGTATAAAACTGAAACTGGAACAAAATTTGAAATTCAAATCGGCGAAAACCCAAAAATAGTAGTCATCGGTGTATGGATCATCATCATCATCTTTCTACAACACCTGTGTCAAAAAAGCGAGAGAGTGTGAAAAATGGAGAGAGTGTTAGAGAAAAAGAAAGAAACACAGAAAAAAAACGAGTTTCTACTCATCCTCCTCTTCCCATTTGTACCTTTTTTCTTCTTTTTTTTTCACAAAATTTGAGAAAAAGAGTAAGAGACGCAGAGAAAAAAAGAGATAGATTTTTGAAGAATAGGGGAAGAAAATAGAAGGAAATAGATAGAAAAAAAGTTGAATTTTTGAAAATCGAGTTTTTTCAAATTTTTTGGGACGCTTCTAGCTTCAGAATGAGCCTAGGACCCGAAAAATGCGGAAAATTTACTTATTTAGCCCCCTGACTCTTTCAAAATCAATATTTTCTCAAACAAAGTAAAATATTTTTATTTAGCATGACTTGCGCTTCAAAATGAGTATAAACACGCCTAGGCTCCGCCCACTGTGAGATTTTCGGTTTAAAGGCGCATGGACCCCCACGAAAAATTGAATTTGAGAAAAGTAGGTCATGAGTATACTCATTTTGAAGCTCTCAACAAAATATGTACAATGAATCTACATTTTACGAGTTAGGGTCAAAAATAAGAGATTTGGGAGCCATTTCCGAAAAACTTCAAAAATCATCAACTACAATTCTAGCGCTTCAAATTCGCTTCAAAATCAATATTTTATACATTCGAAGTAATACTCTTGTTCAGCTTATCAAGAGCTTTCAAATGAACCTAAACACGCTTAGGCTCCGCCCACTTTGAGATTTTCGGTTTAAAGGCGCATGGACCCCCGGGAGAATCAAATTCGAGAAAAGTAGGTCATGATTATGCTCATTTTGAAGCTCTTAACAAAATAAATACAAAAATCAACTATTTGCAAACTTAGGTCAAAAATATGAGATATGGGACACATTTTGGAAAATTTTCAAAAATCATTAACTACAATTCTAGCTCATAATTCTCTGAAAAATCAACAATTTTGAACTATAAACTTCGTATTCTTATTTTTCTGTTCAAGACCTTTAAAATGAGTATAAACACGCCTAGGCTCCGCCCGCTTTGAGATTTTCGGTTTTAAGGCGCATGGACCCCCAGAAAAATCAAAATCGAGAAAAGTACGTCATGATTATACTCATTTTGAAGCTCTTGACAAGCTGAACAAGAATAGTTTAATCAATTTTGAAAATTTTCAATTTTGAATGGAGATATGACAATTTCAAAGTTTTGAAAGTTATAAAAATTTTGAATTTTGGACTATTTTCGTGGAAAATTTTGACCAAAAAGAAAAATAAGAAGCTAAGAAATTGGACGCAAAGTGTGTATTTCTTAGCGTATGTGTGTATGTGTAATCAATCATCTCATCAAACAGATTGATCAAAAAGCCACAAAAAGTAGGGAAATAGTATGGGAAATTGAGAGGTTTAGACAGAAAATATAAAAAGAAAGGGGGTGAAAGTTTTCGCGCGCCCCGCGCGCGCGAACAAACCGCCAGTTTTTCAATTTCTCACACATTTTATGATTGACGGGCGGACGGACGGCCCGCCGGCGGTCCGTCTGGGCTGACCACAAAATTTTTGGGAATTTGAAAAATTGTACTTTTCAGAATTTTCGCAATTGTGAGAAAAATTCAAAATTAGCCACAATGGAAAATTAGCAATCCGAAAATTTGGAATTTGGAATTTCCTTTTTTTTCTGAATTTTTGGAATTTTCGGAATTTTCTGATTTTTTGTTAGAATTTCTGAAATTGAAAAAATTGGAATTTTCGAAAATCTAGGTTTTTTGTAATTTCGAATTCTCAGGTGTTTAGGATTTTAGCATTTTTTGGGTTTCAGAGCTATGGAATTAAAAAAAAGTTTTGACATTTTTGATTTTTATAAAATTTTGGGACTTCCAACTTTTTTGCATTTCAGATTATGCAAAATTTTTCAGAATTTCAGATTCATGGGATTTTTTTAATTTTCAAAATGTTCACTTTTTGAAATTCTAGACATAAATATCTTTGGAAATTTCAGAATTCCAGAATTTTCGGAGTTTTTGAAATTTTTTTAGTTTCAGTTTTTTTTGTTGGGTATTTCAGAATTTCAGAATTCCAGAATTTTTTTTGTTTTTTTTTAAATGAAAAAATCTGGAATATCAAAAAAAAACTGAAAACTCAGAGTTTTAAAAATTCCATTTGCATGAAAATTTAAATTAGAATTTCCAGAAATCCTAAAAAGCCGTCAAAAATCAAAACTTGAAATTTCTGGAATTCTCAAATCCCCCCCCCCCCCCAAAAAAAAACTGAAAATCTGAAAATTAGAAAATTTCAGATGATTCGAAAATTGAGAATAGCTAAACTTTCTTGTTTCCAGAAATTCAGAAATGCAGAATTCCAGAATTTCCTGGAAAAAAATAGAAAAGAGAAAATCACATAATTTATCCAATTTTTTTTTGCTTCTTCAGCTACGCGGTGAAGCATAAAAAAGAAGAAAAAAAAGAAGACAATTAACTAGTTGACAGGAGAAAAGAAAAGAAAAGAAAAGGAAGAGAAAATGTGTCAGATTTCTCGCTTCTACACATGAATACACCTATTACATACTTGAAAAACATTCAATCTTACTGTAGGAAAACAATTCGATTCAAAAATCGTTCAAAAATTTGAATTCAGCCCATTGAGACCTTCAAAATGAGCCTAAAATTTGAATTTTTCGAATTTTTCAGAATATTTTTTCTATCACAACTGGCTTGAAACCCAATATTTCTAAATTCCAACTTGATATTCTTGTTAGTCTTGTCAAGAGCTTCAAAATGAGTATAAACAAGCCTAGGCTCCGCCTACTTTGAGATTTTCGGTTTAAAGGCGCACGGACCCCCGGAAAATCGAATTTGAGAAAAGTAGGTCATGATTATACTCATTTTGAAGCTCTTGACAAAATACGTTGAGAAATCTTTATTTTGCTGAGTTTAGATCAAAAATAAAAGAATTAGGGCACATTTTCGAAAAATGTCAAAAATCATTAACTGCAATCCTAGCTCGAAGCTCCCTTCAAAATCAATATGTTCGAATTCAAACAACATATTTTTGATTATTTTGTCGAGAGCTTCAAAATGAGTATAAACACGTCTAGGCTCCGCCCACTTTGAGATTTTCGGTTTGAAGGCGCATGGACCCCCAGAAAAATCAAAATCTGAGAAAAGTACGTCATGATTATACTCATTTTGAAGCTCTTTGAGAGCTAAATAAGAATCTGAATTTAATTTTAAAGAATTTTGATTCTTTATTGAGATAAAATGATAAAAAAGTGTTAAAAATCCGAAAAAACAACGCCAAAACTAAAAAAAAGCTACAAAACGAGAAGAGCTTAAGAAGAAAAAAAGAAACTTGAATAATTCATGAGGGAGGTTTGGTCAAAACGAAAAATAAAGCAAAAAAAGTGAGGCGGTGTGTGTTTTTTTTCGAAAAAAAAGGAAGATAGGAAAGAAAAAAAAACTACTCAAGAGAGAAATTTTTGGGAGGAGAAAACCAAAAAAACTGGGATGAAGAGAGAAGAAATTGTGTCTAAGAAATTGGATTTTTTCCACTTTGGAGGAGTGGAAAAGTGTTTTTATTTATTTATTGGTTGAGTGGCTGGAAGGAAAAATAGGTTTTTCTATTCTGAAAATGTGTCCTAACTTTCTTATTTTCGGTCCAAACTCCGCCAGAATAATTTTGCTGCACGTATTTTGTCAAGAGCTTCAAAATGAATATAATCATGACCTACTTTTCGCAAATTCGATTTTCCCGGGGGTCCATGCGCCTTTAAACCGAAAATCTCAAAGTGGGCGGAGTCTAGGCATGTTTATACTCATTTTGAAGGTCTTGACCAGAAAAATGATAATGTGTAGTTGAATTACAAAAATATTAATTTTTCAGAGAGTTATGAGCTAAAACCGTAGTTGTTGATAATTGAAAATTTTCGAAAATAGGTCCTGATTTCCTGATTTTCAGCGAAAAATGTAAATTTCAATGTTTTTTGTACGTAACTTGTCAAGAGCTTCAGAATGAGTGTAATCATGACTATTGAATTCGATTTTTCGAGGGGCCATGCGCCTTTAAGCCGAAAATCTCAAAGTGGGCGGAGCCTAGGCGTGTTTATACCAGGCCTGTGCGGCAACAAATTGCCGATTGCCGAAATTGCCGAATTTTTGTTGCCGATTCGCCGTTGCCGAAATCGGCAACGAATAAAAAGTTGCCGAATTGCCGTTGCCGATTTTGACAAAAAAATTTCGGCAATTTCGGCAACTGAAATTTTTTTGAATTTAGAGATTTTCACAATATTTTTAGTGTTAATTAGGATAATTAGCGGTAATCAGTTGGATGAGGTAATTAAATTAATTTTGTTCGATTTAGCGTGTTGAGAGCTTCAAAATGAGCCCAAACATGATCAGTTTTAGGCTATTTTGATATTTTCGAAATTTCAAAGTTGTTGAAAATATTAGCTTTCCTCATAACTCTCTGGAAAATTAACAATTTCAAAAATAAGTGTTACATTCTTAATTTTTTCGGCAATTCGGCAACTCGGCAAATAATGTCACTCTGCGTACAGCTGTCGTCCTCGCCTTTATGTATGCAATCGGGCGTCCGCTTTCTCTTTGCCCGCGTGGCTCAGTCGGTAGCGGCGCCGCACCCTCAATCATCGTCCTCACAAGTTCAACTCCTCGAGGGGCATATTTAAACGAAATATCGAGAACATTATTTTTTTTTCATGTCTCCCCACCTTTAAGGAACTTATTAAACACATTTTCTGTAGTTCTGAGCCTGATAGAAGCATTTTCAGGTGAGTTACGTATCCTTTTTACTAAAAAAAGACGCAAAACTTTTGTTGCCGAAAATTGCCGAAAATTGCCGAAATTGCCGAAAAAATTTTGTTGCCGCACAGGCCTGGTTTATACTCATTTTGAAGCGCAAAACAAGACAAATAAGAATGTAACACTTATTTTTGAAATTGTTAATTTCCCAGAGAGTTATGAGGAAAGCTAATATTTTCAACAACTTTGAAATTTCGAAAATATCAAAATAGCCTAAAACTGATCATGTTTGGGCTCATTTTGAAGCTCTCAACACGCTAAATCGAACAAAATTAATTTTAATTACCTCATCCAACTAATTACCGCTAATTAACCCAACACTCACCTCTTCTTCTTCCATTCTTATTAGCGCGACGGTCTCCATTTTTTTTTGGAATTTCGAAATTTTTCTTGAATAAATAAATTCAATAAAAAAATAATAGAATTTTTTTCTGATTTTTTTCAGAAAACGAAAGAATACAATTTTCAGGAGAACAGAAAAATTGAGGTGTGTGTGTGTGTGTGTGCTGGCCGGCAATTTTTTTGATTTTTCCGAAAAAAAGAGAAATAGAGAAAAAGAAAAAAAATTATGTGAGGGAGTTTGGGTTGCTGAAAAAAAGAAGTGATAACACTGTCTTTTTCTCTGCGTCTCTCACTTTTTACACTCTCTCACTCTCCCTCTTACTTATCTTTCATGATAGGCCAGGTGAAAATGAGGGAATTCTGAAATTTCAGAAAAAAAATTTTTTTTGAAGAATCGAGGGAGAGGTGAGTAGAGCTAATTGGAGCCTAATTAGGGGTAATTAGGAGAGTTCAACTTACAAAAACTAGTTTTTTCTTGAATTTGGCATGTTGTGAGCTTGAAAATGAGCCCAAACATGACCAGGTTTGAAAAATAACGAAAATCAGATTTTTGAGTTTTTCTCAACTTTTTGAAATTGTTTTCCAAATATTTGTTTTTCTCATAAGTCTCTTAAAAATTAATAACATTGAATTCAAATCGCGAATTCTTATTCAACTTTTTAAGATCTTCAAAAAGAGTATAAACACGCCTAGGCTCCGCCCACTTAGAAATTTTCGGTTTAAAGGCGCATGGACCCCGAGCATGATGAAATTCGAGAAAAGTAGGTTATGAGTATATTAATTCAAACCTCTTGACAAAATACGTACAAAAAACGTGATTTTCCTAAGTTTGAGCAAAAATTAGCAAAATAGTACACAATCATCAAATAACATTTTAGCTCATAACTCCCTCAAAAATCAATTTTATTAAATTCAGGTTGCATATTCTTATTCAGCTTGTCATGAGCTTCAAAATGAGTATAAACACGCCTAGGCTCCGCCCACTTTGAAATTTTCGGTTTAAAGGCGCATGGACCCCTCGAAAAATCGAATTTGAGGAAAGTAGGTCATGATTATACTCATTTTGAAGCTCTCAACAAAATACGTGCAAAAATATTAATTTCAGTTTTTTTAGGATGAAAATAAGAAAGTTAGGGCACAAAAATGTTTTTCAGAAATTCAAAAATTAAAAAAAAAATTAATAGGATTTTCAAGGTTTTTAGGAATTTTGAGTTTTTCTGAAGTTTTTTTGAAACTTCCAAATTTTATTTTCCTCATAACTCTCTGAAAAATCGATATTTTCAAAATCCAATTACATATCCTTATTTAGCTTGTCGGGAGCTTCAAAGTGACTATAAACACCTAATCAGTAACTTGAAATTTGTTTTTCATTTTTCAAAAAAAAAAAACTAAGCAAATTTGAAAATTCCAAACAATTTTCAGTCACTGAAATTCTTCTAAAAATTCTAGAAATTTCTAGAATTTTGAGAAGAAAAAGGAGTTAATGTCATATTTATCAGCACAGGTGACAATTGAGCAGGCTGGAATTCCATCCAAAAAACATTGCAGATTGAGAGACCCAGAGAAACCAAAAATTTTATTTTTCCTCATTTTCTTTCTTTTTCGCTGTTAAGAATAACAATTAGGCGTTCCCCAGAGAGCTGCTGGGATTAATCGCGAACAGCTTTGTAGTTCTTGCAGTTTGTAGTCAATCTCAAATATTTCGAAGGAATGGAAATGTACAGGTTAAGGGCTTTCTAATGATACCTCACATCCCTAGGAAACTTTTGGCGGGAAATTTAAAAAATTCAAAAAACCAAAAAAGTTGTCTTTTTTTTTAACTTTTTCTGTTTTTCTCTCCCTCATAACTCTCTTCAAATTCAATATTTTTGAAATCCAACTATATATTCTGAATTGGGTTGTTTTGACCTTTGAAATGAGTATAAACACGATTATGCTCCGCCCAATCTGAGATTTTCGGTTTAAAGGGGCATGGACCCCCGGAAAAATCAAAATCCAGAAAAATAGGTCATGATTATACTCATTTTGAAGCTCTTGACAAAATACGTACAAAACAAGTTATTTTTGTCAGCTTGAAACAAAAATAAGAAAGTTATGAATCCGTTAAATTTGTCGGTTTAGTTGCAGTAATGAATCCATTCTCTGGGGGCCTTCATCCTGAAATTATGCACAATTTGGCAGCCAAAACAGATGGATATTGCTCATTTTCTACAAGTGAGAGATGTGAAACTTTAGTTTGGTATTATTTTCAAAACACGATTTTCAGACGTTCTACACAAACGGATTTTTCTGAAATATATGTATCTGTGTACGGTTAGCATGCGGTTGCGATTTCTACTCCGCTCGAATTGTGGAGCATCCATCTTGGATTGTCCGCGAATTATCTGAGGAGTCCTCCACTGAAATATAATAAATCATTTGCAGAGGCGGAAAGATCGAGAATCAATTGAAATTGGACTACAGCTATTTGACAGAGGACACTATTCTCATCAGAATTAATTTTGAAACGTAAGAGATCAAAAATAGTTTTAGTCTGTAATGTAATTTCACATTGTTTTCAGACCCACTGACCATTGGTTGCCATATCAAGATTAAATGTATTTCAAAGTTTGAATAAATGTTTATTGCATGCATTTTCTTTCTTGGATTTTGCCAAGGATTTCTGGATATTCATAATCAGTGTCCATTTTTATTCCGGACCGCTATAAGCATATAGAGCCAAATTGTTGAGTGAACACCTTTGCTCGTACTTTGATCATTACAGATTTAGTTCCTTGCAAGAATAATTGATGATCGAAAAGTGATATTCTCTTATTTTTTCCACAATTTTCGAAATTTCGATTCCATTTGGACTTCGTTTCATCAATATTAAAGCCACGGATTCACAGATGTTTGAACGATTGGTGTTAATAAATCTCTGGAAGAATTTTCTGTTTGAGCTGTTTCAGGAACGCGTCGATGGCGCGCCAGCTAAATTGAACTATCCCTTACCTCCAACATATCCAATACATCACTTTCTGTTTCCGAACTATCAAACCTTTGAGATGGATCCACTTGGGTTTTATTCAGATAAGAATAAGCAGCGCTGAAAATTCAAATTTTTCTTTAAACCTAGTTTCTAAAATTACTTGTAACTATCAACCACCGTTTCGCCTTCATGGATCACAATATCTTCTTTTGTTTTCGTATCAAATCGAACTGTGGCAGCTACCGTATATTTGATCTTATAGGAGACGCCGGAGCCATATTCACTGTATAGCATAGCCACATCACTGTAATCCAAATCATTTGAATAGGCGAACAGAAATGTTGCCGGGTCTGTTGGTGAGCATTTTTCGATTTCTGAAGTACTGAAATTCGAGAATATCCCTGCACTTTCACTAACTTTTTAGAACACATACTCCCTTTAACTCCTTATACTATATTTAGGTATTTCGTAACACATTTTTTTTGAGATTGACCTGTATACAACATTTAAAATGTGTTTTTTGCATGCAGTAAACATTTATTGAAGTTTTGAGTTACATTTAATCCTGGAATGGCAACCAATCATCGATAGGCGTATTAGATCTCAATCTAAATAGAATAGTGTCTTCCATCGAGTAACTGTATTCCAGATTCATAGCATGCGTAGACGCTTCCGCAAAGGGTAAGAAGCGGACAGTGCGGAAAGAGTTCAAATTCTGAAAGTATGCTCTATCATTCAGCAACTATTTTTCCATGAAACTTACAGATTCGTACCCATCCATTGCTCCTGACCTCAAATGTTGTTCCCTGTTTCTACTAAAAGAATTTGAAAACCCATTAGTATTAACATAACGGATTGTGAAGTTTTGGAATGAAGTGGTAGTAGCTGAAGATTATTAGGAGTTTTGACATTTTGCGAATCAAATTCCTGTACTCTGAACGGCCAGGTATAATTCAAGCGACATAGTCTGTGGAAGCGTTATTGAAGGCAAAACCATTGTTCCTGTTCCAGAAACTTTAATATTCAAAGAGTAGTGTGTGAAAGGGTTGTTCATACCAGGTAGTGTGTACAGTACTGGCCAAAAAGGTATTCGCAAATAGTTTTTCGAGCATAACTTTTCTGAAACTTCCCGATCAATCTGATATTTTAAGACAAAGTTTAAAACGGTAAAAGAAACTGATTCAACAACAAGAATAGTCAAAATTTCAAAAAATTGAAAAAAAATCGAAAAATTCATGAAAATTGCAAAAAACCGGTAAATGGAACTTTGACTTCTGAGATCTAGGATAGACCGGTAAACGAAAAATAATAATAGAAAATGAATAAAATAGCTTTAGTACTTCGTTGGGAAGCCTTTGGCGTCGATTACCGTTTGACATCTTCTTGGCATCGAGTCGAGAAGGGTGTCGATGACAGACATCGGGATGGCCTGCCAGACATCTTGGAGTTGGTCGAACTTCTGGTTGGCATTCGAGGCACGAACCCCTCTAAGCTGTCTCTCGACATGCTCCCAGAGGTGTTCGATCGGATTCAAGTCCGGAGATTGACTTGGCCAGTCCAGAAGATCCACGTGGCGGCGTCGGAACCACTCCTTGATGTGCTTCGAGGTGTGCTTCGGGTCGTTATCCTGTTGGAAAACGAACGCCCGGCCCACAGTAGACCTTGCCCAGGGTCTCATTGTGTTCTCCAAGATGTCTTCATACACAAAGCGATCCATGATGCTTGTAATTCTTCTCAGCGGGCCGATTGAAGTCCCAGAGAAGCAGCCCCAGACCATCACCGATCCACCTCCATGCTTGACGGTTTGGAGCTGGTAGCTGGGATCGAACCGACATCCAACCGGACGGCGAATCCACTTGATACCGTCAGTACCGAACAGATTGAACTTGGATTCGTCGCTGAACACGTGATTAGCCCAATCCTGACGTCCCCAGTGGAGATGAGCTCTGGCCCATGCTACGCGGGCGATTCTGTTCTTCTTGCTGATCGATGGTTTCTTAGCTGGCCGTCGTCCATGGAGTCCAGCATCTTGAAGACGTCTTCTGACGGTTCTCAGGGATGGTGTGACTTCATTTGGTGTCTTCACGACCATCTGAATGTCCGTAGAACTCCTCTGGGGATCCTCTCTTGAAACTCGGACGATGTTCCGATCCATGTTCTTCGACGTGATACGCGGTCTTCCAGGCGATTTTCGCTCCACCAAGGCTCCCTAAACATTTTTTTCCATAACTATACTATTTTTGAATATTACCTCATCCCGAAACTGCTTCAAGATCTTCTCGATGGCACGTTTAGTAACATTGAACTGCTGCGCCAAGAGGTCCTTGGAACATCCACTTCTGAAGCCGATGACGATGGCTTTACGGATGTCCTGAGAGATGTTTTTTTCCGAGGGGTCTGGCCATGTCTGTAAACAGTTTTAAATACATAGGAGCCAAAACCAACATTCTTAGAAACCATAATATCCAAAAATATAAAAATATGAAAAAAGTGAAAAAACGAAAAAATTGAAAAAATTGAAAAAAACAAAAAAATTCTGAAAATGATGCAATTTCCTTGTACGCAATTTGTCGTCACCGTGTACGACATGCACAGTAAAATTTTCAGATCGATCCCTTAAGTTTCAGCAAAGTTACTCTCAAAAAACCGTTTGCGAATACCTTTTTGGCCAGTACTGTACATGGCCTGGAATGCTACCGATTAGGAAAGGAAAATAGAATATATCAAATCAGACGAAAATGAGACCCATATCAAATCAGACGAAAATGAGCAAAATCCAGATGAGATGAAATAATTTAAAATAAGATATCGCTGACCTCTATTATTTCAGGCGCAAATGAGCAATATCCATTTGTTTTGGCGGCCAAGTTGTACATAGTTTCAGGATGAAGGCCTCCAGAGGATGGATGCTCGATGGCAATGTTCAATTCAATGCGCCATTGTCTAATTTTTCTCACTATTTTTGAAATTTCAACTTCATTTGGGCTTCGTTTCATCATAATGAAAGCACGAGACGCGCATACTGAGTAGTGATCGCTATCGATAAATCTCTGGAATCAGTATTTCTTAGTAAATAAAAAATAGTTCTCAAAATATCCCTTACTTCCAACATATCCAATACATCACTTCCTGTTTCCGAACTATCAAATCTTTGCGATGGATCCATTCTTGTTTTATTCATATAATCAGAAGCAGCCCTGAAAAAAAGTGTTATTTTTAAAATCCTAGTTTTTCCAATTACCGATAACTATCACCTAGTGTATTGTTTTCAAAAAACATAATTTCTTCTTTTGTTTTTGTATCAAATCGAGATGTTGCCACTATCACATACTTTTCCCAATAAAAAACGGGTCCGTAGATAAACCGTGAGTACACTTCTTCTACATCACTGTAATCCAAATCGTTTGAATAGGCAAATAGAAATGCAGCTGGCGACTCTGGATAGCATTTGTTCTCGGTTCCTTAAAACTCTCATTTTTAACATTCTTGCTTTCTCACTAACCTTTCAAAGCACAGACTGCCTTCAACACCGTATACTGCTCTATACCATTTCCGACGTCCAATTGCCATTTCTGTTGAGATGGATCACAGGATCCATCCAGAGTATAGTCACCAATCTGAAAATCCAGACATTCATTTTCAAATTCCAAAGCTTCCTAACCTTTGCTCCTTTATCCGTGTCAAAGATATACAACTCTGATCCACCACCACAATAAACATGCACTGCGCAATCATCAATCAATATTTCTGGAGCTTTCATTGTAGTTGCAAGGACCATATCATAAAGGGCATTATCTTTGACTTCGTTTTCGAGCATGTTTGATCTATCGATTTTTAGAGTTTTACAAGCGCAAGTGGCTGCTAAAGAACATCCGTTTACAGTAAGAAACAGAGCGGGAAGCAATAGAAGCTTCATTTTGTGGTGAAATGAATCTCGGAGTCCCCTTATATAGGGAATGATTAGTATGCGAATCTGTTGGAATGATAATGAATGCAAATTAGTTGATTATCATTCGGATTTCCGTTCTTTCCGTCTCTGCAAATGAAGAGGATCCATTGGGAATAGGTCCAATGACTGGATGTAGACTTGAAACTCGGGATCCCCTGCACAGGAAGTAAATCACCTAGAGCTCCAAGATTAAATTTACTTCAATTTCTCAAATAAATTTTTACTTCATTCAAAAATATCTTAATTGTTTTTTTTTGTGTCAAACTCGAGAAGAATTTTACGAAATACAGAATAACCGTATACACAGTGTTCGTTTTTCTACCTTTTAATAAGCGGCTTTAATTAGAACGCAGCCAATTCGATGGCTGAGGATCAAACGTGTCTGCGTCTCTTCACCGAAATACAATCTCTCGTTTTAGGGGAGAATGTTTTCTTTTTTGAGAATTTGAAAAAGCTTTGCCCCGCCCCCTTGTCAATGGAGCGAGTTTGCAAAGGTGAAAAACAAACCCTGTGCGTATAGAATAAGTTTCAAAAAATCAGTTTTTTTTCAGAAATTTCAATCTTTCCAAAAATTGACCTTTTTCTAGACTTGTGTTCTTCTTTTTTCTGAAATGTAGGTTTTTGGAATTCCAGAACTTCAAGATTTTGAATTTTTGAATCTCTGAACTTCTGGATTTTTGAATTTCCTAAATTTTCTGGAATTTATATTTCTAGATTTACAAAAAATTAAAAGTTTTCGATCTACTCGAAAAAATTATTTTCCCCGGCACAAATTTTTTTCTAGGATTTTTTTTGTTTTTTTTTTCTTCTTTTTTTTCACTTTTTTCCTGAATTTTCAGTATTTTTTCAATTCCTTTTTTACCTGAAAATCTGAAATTTTCAATTTTCTTCAGAATTTTTAATTTCAAAATCTCAATTGTTTTCGTCTAATACTTTGTGGAAATTCAGAATTTCAGATTTTCAAAATTTTCGATGAATTTAGTTTTTTTCAGACATTTAAAAATGACGTTTCCTCCGAATCCAGAAAATTCTTCCGATGAAATTCACAAAATCGCATTCTTACCGTCTGAAAATGATGAAAATCTGCCAGAATTTCAATCGGAAACCCCTGAAAATCTGGGTGAATGGGATTGGAGATTTCAGAGAAATCTGAAATATGTGGACGAAGATTTTGAGCTTTTCGACGATGATGGAAAAGTGATAAAATGGACGGAATTCTGCAGATTGACAGATCTGAAAAAAGGAAAATTTTTGAAGAATGAGAAGTCTCCGGAGATGTTGTATAAGAAGACGACGCCAAGAATTCCGAATATTTTGAAAAATTCGAGAAGTCAGAATGCGAAAATTCTGAATTCGAAATGCAAAACTTCGACTTCTGGGGATCGACGGGAGATTCAGAATCGGGTGAGTTTGGAAATTTTGACTTTATCGCCAAAATCACAATTTTGAAATCTCCAAAGACCCAGGGGCCCAAAGGTCCAGGGACCTAAAGACCCTGGGTCCCTGGGTCCCTGGGTCCTTGGGGGGTTGAAATTTCTGGCCATTTTGTCAAAATGTGGACAACTTTTTCCATATTTTCAGACTCCAAAAATGTATCCCGTAAGAGTTTTGGATCAGGAAAATTCGAGAAGTCAAAATCAAAATCTGGTGAGTTCATTACTATTTTTTGGGATTATTCAGACAGAATTTCAGGGATATTTTCAGCTCCAAAAAATTCATAAAATTTCCAAAAAATGGCAATTATGAGTTTTTGTATTTTCCAAATCAATTTTGGGCCATTTTCATGATTTTAAGCTATTTTACAGGCAGTTCAAGCTATTTTCAGTCATATTTTAATTTCAGAATCCGGCCGATCACATTCGGACACTTCACCAGCGAAATTCTGGAAATTCTGGGAACCTACAGTATCCTGGAAACGCCACTACGGCACATCGGACTTTGCAGAATACTCAGAATCAGAATCAGAATCGAGTGAGATTTGAAGTTTTGAAATTCGGAAATTTTGAAATGAAAGGAATTTTTGGAAATTTGAATGAATGTCAAAGTTTCTAGAAAAAATTTACCAGAAATTAAAAAAAGGGTCCTTGGGTCCTTGGATCCTTGGGTCTTTGGGTCCTTGGGTCCTTTGATCTTTGCATCCCTGGGTTCCTGGGTTTCCTTGGGTCCTGGATCATTGCAATTTTTTGTTTGAAAATTTCAAAATCTCAGAATCCATCAAACCCAGCTCCACGTCGTCAGAATCAGCAGCAGAATCTTTGGTTTCCACAAAAAACCAAGTATCCAGTGAGAGTTTTGGCTCAAGGGAATCAGGTGAGCATTTTTAGAACTTTGACGGACAGACGCCTCTAGCGTTTTATTTATAAGAAAGATTTTTTTTTAATTTTTGAATTCAAAGTTTTTGAAAATTCTAGTGATTTTAGTCATTTTCGGCTCATTTAAGCAATTTCGAAACTTCAAAAAATTTCAAAAAAATATTTTTTTTTTCAAAATTCCAATTTTCCAGCCCGACCCACCGAAATACTATTTCCCGGAGACTGGAACATCGGAAAAACTCGAAAAACCGTATTTTCGATGCACACCACTCCCCTCGCCACCAAATTCTGACGCGAAAACGAAGAAAAAAATACAGTAATCCCCGAAATTGCTCATTTTTAAATTTTTGGAATTTTTTTTCTGATTTTTACTCTAACTGAAACTTGTGATTGATTGGTTTTATTTGATTTTTGTATTTTTTCGAAAATTGATTAATAAATTACTAAATTGGGCAATTAAATATTTTTCGAAAAATTGGAAAAATCGACTTCCAGCATTTTCAGAGTCCTGGGTCCTGGGTCCTGGGTCTTAACTTCTTTTTGGTTTGAAAAAATCGATTTTCAGCATTTTCAGATTTTTTTTTTCAAAATTAAGAAAAATACATTTCATTGAAAACTAATAAACAATGGAATGAAATACAAAAAAAAATAGAAAATCAACCGTTTAAAAAAATTTAATAAAAAGTTAACAAAAATTTTCTTCTGAAATTTCAAATTAAAATTCAAAATTTAAGAAATCACTGAGAATTCGAATTTTCTCAAGTAAAATGAAAGTCTAGCCAATTTTCCGTCTACTGGCCGTCGAATGAGCTTCACATTGGGTCGTTCTTCGTTTTCAGCATTTTCAGCATTAGGGGGTCTGAAAGTTTTAGAAATGGAACTCTGAAATTCTATAATTCTAAAATTCTGGAATTTGGAAATTCGGAAATCCAGATATTCTGGAATTGGGGACCCAGGGACCCAGGGACTTAGGGACAGAAATTCTGAATTTCTGAAATTCAGAAATTTCCTAAAAATTCAAAAAACTCACTGAAACCAAAAATCCACAAAATCCTCAAAAATCGCCTCCTCATCGAAAATATCGTTTTGAATTTCAGTCGAAAAGAATTTCAGATTCTTCATTTTCAAAGCCAGCCAATTTTGGATAAATTCCCGAATGTCCCGATCCGCCAGAATGGCTACAGTAATCCTGACGTCTTCAGAATTTTCAAAATTCAAAAAATTCAAAAATTCAGGACATTCAGACGTTCCAGAAAATTCTAAAGCTAGTTTTGGATGATTCGGTTTCAAAATTTTGGAATTTTGAAAATCCGAAAAATCGAAATTCTGAATTCTCAACGTCATCTGACTCTGAATTCTTAAATCTTCTAGTAAAAATTTCAGATGCTGAAATTCAATTTTTTCAGAATTCTCGCTCATGAAAAATGAAAAATTCCAGAAATTTCTGGAAAATTTGAAAATAAAATTTTCGATTAAAATCTTAAAATCTAAATTGATTCCTAGAAAATTATAATTTTCGAATTTCAAAGTTTCATGAAAAAATTCGCAAAATAGTTCTAAAATTTCCTCGAAATTTTGATTTTCAGAAGTTTGAAAATCGTAAAAAATCAAAAAATTCGATTTATCGATTTTTCGAAATGCGATTTTTTGGTTTTTAATAGTCACAAATTTCAAGGATTTTTGGTCCAAAGTGGGCGTGGCGAAAAATTTGAAATTCAAAAATTTGGAATTTCGAAACTCTAGACTGATTTTTGTGGAGTCGCAGGGTGGATTGAGGAGTTTTAAATCAAAATTTTCAAATTTCAATTTTGAAAATTTCATGGTCCGTTGGATGGGTTTGAAGAGGAGAGACAGCTCGATCCTGAAAAAAATTGATATACTTTGAAATTTAGCCACGCCCACTTTTTACCAAAAATCTTCAAACATTCCTTAGGTTTTGAAATAAAAAACTCTAAAATTTCGATATTTCCCAAAAATCAAAATTCCAATTTTCAGCCAAATTTCAGAACTTTTTTGTGATTTTTTTTTGAAATTTTGAAATTTGAAAGTTATGATTTTCTAGGAATTCATTTAGATTTCGAAATTTTAATCGGGAGTTCCAGATGACGTTGAAAATTCAGAATTCGAATTTTTTTAAACTTCGTTGTTTGAACTTTCTGAATTTCCAGAATTTTTTAATATTTTGAATTTTTGAAAATTTCTGAAGACGTCAGGATTACTGTAGCAACTTTGGAGAATATGGATATTCCGAAATTTATACCTGGATTCCTGGACCCCTGGAAGCAAAAGTTGACCTCAGGATTACTGTAGCTAAACTGGCTCAAATATAAACAAAAATTGTTAAAAATGATTAAAAATGAACTGAAAAAACACTTTTAACCATTTAAAACTGCCTAAAATTAGCTAAATTGGCAAAAAATGAACCAAATTTCTGAAATTTTGCGCAACAATCTGAATATTCAAAATATCCCAAATTTTTCAAAAAAAAAAAAAAAATCAAAACTCCCATTTGATCCGGATCAATTTGATGTAAAATTTCACATCTAGGAATTTCAGGTAGTTGAAAAATCGGAAACTTCGATAATCTTGTCATTTTGGGAGAGTCTAAAAAAGGAAAATTGCTAAAAAATCATATAATATAGTCCAAAAATTCTGCAAGATAGACCCAAATTCGCTTGAAATGGTCACAAAATGCCCAAAAATGCCTAAAAATGCCCAAAAAAGGTTCCAAAAAATATCTGAAAATGGTCTAAAAATTACTAGAAATACATTTCAATCACCCAAACATGAGTTTTTGGGCTCAAATTTTTTGAAAATGGCCTAAAAATAGCCCTAAATATCACCAAAAATGCCAAAAGTCGAGAAAAAAGAGGCGCAGAGAATAAAAGAATTCTAAATTCGCCCAAAAAGTTATTCACAAAACGTAAAAAGGAGGTTTAAACAACCGCAATCTTGCCTCTATTATTCAAACATGGTCCTCCCTCTTTGTCTCTGCGTCTCTCAATTCTCTATACTCTCTCGCCTTCTCTATTTTCACCCGATAAGGCGGGCGGGGTGTGTGTTATCTTGTTTTGTATAATATGTATAAATGAAAATTTCCGGTTTTCTCTTTATTATTGTATTGTATTATATGATTTTGAAATTTCGGACAAATTTCTGTCAATTTAGGGCAAAATTTGATAATTTTTCGACCATTTTAAGCAATTTTTCGCAAGTGTTGGCCTATTTTTAGCCATTTCAGAGCATTTTAGAGCTCTTTTTGACAAATTTTGGATCATCTTGAGTTATTTTAGAGCATTTAAAAGGCATCTTAAAACACTTTGAAACTGTTTTGACCATTTTTGGACCACGTTGAGCCAATTATATACATTTTTTTGGCTATTTGTGACAACTTTTAGTTTAATTTGAGCTATTTTAGAACGATCTGGGGCCATTTTTGACAAATTTTAGACAATTTTCAGCCAATTTAGGTCTTTTAAAATCTTTTAAAAAGTTGATTTTTCAGTTAATTTTGCACCAATTTCAACAATCTTAAACCATTTTTGAGTTCGTTTAGCTACAGTAACCCTAATGTTACACTTTTGATAAATTTCCGAATAACTTTAACATTTTTAGCTCGTGCTTAACTCATTTCTTCCAGTTTTTAGACAATTTCAGCCAAAATTTTGAATTTGATTTCAAAATTTTGATTTTCAGATCAAATCAAAAAATGGATGGACCTGAAAAAATTCGGATTCAGAAACTACCAAAACTTGTGAGCAAGATGGTTTTTGATGAGCTGGAAATTATTGATTTGTGAGTTTTTCTGAAATTTTGGAAATTCAGAAATTCAGAAATTCAGAAATTCAGAAATTCAGAAATTCAGAAATTCAGAAATTCAGAAATTCAGAAATTCAGAAATTCAGAAATTCAGAAATTCAGAAATTCAGAAATTCAGAAATTCAGAAATTCAGAAATTCAGAAATTCAGAAATTCAGAAATTCAGAAATTCAGAAATTCAGAAATTCAGAAATTCAGAAATTCAGAAATTCAGAAATTCAGAAATTCAGAAATTCAGAAATTCAGAAATTCAGAAATTCAGAAATTCAGAAATTCAGAAATTCAGAAATTCAGAAATTCATGAATTTGAAAATTCCAAAGTTCATAAAGTCCAATTTTTCAGATTCACCCTGTCGATCCTCTCCAGGAAGATGAAGAAAATCATCTCGGAATTTAAATTCAAAATTCCCCAAATTCTATGGTATTTCGGACCGAATTGCTGTTTTTTAGAAATTTCCAAAAAACGGCATTTTTTCAATAATGGCCAATATTCTATTCAATTCGTTTTGGATTCAAAAATGGATTTTTCAAAAAATTCATGTAAAATTTATGGAAAACCGGAAATTTCAATGAATTTCGATAGAAGAGATTTTAATTTAATTTATGTGAAATTTGGAAAAAATCAATGGCGGAAATTCAAATCTTGGAAGATTTAACAAAGGAATTATTGGAGATTTTTAAGGTTGAAGAGTTCAATTTTCATTCAAAAGAGAGGAATTTTGAGGTGAGAGACTTCGAATTTTTGAATTTCTGAATTTCTGAATTTCTGAATTTCTGAATTCCTGAATTTCTGAATTTCTGAATTTCTGAATTTCTAAATTTCCGAATTTCTGAATTTCTGAGTTTCTGAATTTCTGAATTTCTGAATTTCTGAAACTATCTGGATTCCCAAAATACCTAAATTTTCTATTTTTCAGAATTTCGACTTCCTCCAAAACATCCCTCTCCGTCTTCACACTGTCACTCTCTCAAAAATCGATATCTCCATTGAAGCCGCCAAATTTCTTCTAGAAAGTTTCAATTTGGATTTTTTCAACCTCGAAAACTCCATGGTCCATGCTCCAAATGGTCCCCAAAATCTCAATTTAAATTGTCGAAAATTGAAATTCGAAAATCCAAATTTCCTGACTTTTGACTCGATTTTGGCGTACCCAAAGGTCCAGGAATTGGAATCAGATAAAATTTTTCAAAATTTGGAAATTCAAGATTTTTGTATTTTTATCAAATTATGGATCGATGGAGCCAGAGAGAAACCTAATTTTACGATTCGATTGGATTTTGAGAATCAAAGAGAGAAAAATCGGAAAAAATTCCGAAAAGGAATAATGGATAAATTGAGGGAATTGGGAATTGTTAGGTGAGTGGAAAAAAAATTTTCGAAAAAAAAAAGCCCAAAGATGGTCAATTTTAGACCATTTTTGAGCTAGTTTAGTTAGCTATTGTTTCGATAACTCAAACAGAAAACAAGATGACTAGGTTCAAAGGAACAATCTTTTTAAGGAAATTCACAGATTTCAAAAGTAAAAATTCAAGTTTATTTAAACATGATGAATGAAATTATTTTAAAAAATGCTTTGAGAGAAATTTAAAATTCTAGACAAAAACGATAACGTGAATTGGTTTAGAAACCATTGACCTCTGGGAAAGTAATATAAAAGAATAGGGAAATGAAAGGAAGAATCAGTTCTCACCTTCTCTGGCCTCCAGAGAAGGTGACCCGGGAGTCCTGGGTCCTGGGCCCTGGGTCCTAGGTCTGGGTCCTGGATCCGGGTGACCTGGGTCCGGGTGACCCTGACCGGGTGACCTAGATCCGGGTGACCTGGATCCGCGTGACCTGGGTACGGGTGACCTGGATCCGCGTGACCTGGATACGGGTGACCTGGATCCGGGTGACCTGGATACGTGTGACCTGGTTCAGGGGGACCTGGATCCGGGTGACCTGGTTCAGGGGGACCTGGTTCCGGGTGACCTGGATCCGGGAAACCCTGACCGGATGACCTGGATCCGGATGACCTTGTCCGGGTGATCTGAATCCGGATAACGTTGATACGGGTGACCTGGATTCGGGTGAGCTGGGTCCAGTTCACCCGGTCAGAGAACTTTTTGGAACCTCTGAATTTCCAGAATTTTTGAATTTTGAAAATTCTGAAGACGTCAGGATTACTGTAGCGATTTTAGAGAAACGGGATATTTAGAAATGTATCAAAAAAAATGAATTATTTTAGTTTTCTTTTTCAGAGCCACCAAAGAGCAATTATCTTCTGGAACACTATTCAGAATCTACCGTGCTGATGGAAAGTCTGCGTCTCTTCAAATCGGACGCTATTTTTATTTCAACGCAAGTGAAGAGGAAGAAGAAGAAGAAGAAGAAGATTCCGACGATTCTGATGATTCCGACGATGATGAGGATATCGAAAAAATCGATTTGAAAAAGTCCTATAAAGATCAAAGAGGCGATAATTTTGGAGATTTAACAGAGGAAGATGTGTCCAGTGACAGTAGTGGATGGTAGAGGAGAGGATTACTGTAGTTTTGAATTTTTTGAAATTCTGGTTTTCTGAATTTCGCAATTTCTGAATTTGGGAATTTTTCGACGTTTTGAACTCTTGAATTTTTGATTTTCTGCATTTTTTGGGCTTTTTGTGGAGGATTACTGTATTTTTATATGGAAATGTTTGGGTTTTGGGTGTTTGTAATGATTGCAATTGTTATTGAATAAAGTTTTTTTTTGGTTTTTCCTTCAAATTTTCAAATTTCAGGATTTTGAATGTCCGTGAATTTCGTTTTCAGGATCTTTGATTTTTTTCAAATTTCAAAATTCTGAAGCTCAAAATTTTGAAATTTGATTTTGATATAATGTTTTTGAGTTTCTGAAAGTTAGAGTTTCCGAAAATTCCAAACATTTTTGAATCTCTATGATTTTCGAAACTAAACTCTTCGCTTTTCATTATTTCCAGATTTACGATTTTCCAGAAATTTCCACATTCTTATTTTCTGATTTTTTTCAAATTTCTTATCTTGATTTTTCAATTTTCCGCTTGGGTTTCACAATTCTAACAAACAAGAAAATAAATATTGGTCATAAAATTGTTTGTGCTGATAATGATTCTGAAATTTTCCGTCATTCCCCTCCTCATTCCCTTCCGGCTACCCCTAAAAATATTCCAGAAAGCATCCAACCACCAAAAATAACCCAAAAACCTAATAAAACACTTTTCAGGAGTCCAAATTGAAAAAGGCAAAAAATAATAGCAAATTTCAGTTCCTCCACAATGTCTTTTCTATTCGCTTATTCCAATGATTTATCGATTGACCAGGTTTTGATCTCTTGGCAAAATTTTGCATACGGTCATTATTGAATAATCGATTCGCACAATTTGCAAATGTTCGATTTGATTTAAGGCATGAAGATCTAATCGAATTTCATCAGGATCGTGAGTGAGTCAAAAAAAATTAGAAAAAAATATCGATAATTGATTTTCTAGAGCTGTCAACGCTTCAATATTTTCTCATCTTCCCATCTCTTGGTTATACTGATGCAATTACTGGAAATGATGTTATCCGAACGATTGATGTGATTAGATTTTTTGATTTCGAAACCTGAAGCTTTAAAGCTTAAAGGAGGCCAGACATGAAAAATTTCAAAGTTCTAGTTTTTTGATATATGACACAGTACAGTCAGAAAATATGTATGGCCATGCAACCATAACTCCATTTTGCCGTACAAGCGAGGACGCGAACGTTCTTCCAAGCATCACTAACCAGTGTGCCTTATCGACAAATGATTTGTCGACAAACGCCCTTTACGGCAAATTTATCGACAAATTTATCGGTAAATTTATCGAAAAATTACCGACAAATTGTCGATAAAAATGCTCTTACCCATGCAAAATTTATAGGCCATCTGGCTTGATGACCTAACTTTTCCAAAACGAATTTTTTAGGCCACATCTTTTTTTTTGCCTTAGAAATGATCTGATGTTCACCTGGTTTGTTTATTTAGGTCATTTTAACATGGTGGCCTAACTTTCGCAAGTTGACTTTTCTAGGCCACCATGTAAACATGACCTAGAAAACAAACTAGATGGATATCTGACCATTTCTAGGCCAAAAAGGTTGGGGCCTAGAAAACTCATATTGCAAAAGTTAGGCCACCATGTGAAAATGGCTTAAAAACGCACCATGTTAACATCAGATCATTTTCAGGTCAAAAAGTTTGGTGGCCTAGAAAATTCATGTTGGGAAAATTATCGAAATATTGTCAACTGATAAAATAGTTATCACATTATCAGCAATATTTTCTCTGTTGAAAGTTTTTTCATATCTCTCATAGTAACCGAGATAATTAAGCTCCAAGCGCAGCGGATGCAACCGTGTATCATCCGGTAGCTTGAACTCACGGGGGCAAAATCGGGCACATGGATTTGAATCGAGCTTTCGCGCTTTTTTTCAGTGCCGCGCGGCGCGTGTATGAATGTCAGTTTTCAGTATCATCCTCGCAGTTCAATTAACGTTACGTGAGTCGCTACTCAGCGAATTTCAGCCGCGACGCGACTGAAAAAAAAACGCGAAATCTCGATTCAAATTCATGTACCCGATTTTACCCCGTGTGATTTCGAGCTCAACTATCTCCGTTTCTTTAAGAGATATCAGAAAACTGTTGACTGATCGAGTATAGTTGATATTATGATAAACAAAATATTCGTTCCAAAAATTTTCATATCTTCCCCCGAGACACCTAGACAACTGAGCTCAAAGTGAGCAGGTTTCAACAATTTTCTTTTTTCTCATTTCAGTGATTCCAAAACTATTTCTTTTGCTCCCTGGATAATATGTTAGGAGTCACTCGCACAGATATCGATTTTCAGTATTCAGACAACCGGAAACAAACTTTGCAGATTCGCGTTTATGGGAAATAGTAAGCATGTTTTTAGAGGAAAAGATTAAAGTAAACTGTTTCCGTATGACAATTGACTTTTTGTAACTTTTTCGTGGAATAAATCATTATCATTCATCTAAGGGTGTATTTTCAGGAAAAATCGAAGATACATGTTTTTTTTTAAATGAAACCGACACTACAAACTTTACAGACATTTCCGTCGAAAAAACGAATTTCTAGCTGCTCTGGGAGACGAGATACTTCAATTTGAAGTTTTTGAATCAAGAGAGTGAGGAGG